>NC_066583.1:639825854-640140146 GCF_024323335.1 Lathyrus oleraceus
GTGATATTAAACAAGAATTACTATGAAAAGAAGACACTCTTCAAAGACACACACTTGATTTTACTTAGTAGCTTCAATCAAGTAGACACACACTCATGCTTAAAAGCTTAGAGTGACAAATTACAACTCAAAAATCAGACCAATTCAATCATCTATGGATGAATCGAATGGCTTACAAGTCACACGACCACACAAGACTAAAACCTTATTCTCTCTCAATATTTTGCTTTGTATTTCTTGTGTATCAAATCAGGTTTTCTATGTCCTTTTTATAGAAGTAATTTGCTGGGCTTGGACATCATAAAACCCTAAAACTATTTTCCATTCAAATCTTCTTATGACAGTTGGTTACCCTCTAACATCTCCTTCAACATCACCTGTTTAGCCTAGCTAGCTACATCGGCACTACAGATCTCCATATCCACACATTTAACTGCAGCTCTCCACATAATCATTTCTCCCCCTTTTTAGTCAAAATAGACCAAAGGTGACCAATTAGACAAAATAAATGTCAATCAGCCTAGCAGAGAATGTCACAAGAGATGTTATAACATATAAAATGTTAAAACATAAATGTCAGTTGGTACACACCATAATTATACACAGCTGCAATAGCTGAGATAATCAGAAATCCATGGAACTCATAAAGATCCAAAATATTACATCATGGCATCAGTAAGGACTGCCAAAAATTACAAACATTTCAATAAAAAAACAAAAAAACATCCAAGCTTCCAAAACATCCAAAACAACATCCAGAACACACAATCTTCATAATAGGGGGACCATTACAACTTAGTCTGAGGAAGTAACATCTTCTTCACCTTCAGATTCAGAACTGCTACTAGATTGATCTTGAGAATTGGACCTCTCACTTGAGGTATGGTCATCTGACTCCTTGGTTTCACCAACCTTATCCATCTCTTCCTGCTCCAAGCTACTAATGAGAACCTCTAAAGCCTCTTTCCTAGCCTTGGCAACCCTACTCCCAGTTTCCAGCTCCTTACAAGTTTCCTTCAATTGAGCAATCAAGCCACCTTTAGCGGCTGGCTCCTTCCTTGCAGATGTCATGACAACATCATTGACATGGCTTCCTTCAAATAACTTATAGTGAATGGACAATGGAGGCTTCCTTCTGCTGGGAATATCACTTGTGTTTAGAATACTAGGTTGCTGGCTTAAAATAATTCCACAAATGATAGAAGGAAAGGCAATAGGTAGCTTTATTGCATTAGTGGAGGCATGCCTAACAATTTGTTCAAACATGAACCTTCCAAAATCAAAGTTGAGCCTGGTTCCAATAGCATAGATGATTCTTCCAAGACCATTAGAGATAGTTGAGATATGGTTTGCTGGCACCCAGTTGACTGAACCAATCTTATGCAAGATGGCATACTTAACAGTTAATTTCCCAGCTGATAGATGCTTTTTGCTTGGCCATTCCTTGACTTGGCCAGCAGTGATTGTCCTACAGACTTCATTGTCTATAGCCTCTAACTCCACACCTCCTTCAGTTCCTCTCCCTAGGAACTTATTGATTATGGTTGGGGAGAACCTTACACATCTTCCTCTCATAAACACCTTGCAAAATTCCTTGCTATTTTTGTCAGAAATATCCTCTGGGATATTAACTACAAACTCTTTCACTAACCCTTAAAAACATTAGGGCAAAGCAACAACAGTTTTCATTAGACCAGCAGTCTTGATCAATTCCATAACTTCCTTCACTTCTACAACCTCCTTCCCTAGCTCCCTCTCAACAACAACTCTCCTTTGAATAACAAACTCCTACTTGGCAGCACCATCTTCCAGATGGAAAGAAATGTTATCCAAATGTACAACTACAACCTTAGCTGGAGACTTTTTAACCGTCTGCGTTTTAGCAGGAGAGATGTCTGGGACATCGTCTTCGACATCATCTTCAGAATCAGAGCTTTCTCTGATCTTCCTCTTCTTGACCTCTACTTTACTCCATGATTTAGAGGGTCCTACACCAACAACCTTCTTACTTGTTCTGGCTGTCAACATCTCAGCCACAGTCTTCCCTTTTCTGGTCTTCAGTTTCTTTGCAACACTTGGTTTCACATGATGGACCAAGGTCTCATCTTCTTCTTTTGAACTCTCTTCCTCCAGATTAATAACATTCTCAGCAGTTTCATGAGAAACATCTACTGGTTTCTTACTAGGCAAGGTTTTACCTAGAGAGCATAGTCCCTCAGCAGCATTGCCTTTCTCTGATCTAGATGAGTCATCATCTTTCTCAGTTTGGGGTTCCACCTCAGGTGAGGGGTCCCTTCTAGACAGAGGGGTCGAAACACCCTTGATTGCATGCCCTTCGTTTAGAATCCTAGTTACCAGGTTCCTAATGACACGATCTGTATAGTGCATGTCATCCTTAGGAGGAGGGTTATCAAGAATGTTACCTTGATTATTTCCAGCCGTGGAAGAAGGGCCAGGGGCGTCGCCTGGAATTACAGAAAGAGGAATAACCTCCAAAATATCTTCATCCAGAAACTCCATGGAGGGAGTCCTTGCTTTGTGTGTGGGTTTTGATCTTGAGGATGAGGGATGTTGTGACATTTTGTTGAACTTTTGAGAAAAATCTTTTTTCCCTAGCAGAGGTTGTCTGAGAAGTTCGATGAAGATGGAAATGGTTGTGTTGAGGTAGCGTGTGGAAATGGTATAGATACTAGTTCCAATACTAGGTAATGATTTACCATAAATGAGGCACTTTCTTTTAAGAGGGCAAACAATATTTTTATTACCTTTTCCACTCCACTTTAATTGGTATAACTTCTTATGAATACAAATCCCCAATTTCCCTCTTAAACATTCAAACTGATTAGCATCCAAAGCCCTTGCAAATTTGTCAGCTAATTGCATTTCATGCTTAAGTTCTATGATTTTTTCTTCCATAAATTCTCTAATGAAGTGATGACAAATATCAATGTGCTTAGTCCTGCTGTGCTGAGTAGGATTTTTGGAAATAGTTATAGCACTCAGGTTGTCATAGTACAATGTCATGACATCTTGTGTGACATTGTATTCAGTCAACATTAGTTTCAACCTACCCTTTTGAGAACAGCTACTTCCAGCTTCTATGTATTCAGCTTGATATATAGCATAAAAACCATTTTCATCTTTGAATACTTTCGAATATGTAGGAGCAGGTGTCCTTTTATGACTTGCATTTTCCATGCCAATCTTCTTAACATTGTTCTTGGCATATTTGCTTTGAGATAGAAAAATAGACTCTTCTATCAGCTTGACTTGTAGCCCAAGTCCAACAAGGCTCATCTCAACCTCAGACTGCATTTGTCTAACAACATGTTCTACCATCTGATCTGACCTTCCACCAAACCCAAAATTATCCACATCTATTTGAGCCACCATGAGCTTTTCTCTTTCATTTTTCACAGATAGGATCTTGTCAATACCTCCCCTCTTGTAACCATTGTTAGTGAGGAACATTATGAGTCTCTCATACCAAGCCCTAAGAGCTTGCTTCAAACCATAGAGGGCTTTCTTCAATTTGGACACATGCCTTTTAGGTTGTTCAACATATACTTCCTCTTTCAAGTAGCCATTTGAGATCACTTCCCTTGATCTAGTTGTGACCCTTTTACTTGGATCTCTCTGAATGAGATCTTTGTGATGATCCTTCTGAACTCTGATGGAGGGTCCTTGTTGACTTTGTCAGGTTCAGTTTGAGGAGGTTCATTCACCTTGTCTGAGAAATCAGCTGGGGGATCATTCAGAGATGTCTTAACATCGTCTGTGACTTTAGTTCTGGAATTAAAGACTCTATATGCTCTGCTGTAACCCAGAAATAATCCTTCATTACTTTTGGGATTTATCTTCCTTCTTTGTTCACTTCTAATTTTGATAACTTGAGTTTCCTTTTCTCCTTGAAGTTTTAGACAAAGATCTTTGAAGACTTCAAACACATCAGATTTGTTTCTTATAAAGTTGATCCAGGTGTATCTGGAGAAGTCATCCACCACTACATATGCAAAATTCTTCCCACCAAGGCTTTCCACCTACATGGGTCCCATCAAATCCATATGGAGGAGTTCCAAACCTTTGGAAGTGGTGTCATGTCTGACTTTCTGGTGTGACATCCTTGTCTGACATTTCCCACAAACTTTTCTTTCATCAATCTTCAAGTTGGGAATTCCTCTAACAGCTTCAATAGATATAATAATCTTCATACCTTTAAGATGCAGATGGCTTAATCTTTGATGCCATGTCTTCACTCCTTCTTCTTTGACTAAGGTACCCTTTGAAGAATAGCCAATTTAAGAACTCCACATGTAACAGTTGTCTTTGGTCCTGACTCCTTTCATGATCACTTCACTTTCTTTGTTAGTAATCAGACATTCAGTTTTAGTGAATTTAACATTTAGACCTTGGTCACACAATTGACTGATGCTTATTAGATTTGCAATCAAGCCCTTGACAAGTAGGACCTTGTTAAGATCAGGAACTCCAGGGAAATCAAGCTTACCAATCCCCTTGATTTCACCCTTTGCTCCATCACCAAAGGTTACATAGCTCGTGGCATGAGGATGAAGGCCAGTTAGTAGGTCTTTGTTTCCAATCATGTGTCTGGAGCACCCACTGTCAAAATACCAATCTTATTTGGCTGAAACTCTAAAGGAAGTGTGAGCTATTAGACTTATAACATTAGTCTTAGGAACCCATTTCTTTGGCTGAAACATAGATAATATACTCGAAGGGAAGGAACACCAGGGATACTGGCTACTGGGCATATAATAGGTGACCGACCAAGGCGTGAATTGGTGTGTGTGCCAAAACACTCATCATCCTGAAGAAAGCTAGAAAAGCAGACTTGTTTATAGGATGGACATTCGATTCCGCAAGGAATACGAATCTTACTCGAAGGGAGAAGAACAAAAGACTTCGACCAAAGAGCGCATGAGATATATTATCTATTGCCGTCAAAACGTAGATAATATACTCGAAAGGAAGATTATCCACAACCGGGTAGTAGGTTAACAAAGGATAAATCGACCGAAAGGAGAAAGGCATCGGGATACCAAACTAGGTATATAATGATGACCAATCGACAAGGGGGAGCAACAATCATTACCGGCAAACGGTAAATGAAAGAGGACCCGTTGGGGATAAATTTGCTTACTTGGAGCAATCATCCACAAGAAGGAAGGAATATCAACACCGAATACTGGATAATGATAACCAACAAAGAGGGGATTACATCTACCGAATACTGGGCAGAAAACCACAGAAGAGTAACCGTCATCAGTTAGGATGAACAACAAAGGTTAACTCTGCAAAAGGGAGAAAATTAGGGTTTACAACTACCGGATACTGGGTAGAAGACCAAAGACTCTGATGAGGATAAGGATAGGGTTTACAACTACCGAGAACTGGGTAGAAAACCGCAAACTCCGCTGGGGATAAGATGCATGATTGCCGGTTACTGAGCAATTATTCATTTATACCGCGGGGAAGCACAGACTCTGATGGGGAGAAAATATGTAGGATTTACGACTACCGACTACTGGGTAGAAGACCACAAAATCCGCCATCAACCAGAATGAACCACAAAGGTTACCTCTGCTAGGGGATGAAAGTAGGATTTACAACTACCGGTTACTGGGTAGAAAACCATAAAGATAGGACTTACAACTACCGGTTACTGGGTAGAAGCCACAAAAATCCACTGAGGATAAGGTGAATAATATTGGCGACCTTACTGGGGAACACCAAAAAACAGTCTCAAAGGGCCAATTTAGGATCAAACCAAAAAGGCAAACTGAATCAAGACTCATCCTAATGAGGATATAACTCAATAGGGAAATTCATCCCAATATATGTGTTGGGAGGAAACGGAAACAACTGTCGTCCACTAGGATAGAACTCAGTGAGGAAATGGCAGGAAAGATAAACATTTTCTGCTTAAGGGGCTGACTCTACATTTGAAGGATCAGACACACCTATCTGCTTGGGGATATACATATCACCAACTAGCAGGAGACAACAACAAAAGATATATGGCAAAAAAATGCAACATGAATATCTGAATGTTAATGATTATGCATGTATATGTGTGGTTTATGTATGATGAATGCTGACAAACAGGCATATCTAACACAAACAGGTCCAGGAATCAACCACCCGGTACTACATCTCAAAGGAGAAAGCCAAGATCACCGGAGAACATCCAATCTGATGGAGATCCGAGATGCTAAGAAGCAAAAACCTTGCCGGGAAAACAGAGATATCAGGAAATCACAAAATCTCTGGGGGATGAATAATCAATCAATCCGGCTAGGGAAGAGAGTTCACTGCACAGGCGGAAACTGCCACAAAGCAACTCTACTGGGGAATTCAGAGATATCAACAAAGTCATGAAAATATCTGCAGGGGAATGAACAACAATCATTCCAACTGCGAACCGGATCACGGCGTAAACAAGTTCTGCTGAGGAAACCACCCCGCCGGTGAACTCTAAAAAGGGGTGAGAAATCTTTGTAGGGATACAACCACCAACCAGAATCTCTCAAAGGTCGAACGGACCAAGATCTCTCACCTGCTGAGGAGGAAGGAGGCTGAAACACCTTTGTCACACACTCTGCTCGGGAGGAAAAGCACAAACGTCTCCGGAGGAAACAATCAGTTCACAACCGGAGAAAAGAGTTTATTGTGCAGACGGCAACTGCCACAGAAGCAACCCTACTGGGAAATCCATCTGAGGGAGATGAAGGAAACTGGCGATCCAACACCAAGCACCAAACTCACCAAGGAAATCACAACCTGCTGAGGAGAAAAGATCACACAAGTAGAATCTGCCACGCAAACCACTCTACTGAGGATCAGATATGCCACGAACAGCAATATCTACGCAGGGGATAACATTATCATAGATAAGATCCAACACACCAACAACTCCGTTGGGGGTCTATCTGAGGAAGATAACATCATCAGGGATAAAATCCAACACACCAACAAATCCTGCTGGGGATGAACTATCACAAATAACAATCTATCACACCAACCTTTGCTGGGGATCTATCACTACGGATAAGATCCGCCATACCAGCAACTCTCCTGGGGATGATCTATCCGAGGAAGTGAAGGAATAATGGGGATCAACCACCAAATACCGAACCTTCAGAAGAAAACACTTCTGCTGAGGAGGGAAGACCACTGCTCTGCTGAAGTGAAAAGGGACAAATAAATCTTCCCAACACTCTGCTGAGGGGAAGAAGCCACAAAAGGCACCCTGATGGGGAGAAAACCCACAAAAGGCTCCGGAGGAAGAGGATACAGTCAAATGCCAGGGATATGAACAAATGTCTTACCCTGTTTGAAATCATACCACCCTTGGGAGAGCACTGAGAATTCCTTAAGTATCCTTTCGTCATTGTGAACGTTCACTTTGTTCAAAAACAATTTGTGAAAGATTTGTTTATTTAAAACAATGACATTTTATCAATTAAAACATGCAAAACATTTGTTGAATTGAAACAAATAAGAGTGCAAATAATTGGATAAAAGCTCAAATTTATTTGATGGAATGGTAGCCTGCAAATGGCAAGACTCCATAGATCTTTACAAATTTGAAATTGGTGATATATATTGGAAAGGACTACATTGAACATAATGACCATTTCTCCACCAATTCCGGATTCGATGTATTCGAAGCTTCAGTTGATGACGAATGAACAAGAATTTCTGACGGATGACAGATGTAGAACACAGTCTTGTCAAGATGCAGTTACTTGCCAAATCCCTAATTTTTTCCTAGATTGCCCCAGGATGAGATACTCAATCTAGCGGGATGCAATTATCATTTTTTTCATGTCTCTAACTTTTGCCTGGATCGCCCTTTCGGGTTTTCAATCCACCGAGACGCTCATTTTTGCCAAAGCTGCCCTTTCGAGTTTTCAACTTAGCGAGCTATTCTGTTTTTATTTTTAGGCGAAGTATTTCTTGACTGCATCTGAATTCACAGGACGAGTGAAATCCTCCCCATCCATAGTTGTAAGCATCAATGCACCGCCTGAAAAGGCTCTCTTAACAACATATGGACCTTCATAGTTTGGAGTCCACTTGCCCCTGGAATCGGGCGCGAGAGACAAGACTTTCTTGAGCACGAGGTCACCTTCTCGGAACACACAAGGCTTGACCTTCTTATCAAAAGCTTTCTTCATTCTTTGTTGATATAACTGACCATGACACAAGGCAGTTAATCGCTTCTCTTCGATCAAATTCAGCTGGTCGTAACGACTCTGAACCCATTCAGCATCAGTCAACTTGGGGTCTGAGGGCGCCATTTTTCCTTTATTTTTCTCTACATTTCTTCTTTTTTTTTTTTTATTATTTTGATTTTGTTTTTCACCCCCTTTTTTATTTACATCTGTAAAACCCCAATTTGACTGTTTCCAGGTTCTCAAGATGCGGCTGAATGATCTTCTTTTCATGCTCAAGTAGACGGGAAATCTCGTCAGGAATCTCGTCAACATCATCTTCCTCTGCCTCAAATACAGGGAATTCAAAATTGGGAGATGGCGTTGGATCATTATGTTCAATGGGTTTAGAAATCAACCTGCATAATGATTTTGGATATGAAAAGCTTTTAGAAATCAAACAAGGCAATCATTATGCAGATGAAAAGATTGTTTTTATTCTTGTTTTAGGGTTTTTTGTGATCACCAATTTCATGCAAAAAGCAAAAAGTGAAAACAATTGGAAAAACAAACATTTAACATGAATTTATTGAATGAAAATATCATTGTATAAATGTCGCCAACAATGTCATCACTTCTCCTTTTGGCATGGGAGAAGGGTTTTCAAACAAAGTGATTATTACTTTGATTTGTGGACAACTGTAGGAACATCCACAGCGACCCAATTATGACAGATCCCTCCAGGGATGACAAAATTGTCAGAATCCTCTGCATCCTCTTCCAAGACAGCAGCAGCTTCCTCACTCTGACCGGTGTGGATAAAACCTCCACTCTTGAACAGCCCTTTCTCGTTGAAGACCCCAGAAGAAAAGCCAATGCCAGCCCGGGACTTGTTATCTTCCAGCTCAATCATTTTTCCTAAACCAGCAATTGCACCACACTCAATGGCCAATTTCGCATCTCTGTAGGAAGCAAATGAAGGAGTCCTCTTCTCAATAGGCTCAGCTATAGATAAAGCTTGGAAAGGCGTTCCAACTTCATCCTCAGCATCTATGTATGAGAAGGAAGATAAGTGGCTAACCAGGAATGATTCCATCAAAAGCACTTAGTTTGGCGACTTCCTCTTTGAGTTCACGGTTCTCTTGCTCTAGATGATCCATCAATCTGGAAGAGTTGGCTCTAGAGTAGTACCGGTGAGTCAGCTTGTCTTCAAAATAAATCAAGAGCACAGATTTAGACCACAAGACCAGAGGCTGAGAATAACACCTGCTTATGCACATGATGCATGCAATGTTTGTGCATATGATTTATTTTTATTTCAAAGGAACTCTAGGGTGTTATTTGCAAATTTTGGAAATATTAAGCATTTGTTTGCATTTGGAAATATCTCATAAAATAATTCTTTGTTTTTCCATGTCTGAAAATTTTGCGAATAAACCCCTTAGGTTCCTTGAAAATTTTCTTTTTATCTGATGATATGGATGCAGATGAATGCATGAATGCAACAATCACACTCAAGGATCAAGCAAAGCACACCAAACAAAGGTCATGGGATGGATCATATTGTCCTTAATATCAATCATCCATTTTGGTGGATTATGGTTTTCACCTTATCGACACCCAAGTTCCATTGATATTAAGGCCATATGAACGGATCGACCATGAATCAAGGGTTTGTTGCGAGTCACGAGCACGGAGTCTCGGTTAAGAACCACCCAAAGGGAGTGTACTAGGGTTTAAACCTGCCGAGCATGTTCTACCAGAGGTTCCCATAGTCATCATCCCATCGTTCGAATATTATCGGAGAAACGAATACTCGTATTCCAAAAATATTCTCAAGAGAGACTCTTATGAGTGTAGTATCGCGTAACAATCGTATCAAATCTTACATTTGAACGACCTCCGCACTACGTCCTAAAAAATAGGCCAAGATGGGCTTGGTAAACTAAGGTCCTTGGCTTCTAAGGTCTATATTGGAAAGAGTAATGTCGAACCACAATTTACTTGTGTGACATTATTGATCCCAACATGACCTCCACCAAGTGAATGGACTCGCAAGTCAACTTGCTAAGGAATAACTCCACACAAGTCATCGAGACTATGCCATTCTCCTATCCTAAGGTGCACTCGAGTTCGGGTATAGAACTCATCTCACAAAGATCATCAAGCACACAAGCAATTGATATATCAAGCAATTCAATCATTACAAACAATACAGTAATCCCAAATTGCACAAAAATATGTCATAAACAATATAATACAACAAGTGTGAAAAGTTGGCAAAACCCACCAGGGAGATTTCTTCCCCAGTAGAGTCGCCACTTTTCTGTAGCGGTGTATTCGTTACCATTGGAGATATTGACTAAATCCAAGGTAAATCATACAAAGTCGAGTCGCCACCGCACTTCTATTTATCCAAAGGAATGGTTAGAAAGCGAACAAAAACCTATAAAGTTTTACAAACAAAACTAGTAAAAGAGGGTCAGAGATCTGGGTAAGGGGGTTGGTTATGCAAAGGGAAGGTGTTAGGCACCCAATGCATCCTAGGTACTCCTAGGGAGCCCTTTTCACGCTCGTTGCAAAGGTTATTGTTTCTGAAATTTATTTGTGCAAACATGATTGAAGAGATGAGAAAAGAATATACAAGTTTATTTACATTTTGTGTTTGGATGGATGAACCCATTGCCTACGTACCCTCTCATGAAAGATAAGGATCAAAACCTCGTAGTTCGGGTAAAAGATTTCAAAACAAATGAGTGGATTGATTGGTCCAAAAGCCTTAAGGTCTTTTGTTATCAAAGGGAGAAAACTTGACCTGAAAAACCACAAGTCCACCATGTGAGGATAGCTTCGACATGCTAGTGAGGGGTTAGCCCTATAATAAGCATGGAAGACTTATTGTCCACTCACTAAGGACAAAGGTGAGTATTATATCTACCACAAAGATAACTCAAACCTAATAGCAAAAGGTTATGAAAAATTTGATTAAGAAGTGATCATTGAAATCACAAAAGAGACACATTTGAATGGGTTGCATTAACCAATTAGAAGTATGTACAAAAATGGTCAAAGTTGACTTAAAGATTCAATTCACAATGAGTTTTATGAAAAGAAAGTTTGAAAATCAAAAGCCTAAGGCTTAGGTTTCTAATGTTGAAAACAAGTCAAATGTTTGCACCAATAGTTTTTTGGTTTGGGTTAAGATGGAGAAAAAAGGTTAAGGGTGATGGTTAAGGGATAAAACCAACAATAGGAGTTCCTTTCTCGAGATCATAGAGATGATCCAAGTAAGTTCCTTTGGAATGAGCAAGCACAAAGCAAAAGCAAATAACAAGTCTCAAAAGAGAACCTCAAATGAAAAGGAAACAAGCTGCCAATAAATGGACTTACACCCAACTCCTGAAAGCAAAATGGAAACAGAATGCCAATAGATGGACTTAGATCCGACTCCAAACAACACAACGGAAACAGAATGCCAATATATGGACTTAGATCCGACTCCAAACAACAAACAAATGCCAAAAGCAAATATGAAAAAGCAAACAATGCAAACAATCATCACACACTATATACAAACAAGAGGCTTCAAACCAAGGGTGGGCTTTAGTCAAGAGGGGTCATATCAACCTCGACAAACAAGCCAAAACTGTACAAAGGTAGTTTGTAGCTCTTAACCACTAACATTGAGAGTTAGGGTGAAGCTGATCAAAGATGGAAATGAGGATGAGACCTCATGCTCTTAACTCTGGCCTGGGTGAGCTTATGATAAAGAAAGCGTGGGGATCCAGAAAGTGGGATCCTATTCCACTTGACAGACACTGGACAAAGATCTTGGGTATTTGTTCAAGAGCATCGGCACGTAGTACGAGTATAATGAATGACTCACTGAATAACAGGGGATTGATTGCTAATCCCTTCTATCCGTCAATTGCCTCTTCACTTAGGAGGACTTATCAAGTAACATGCCTCACTTGGAGGTCTTTGGCACAAATGTAAACAATCACAAACAGAGCCTCTTAAGGAGGACTTCAGCCAAATGCCTGCCAAAAAGGTGACAGGACTTCCAGACTACATGGAGTAAGAGAATAGCTACCTAAGTGGTGTATCAACCACAATCCAAAGCTCAAGCAAGAGCTAAAAGCTAGCAACTAATGTACCTGTGCAAAAGCCAAACAGTTAATATTGCAATCAGAAAACAAACAGACAAACAGTCCAACTAATACACAATTCAATGAGCAATGCTCAAGCACTCAAGTGAAGCAATAAGCATTAATTAGAATCTACAAAACATCAAGATTTAGTACTCAAAGGCACGTGTATCTCACAAAGTGAGATCAAACCAACCATCAATGCTAAATGTCCAAACCTGAAACACCAAGCACAATTAGTTTATGTACAAAACACTAGTACAAAGACTAGGTTAAAAACCAAACCAAATGATCAAAATAGAAGTCAATCTTTTCCATAAAGCAAGTTCAAACATGTCACAAGATATCCACAAAAGGACCAGCATCAATTCACAATGCAAATAGCTCAAATGATCAATGTAAAGCAAAGGCAAGCAAAGGTGCACAAAGTGGACATCCAAATTAGAAAATCCAAATCAAAACAGAAAAGCCTCAAATGGCCTTGAAATTTTTTATGAAAGTTCCTCATGATATGAACAAGCATCATGCAAAAAATCAAATCCAGAAGAGTTCAGATGATAGGTGAACAAAAATGCACAAATGCAATGCCCAAAATGTGACACAAATTGTCACACTACATCTTCATGTGTCAAAAACTGTGATAGCATATGATAAAAATTCCAAACCAATTCCAAAAAATCATATCACATGTGAAGATCAAACATACAAAAATTCAGGTCAATTGGATCAAAGATGAGCATTTCACAAAGCAATGAATGTAGCATATCAATTTAACACAAGGCTCAATCAAAAATTCACAATTCAAAATCCAGCAACAAACAAATCATGAAATAAATGCTATAAAAAACTAGAGATCAAAACAAGATCATGAAAAAAAATTGGACTCAATTTGAGGCAATTTTCTATTTTTTATGATTTTTTTTTAAATTGAAGAAATAAAATGGAATAATAGGGAAAATGAGAGGAAAATTGAAATTCAAACAAAATTAGCAATCAACACAAGCAGGTATCGAACTCACGCACACAGGGAAGACAAAATTCAGATTAATATTCAGAAAACACATGCCAGGAATCGAACACGCGCATCCATGGAAGTGAGAATATTCAAAATAAATCAGCAAAGTGCACACGCCAGGAATTGAACACATGCAAGCAAGGTTAACAAGCGCCTGATATGAAATGCAACGTTTCATTAAGTTGCGTGGCAGCCACATCACAAGGTCAATGCACACGCAGGCGAGTCAAGGAGATGGCATCCAATCAAGTGTACACGCAAGCAACACAGTCAGTGCCACACGGCGCGAACCCTAGGAACATAACCAGACGCCGGAACAGTGGTTCCGATCGTCTTCCCCGGTGGAATTCCGTCGGATCTCACGATTTTTTTCCAGAAATTGATAAATCTTATATGGTTCGAAAGCTCTTGCAACATAGATCACAAATATCACATTAAAACAACCTAAAACCTCATGGATTCTACGGATCGAGCAAAAACATTTTGGATCTCAAAACTGAAAGTTCATCATACAGGTTCATTTCTCATCCATTCTCAAATATAAACATATCAGCATGTTCAGCAAAGCAAGATCTACGTATTTATGGCAAGAAAATGGCAAAAGGAGATGGTCGAATTTTCACTTACTTGAAATGCAGCGATCAAAAATCGTGTCCTCAAGCTTCCAAACTCTCCAGATCTACTCCTATGCTTATGATTTGAAGCTTTGTGCAAGAATTAACAGTTGGAAACACCTAGATCCAGCTCCATTTCAAGCTTCCATTTCCATGTTCATGCACTTGAATAGCTCGAATTTGGACTGAATTCCATAAAGTAATGGCTGAATCTTGATCAATGAAGGATGATGATCAAGATCATGCAAAGAAATTTGGTGTTTGTGTGGAGAATTGAGAGATTCGAAGAGAGAGAAAAATTGGAGGGAATGTGAAATTTGAGATCTGAAATGCTTCTTTCCCTGCAAAATAGTTAGGGTTTTGCTTTTATATCACCTGTTAATCACACTGAAAATCCAATTAGGCAATGGCTAAACATGATTAGTGAGAATTGGAGAAAAAATGCAAAAATGCACATTGAGCTAGCATGCACATGCTACACGTGAACAGTGCCATGCTAAGCTTGGAAATCGTTTAAAATCATCCAATAATCAACATTGAATTGGTCTTTGGCTTGCATGATCAACCAAATTTGAATTATCAAAATTCCCTCCAAAATGCACATGTATGAACAAGTGGTCATATGAGCTTCTTCCATGCAAGGCAATGATTCATTTGGAAAGTATTGGTCACAAGGAGCATTTTGCAAAAAGAGTGGACCAATTTGGAGTTTTGAATCAAAAGTTATGCCATGTTGAACTTCCATGCATGCTTTGTGATCATTTGGTCATAACTTCTCAACCAATCATCAGATGATCATGAAATAGGACTTTTTGAAAAGAGGAGAAAAAAAATCTTCAACTTTCATGTTCACCAAAAATCCATTTGAAGCTTTTTTGATGTTGATAAGTCAAGTTGAATGTGGACCAGAAACTTGCCATTTTTGGAAACTTGAAATTACAGGTCACTTGCCATTTTTGGAAACTTTTGCCATGACTTCAAAATTTTCAAGATAGATGTTTGAAATGACAAATGGACTTCTTTTGAACATGATTGAGGTGTTTACCTTCATCTCCCCAACCTCCAAGTCCTCAATTGACTGCACAGTTGACCATTTGGTCCTCAGATGAACTTGAGCCTTTACCACTTGGGGAATTTGCTTCAAAATGAAACCTAGCTCATATAAGCTCAAGATGATATCATGTGATCCTTATCTCAAGAAAATACCATCATTTCTTGCCCAAAGGAATTCCTTGAGAGCCTTGACCTGATGATTGCTTCAGCTACAAAACAAATGTTAGTGACATGTTTTTGTGCTTTTAGTTAGTGGATAATAAAAGCAATGATATACAATACAAGCATGCCTGGTGATCTCAAACCACTCACAAGGAGGTCCCACCCAAAGGGAAAGGAAGCCAAGATGCTCAATGATCCTTGAGGCTATGCAATGCAATGCTTATGATGCCATGAGGGATCTTAGGGTCAAAATTGGGTTCTTACAATGGCCAACTCTTCAAAGGTTACTTCATCATCACTTGAGTCTTCATCAGAACCTCATCTTCTAGTCAAGGCAGTCACCAGATTTGTAGACTCTTCTGTTTCACTCTCATCAGACCAAGTGGCAGCAAGACTCCTCTTCTGTTTCTTGAGGTAGGTTCCACATTCAGTTCTAATCTGTCCATACCCATCACATTCATGGCACTGTACTCCTTTTCCTTCTTTGGTCTTATCATCTGACCTTGTTCTTCTTCTAGCATTGTGAATTTACTGATGTCAGATGAGATGTTCTTGACATTTTCCTTAGATCTTACATCCATCTTTTTCAACAGTTTGTTGAATTGTCTTTCTAGCATTGCTACATCATTTTCCAGATCTTCATCAACATCCTGACCACTTTCCTCCTCTTCCTCCTCAGTGTTTAACATGAAGGCTATACTTTTGGTTTTCTTTTTAGATCCATCACACATTCTCATCTCAAATGTTTGGAGGGAACCAATTAGCTCATCAACTCTCATATTGGAGATGTCTTGAGACTCTTCTATGGCTGGCACCTTCATAGAAAATCTCTTAGGGAGTGACCTGAGTATTTTCCTTACTAATTTTTCATCTGACATCTTTTCTCCCAGGGCTCCTGAGGCATTAGCAATTTCAAGGATACTCATATGAAATTCATGAATATTTTCATCTTCTTTCATCCTTAAATTTTCAAACTTGGTGGTGAGCAGTTGTAGTCTAGACATCTTCACTCTAGAGGTGCCTTCATGAGTGGTTTTGAGAATGTCCCAAGCATCTTTAGCCACATCATAGTTGTTTACCAATCTGAAGATATTCTTGTCTACTCCATTGAATATAGCATTCAATGTTTTAGAATTTCCAAGGGCTAGATCATCCTCCTCCTTGGACCATTGTTCTTCAGACTTCTTATCAGTTGTGGCTTCTCCTTCCTTAGTAATTACTGGATGTTCCCAGCCTGTTAACACAACCTTCCAAGCCTTATTATCAAGAGATTTTAGGAAAGCTATCATTCGAGGTTTTCAATAGTCATAGTTAGATCCATCCAAAATTGGTGGCTTGTGAACAGATCCTTCATCTCTCTCCATAGTACCAGAAAGTATCGTCCCTAGATCTCACCCAGAACCAGAGCAGGATGCCTGCTCTGATACCAATTGAAATTATGGTATCAGATATGAGACGTCGAAGGTAATGTCACGACACTAATATCTGAATAATACAAACAGGATAAAGAAAAAGAATAGTAATGCAAGAGACACAAGCAATTGTTAACCCAGTTCGGTGCAACTCACCTACGTCTGGGGGCTACCAAGCAAGGAAGGAAATCCACTAAATAGAATCAGTTCAAAGACTCTCAGTAAACAACACAAGTTACAGTCTTTTTCACCTAATCTCTACCCATACGACTTCTACCTAAGAACTCTTAGATATGAGATCCCACTCACTCCCCCTCAATCACACCAGTGATATTAAACAAGAATTACTATGAAAAGAAGACACTCTTCAAAGACACACACTTGATTTTACTTAGCATCTTCAATCAAGTAGACACACACTCATGCTTAAAAGCTTAGAGTGACAAATTACAACTCAAAAATCAGACCAATTCAATCATCTATGGATGAATTGAATGGCTTACAAGTCACACAACCACACAAGACTAAAACCCTTATTCTCTCTCAATATTTCGCTCTGTATTTCTTGTGTATCAAATCAGGTTTTCTATGTCCTTTTTATAGAAGTAGTTTGCTGGGCTTGGACATCATAAAACCCTAAAACTATTTTCCATTCAAATCTTCTTATGACAGTTGGTTAGATCTCTTTGGAAAATAAGTTAAATCATGTTGTAATCATTGATTGATTGCGTTTGCAATTAACTTATCAATCAAACATAGATTTCCATTAAAAGCGCAATCACATAACACATAACATTCAGACTGAATGTTCTGTGTACAAATGTCATGACATCGGGTCTGACATCCTGAAACAATCCTGCATAATTCCATTTTAAATATCCAGCAGGTACATAATATCAAATGTCATGACATTGGGTATGACATCCTGAAACAATCCTGCATAATTATATTTTCAACCTCTAGCAGGTACAAGATATCTTATGTTAAGACATCACATGTAACATCTTGTGAACACTCTTTGTTTTACCAAAATTGTTGCCAACACTTAGAACTAACAAGTTGATCAAGGGTGACTCCTTTTTCCTCTTGGTCACCTTGATTGTTATTCTCTTCTATTTCTATCGCATACTTACCCTTTTCAATAATCACCCTTAAATATGTGTCCATAATCTTGCATGTTTCATTCTTAGGATTATCTACAATGTTACCTGTGAATCCTTCATTCGAGCTTGGCAAAGCAACTATTTTTCTAGATAACTGACCAATCTTCATCTCCATATTTTTTATCGAAGCGTCCTAGTTTGTACTCATTTCCTCATGGTTCTTATTTATTTGATCAAAGCTAATTTGTGTGACTTTAATGAAGTTCTACAAGGTCTCTTCCAACTATGATGGCCTCCTTTGGAACAAAGCTTGTTGGCTTTGTTGCATCCCTTGGTTGGCATTTGGAGTTTAATTATTATTCCAACGGAAATTTGGGTGATCTTTGTCGCCACCATGGACAACGGACTAAAGAATTGCCTCTTTGACCGAAGAGAATGGGAGAAGGAAGATCAGAAGAGTCACCACCGAATTTTATTTGGATTGCCTCTATGGGAGAGGCGAGGGGAAATAATCGATAAAACCCTCGAAGAAAGAAAAGGGTGCATACGGGAAGTGCAAAGATAAGGAATTGGTCTTGCAATCGATATTTGGGTTCGGAAGTCAGTTACGCAAAGGGAAGGTATTAGAACTCCTCACGTCCATGTTACTCCATAGGAACCATTTGAGTTGTTTGCGTATACGGGTATTTATCACATTTATTAATTTATTTATTTTAAAGAGTGTACAAAAAATGATTAGACTCTGAGAGTTTTTGTTTATTGTGCTCACCAAGGATTGTGGTCCTTGTGCCTATGTATCACTCATCGGGTGATGAGGAATCAGAGCTCCGTAGTTCAGAGCATAAAATGTTTGCGTGTTGGTTGGTTTTACCTTTGAGAAAAAAGTTTCAGGATGGTGCCCTAAGGCAAAAAAAAATAGGTTTGATGGGTTGTGTTGATTTTACCTTGAATAAGGATTATAAAAAAGAGTTTGTGATTAGATTGTACTAAAGTCTATAGGCGGAGGTGAAAATTATAGACAATAAGCCAAGCGTCTTGCGTCCAAAATAATCATAGTAAGGGTAGGAATGATACATTCTTACTCATTCTCCACTACTTAAGGCTCGTGGCACATAATGATAATCGTAGTTTTATGTATTTTGAATTTGATTATGAAAATGTCACTTGGCGTTGGATCAAGGGTTTGTTTATTTGATCATGAAATTGGGTAATGCAACATGTATGCAAAGTAACCAACACGAAAGTAAATGGTCTCATTGTAAGGTAGCCTAAGAGAAAGCCTTGTGTATGCAAAAGTGACTTAATCTAATCAAAGTATAATGGTCTTACACACATATCCCCCTAAGATGGTACCATGATGTCATTCTTACAACATGTATGCAAGTTGCTGATGAAATCTAAAGTTAATAGAGTATCACAAAGATATGGAAAGGCCTCCAAGCAAAGGTCCTAAATGAGGACCTCTAAGTCCAAGTTGATTAAGTGGAATGAATCTTTTTGATCTTATCATTTTATCATGTTTTTGTTGTTTTTAATTGTATGATGACAATAAGGATAAATGACAATGATAAATATGCATGATAAGTTTATACAATGAATATGATGATGACGAGTACTTGAATGTAAATTACAAAGTAACAACATAAAAGTAAATAACAATGGTTAGTGGTGATCAAATTTAGTAAAGTTAAGTGAAGTTAGTATTATTTACAAGTTAAACACTTGAGGGTTGTCTATCCTTAGGTCAAAAGATTCAAAATATGACACATCAGGGGATAACTTATCATTGATGCAAAGTTTTATTGAAGACGATCAAATGATCAACTTACAATAGGTTTGAAGCAATGAAAGTTATGCAAACCCCAAGTCTATCTATCAATAGCTTGACAAAAGGAAGACTATACCCACTCAAGGGTTAAAGGTTAATGTTTTGATTAAGTGATTAAGTTAGGCAAGTTATAAAGGTCAATGTACAATATGAAAAAAATAGTAAAGGTTAGTGTACAATATAGGCAAGTTAACATAAAAGTTAGTGGGTTAGTATGAGAAAAATTAATAACATGAATAAGATGAAACCAACAAGTTAGTATATGCATAAACAAGGCTTCATCTACATGTCAAATGACCCAAGTTGGTTGATGTAGGGGCAACCTATCCATGCTATAAAGTACCATGAATAAACTCTTAATCATTCATTAGTAGATTTTATGAGTGTTATCCCATATTATGAGTTTTTGAGTGATGTCAAAGTTTGTGATAGAAATGTAGTTGGAAATTATTTCAAAAAGATCTCTAGCATGACATATCATTAAAATAACAATTGAGAAGATTTTTGCATCATTAAAATATAGTTTTTGCATATTTTGATGTTTTGGATCGATACATGTCTAAATTGTGTTTATGAAATTCAATTTTGGTTCAGCAAGAATCGACTCATATGGTGATGTATCGATACATGTGTAATTGTTTTTCTCAAAAATCAATTTTTCTTCAGTATGTACCGATCCATTGATGGTTGTATCGATACATGGTCTGTCAACCTTTCTGTTTTGTGTTTTCTACCAAACATGTATCGACCCATTTACTCATATATCGACTCATGTTGTATTAAAATTGTGAAAAATTTGTTTTTCATCCCAGTATGGGTCGACCCATACCCTATGTATCGATACATCATGATACATTCATTCTGGAAAACATTTTTGTTACCAAATGTATCGACCCATTGGGTCATGTATCGACTCATGAGTCAATTTTTACACACATGTATTGACTCATCCAACTAAAATTTTCTGTTATTTTCTATTATAAGCAGAAAAACATTATTCTTTTCATATAACACATGAAAACATTTTGAGAGCATTTTTTGTGTGAGCAAGAAACTTGAAAGATACTTTGTCTTCATCATCTTCTCAATCATCTTTTCACATTCAATCACATTGAAACATAATAATCATTGTGCATTGCATCAAGAGATCATTGAGATACGTTCAGCTGTAGGATTTATAATCGAAGCTGGGTTGAAGGGATACAAAGGGGGTTTCTCTGAAAAATCGAAAGATTTTCCATCAAGAAAGGATCGTTTCTTGGGGGTTTTCATCAAAGTCAAGTGGATCGAATTCAGTCGTAGCGAAGGGGTTAGGAAATCAGGCAGATTTTGCAAACAAGTAGTGGAGCGGAGGATTGATCGTTGATTTTGAGGTTGAAGACTTGATCGAATCAGATCAAGCGGGGTTAAGACAAATTCAACATAATCAGTGGGATTGGTGTTCTTTATTTGTGTTGTAACCTTATAAATATTTGAAATATTATTGGAAATAAGATCTCAATTTTGATTTCAAAATTGAGGGGAGACGTACCCACACGCGAGGACGATAGTGGGGAACTTCCTTATCAAACTCTCTGTGTACAATTTTCTATCCTTAATCTCTTTATTTTTTCAGCAATTTTATCATTCAATTATGGTGTTAACTTTTCTGTTAAATGATCCTACATTGGAAAAATAATTTTGCATAATTGAAAAACAGTTTTAGTGTTTTTATTTGAGAAAATTGCTTTGACAACTCCATTGATAATAAGGATCATTAAACATTACACACCAACTGTTTGAAAAAAGTGTTCTGCTTGTTTTTGTTCATTGAAATACAGTGTTGTGTGTGAATTTCATTAAAATAATTATCCGAGTGTGTTTATTTGTTATCGGCATACTGTTATCGATCGGTTTATCGCATGTCCGATTTTCTATTAGTCGGTTCAGAATAGACAGAAGTCGATTCGAGACTGCGCTTTTCCGCTAGCCTTTAAAAATCAAATGAAATTTTTAAAATCTGTGATTTCTCTATGGTGATCGTTTCACCCCCCCCCCCCCTCCCCCCTCTCGATCACCTGCCACACCGTCTAACAAGTGGTATTAGAGCGCTGGTTCGCTAGTGCTCTATATCTTCTCGTAACGATATGGCTTCTGAACCAAAGGGGGCTTACAATAGAGCTCTAGTTTTCAATGGTGAAAATTACGGTTATTAGAAAGACTGTATGTCAGTATACATAAATACCATAGAAAGGAATGTATGGGTTGCCATCCGTGACAGTCCTTTTGAAATTACTTTGACCAGCGCGGAAGGCAAAATTGTACCAAAACCAGAGGCACAATGGACTGTCGACGATGAAAGGAAGTGGGCGTACGATTGGAAATCCCGAAACATTTTAATTTCATCACTTAGTGATGATGAGTATTATAGGGTATCCCATTGTACGACTGCCAAGGATATGTGGGACGCGTTATGAGTTGCCCATGAGGGAACTAACAAAGTTAAACAGTCCCGCATAAACACACTACCCAAGAGTTTGAACTCTTGTAAGACCCTAATTTTGACCCTAAGATCCCTCATGCAATTTCATCATAAGCATTAGCATTGGGATCATACCTTGGCATCCTCCTTACCCCTCATTCATTGGGTTTTTTGGGAGAGATCACCAAGTACTTTGTGATTGTATCATACTTGCATATTATCATTTTACTAACCAAAATACCAAAAATATGTCTTTGCATTTGCCTAACTCTTTTGTAGGTAGGGCATGATCTCCATTGATATATCAAGTTTATATATAGGGTTTGAGACCCCCATGACAAAGAGCACAACCATTGAATTGATACAAGAATGGTTATGGACATCATATATGAGTTCCATTGATTCTGACATGTTATATTGATCAAGTTTTTTTCAAGATTTTGAGGGTGGTTTGCCTTGGAAACCCTAGTTTGACTGGGTATCTTGAGTAACTTCTCCAACAAGCTATTTCACCAATTGATCAAATTTCTCAACGGATACTTCAAAATTCATCATATTATGCATATATGATCTACCATGAGCCTATAAAGTCAAGATAATTGAAGGTTAGCAAGTTGGTTGATGGTGGTTGGCTAGATGAATTCATCTGATCAAAACTGGGTCTCCCTAGACCATATCTCCTACATTTTTCATCATATGAAAATGATTCCAAGATAAAACTTACTCTAAATGACATTCCAAATAACTTTCATCTTTAGACCTAGATCTAGTTTTGCTTGGAAAATCATTTGCTATGTTAAAACATTATAGGTCATTTCGTCTAAACCCTAATTTGAAAGTCAACTTCCCAAGGCCATAACTTAATCAATTTTTATGAGATGAAATATTTCCAAGTTGCACAATCAAATTCAAGATGTATACATCAACTTTTATGTTTGGAGTGAGATCTAATTCAACTTTTATGAGCATGTGATATGAGGTTACATTATAGGTCACTTTTGACCTATACCATTGAACAAGTGATTTTTCCAAACTTCAAAAATGCATAACTCTACCATTTTATATCCAAATGACATGAAATTTTGACCATTTTTAAGGTATTTGAAATAGTTACAACTTTGATGAAGACACTTTTTTCATTTGAAGCTCACATAAAAAGTTAAGCAAGGTGGAATATTGAGATATATGACTTGACACTTAGAAAAATATTTAACATGTTGAAATTTCCAAACTTCCACCTCAAAATTCATCATTATACAAGTTCCAAATGGAAAAGTGTTGAACATGAAAGTTGTTTCTCTTGATCTAACCTTTCCAAAAAGTCCAAGTTCATCCATTTTGGACAAGAATTGCTACGGCTGCGCATGGCATAAACATGGTATCATCATTTGGCAAAGATCAAACTTCAAATCTTCACACACACTTGCCTTGCAATCCAAGTTGATTTCAGACTCTCTTACACTCGTTTGTGGACCTAAGGCAATGATCTCATGGGCCTGTACACGCCCATGCATCCATGCATCATCATTTACCAATTTTGGAAAGTAACTTGGAAGATGCAAATATCATGAGCTGCAGCTATAAATAGAGCCCTCTAGCATCAGAATTAAACACATATTCGCGCCAACTTTGATCCTAAACCTCTAACCCTTCCATTTGAGAGGATAATCCTGAGAATTTCATCTTGAAATTGAGTTTGAATCTCACTGTTTTGAGATTCAAAACTCCAGGGATCCAAGACCTTTTGTGCATTTCATTCTACTCCTGCAAGCATTTTGAGTGAGATCAAGCACGAGCCAAGGCAAGAATAGTTGGATCTAGACCTACAATGAGGGTATTTTTCAGAAAATTTCATCTTGCTCAATTCTTTTGATTATTTGGTTGTCTGAAGTCCTACCAATGTAGGCAAGAAGATTGAGTTGCTTAGTGGTCAAATCGAAGAAACTCAGTTGACATACCTCAAATTTCAACTCCTCGTATCTTTCTATATGTGAGGAGTTATTTAAAATTGAGGTGATATTCGTGATCTACACCATTTTTCCTTTCAGATCATGTCCTTCTTTTTCATTTATGATGTGGTGATGAATAAACCAGTCTGGCCAAGGTCGCCTGAGAAGACGACCGGCGCTTTGCTCCGGCAATGATATGGCATGGTCCCTGAGCCATTAGATGAGTTCAATTTGTTTTAATCATGGGCGCACGTTTTAATTATCAAGTGTGTGGACATTTGACTCAGGCGCACCATGGAACGTGCGATGGTGGCCACTTGATCTGCCACCTCAATTAATGAGGGAGATCAAGTGGTCCACATTTTTTCTGATTATTTGAATTTCATTTTAATTGCTTTAGTTTCATTAATTCATATTAATTTTAATATTGATCCAAAAAATATGAGAGTTTCACCAAAAAATTTGAAATATTTTCCTCTTTCACATTCTGAATTAAAATTATTTTTTAGATCATTATTAATATTTTTCATGATTTAATTGATTTTTCATTTGTTTTTAATTGTTTAAAAATACTTCTAAGTCATTAAAAAATCTGAATTTTTTTCTCCAATGTCCTTTGACCTTGTTTGACCTATGATAAGTCTCATGGCCATTTATTTGGTGTTTTGATGAGGTTTTAGGAATTTGATAAACCATATTTAATTTAAATGCATTATTTTAGTATTTTTAATTGGAATAAATGCCCAATAATTTTTTTGACCAATTGTGATGACTTGTTTATGTTTGACTCTTGTTGTTGGGCCTTGATCAAGGTTGATTTGACTTTGTCAAATTAATATCATAGGATTTAGGGGATTGATGGAATGTACATTCCATCTCCCAAAATGAATGAATGATATTAATCTGGTAAAAGTCCTCCTTTGATCAATTTGAGATTTCATCTATTCCCCTCTCACTTCATCTTATTCCCTTTCTTTATGCATTCATCTCAAATGGCCTATGATATCTCAAAGTCCTAAAGCTAGTTGATTAAAAAATTAACATGAGTATGGATGAGATTAGGCCACACCTTTTGCATATTCTTTTTGTGTGTGGTATGTTTTATGAGCATAGTTCATGATATTATGTCTCTAACATGCATTAATACCAAAATTCAATTGTCCGACCTCAAATAGTTGTGACTTCTACATAAGTCCAATTACGTTTACTTAACATAACGCTAAATTTGTGACATAAAAGGAATAACATTCTAGTTAGTGAGATTGTAAGTCTCCCCTCTTTCATGGTATTGTGTGGAAACTTGGTCTTTTTTCCTTCCTTTGGAAGATGTCTTGGTTCAAGGATCGATGCTTGTGATAAGTGGGTTGAGTGTTCTCCAAAGAATGTCTAAGAATGAAAAACAAAAACAGAACAATACTAACTTCTAACCTATTAACTACTAACTTTTAATTTCAAGCCCTCTACTTTAATGTCATTTAATTCTAGCTTTTATACATTTGCCATCGTTCATATCATTATAATTGTTTATGTTAATGCAATTTTCACTTTGTCCACTTGGACCATATTGTGTGATATATTTTGTTTGTGCTTTGCTTGTTTGTGTGGTCTTTGACCATTAATGTACATAATAACAACAAAAAAACCTATAAAAAAAACTTGTGTGGACTGTTGGCTTGATCTTGGACAAATGGACTTAGAACTTAGGCAACATTCCTATGCTAAAGGACTTGGCCAATGCCAACTTATTGAGAAACCAAGTGCTTGCAATTTGAAACTTCATATGATACATCATTCAAGATCTCTCTAAGTTCATCTGCAACATGATCATTGTGAAGCTGTTATTTTGAACTTGTGACTTGTGGAATTCATTTGTTACATGGGCTACCCTGAAGAAGATCATGGAATGGATAAGCTTGGATGTGGCTATCTTTATTTGATGCCTTGCTCTTCAAGATAAAATAATTGTGCATTTGTGTGTTGCTTGATTCTAAAAGTCCAAGGGAATTCTGGGTTTCTATTGACATTCTTGTCTATTGGATTGCTACCCGTTTGGTCAGATCTTTTCAACTCTTAACTTTTAATTTTGTACCTAGGATTAGTCTCTTCATCTTCTCCCCATTTCTTTAATTTCAAAATCTCTCCCTCCCTTTTCAAAAATCTTCTTTGATTGAACTTATTTTGGTTCTAAACTTTGACCACTTTGCAAAAAAGATAGAAACTTTGGCCTTATGTCATTGCATTTTCAAATTTCTTTTCTTAAATCAAACTTGTAAATAAACTTAACTATACTTGACTTAAACTTTCAAAAAGCCAAAAAGAATTAACTCATTCAAACCATTTTTAGGCCTTTGTGCCTTTCAAACTTAATTTTTGTTAAAAGCAATGCATCCACTTTGAAATTTGTATCACGAACTACGAGGTTTTGATTCCTCATTTTTATGTTGGTACGTAGGCACAAGACTGAAGGTCTTGCAAAATACAAAAATATAATTAATGAATTCTTTTCTCATCCCCCCATTCTATTTGTTTGTAAACATCACTTTGTACCAAATACATATGCGCACAAAAAGGGCTCCCTAGGAGTACCTAGGACACTTTGGGTGCTAACACCTTCCCTCTGTGTAACCAACCCCCTTACCTGTAATCTCTGACATTTTATTAGTTTTGATTTGAAAACTTCTTACTTTTGGGTTTTGTTCGTACTTTTTCCCTTTTCCCTTGGAAACAATAAAAGCGCGGTGGCGACTCTTGTTATTTGATCTTGAGCTTATTCATAGCTTGACGATCATGAATTTACCGCTATAGAAATTAAGTGGCGACTCTGCTGGGGAGTAGTCTCCAGTGGGTATAGCCTAATTTTTGTGTGTATATATTTGTATATATGTGATGTTTGTATATATGTATGTGTGATAGAATCTGTTTGTTGTGCTTGGTGATCTCTGAGTGGTGAGATAAGTTCTAACCTGAACTTTAGTGCAATTAAGATAGAAGGATGGTATAGTCATGTTCGACTTGTGTGGAGTAGTCCTTAACAAATTGGCTTGAGATCCATCTGCTCAGTGGAGACTCTTTTGGATTTGGAAATGTCAATAAGTATTTGTGGTTAGGTATTATTATCTCTAATTTGGGTCTGAGAAGCTGAGGACCGTAGAAAATTTACCCCTTCTTGGCCTATTTAGGACGTAGTGCGGAAACTGTTCAAGTGTAGACTTGATAACAGTTATTACGCGATACTACACTCAAACGAGTTTCTCTTGAGAATATTATGGGTCGATGAGTCAGTCATCTTAACCTATAATATCCGATAGATGGAATTAAGACTCTGGGAACCTTTTAGAACATGATCTACAGGTTTTTATCCTTAGTTCACTCCTTTGGGATGGTTCTTACCCATACTCCATGCTCGTGACTTACAACAAACCCTTGATTCTTGGTTGATCTAATCAAGTCTTGTCAATATCAATGGAACTTGGGTGTTGATAAGGTGTAAACCATAATCCACCAAAATAGATGATTGATATTGACAATGACTTGATTCCACCCTTGACCTTTTATTTTCCTTGTGTGTAATCCCTTATTTGTGATTGTTGCATTCATGCATTAATGCGTATCATAACATTCATCACACAAAATTTTCAAGGAACTGAGGTATTATTTGCAAATACTTTCAGACCATGGACTGTGGACAAAGGAACACTAAGAAGTAGAGTTTCAGATGTCCCGACATAAAAGAGTTAAGGAAGCTAGCATCTTTTGTATTAGATCCCTTGGACATCAAACAACGTCATGGGAAGCTTTTGTCCATCTTATCTGCTGATGTGGTTGAAGGACTTTTGAGTGTGCTAGTGCAGTTCTATGATCCTCTCTACCATTGTTTCACTTTCCCAGATTTTCAGCTTGTGCCTACCTTGGAGGAGTATTCTCATCTTTTGGGGATACCTATTTCTAGTAAAGTGCCTTTTAGTCGATTGGAGGAGATTCCTTGATCTAGTATTATTGCTGAAGCTCTTCACTTGAAGAAGTCTGAGATAGAGGCTCATTGGGTGAAGAAAGGAGCGTTATTTGGGTTGTCATCTGATTTCCTCATCAAGGAAGCTACTACTTTTGCTTAAGCCGGTAGTGTGGACATTTTTGAAGATATCTTTGTGTTGCTCATTTCTGGATTAGCTTTATTCCATAACATTGACGGTTTTGTTGATGTTAATGCCATTAGACTTTTCTTGATTGGGAATCCTGTGCCTACTTTGTTGGGTGATATGTATATCTCTTTGCATCTAAGGCATTCTAAAGGTGGTGGAATGATTGTTTATTGCATTCCTCTTCTGTACAAGTGGTTTATTTTGCACTTGCCTCAGACACCTGATTTTGTGGAGAACAAACAATGTCTAAGGTGGTCTCAAAGACTTATGTCTCTCATTAATGATGATATAGTTTGGTATGATCAGTCTTTAAGCAGTTTGGAGATTATTGATAGTTATGGTGAATTCTCTAATGTGCCTCTCATTGGTACACAAGGAGGAATTAACTACAACCCTGCTTTAGCTCTTCGTTAACTTGGGTTCCCCTTGAGAGACAAACCTAATAACACTTTGTTAGAAGGTCTTTTCTATCAAGAGGGTAAAGATTCCCAACATTTGAAGTAGAAGATTGTGCATGCTTGGCATAATGTGCATAGGAAAGGAAGATCCGAGCTTGGTTCGCACAATTGTGTAGCTTTGGAAGCTTACAGTTTTTGGGTGAAGAAGAGAGCTTTGGAGTTGAAGATGACTTAACCTTGTGAAAGACCTATGTCTATGGTTGTGGTTGAGCCATTAACTCTCCCTAACCAAGATGTAGAGGAGTTGGAAGACGCGCTCATCAAGATGAAGCAAGAGAAGGATATGTGGGAAGAGCGTTTCCGTGCTTTGAGCAAGAAGCGTGAAGAGTTGCAGTTGGAGTCTAAGGACAAAGATGCACTTATTGAGCTACTAGAAGACCGGGTGACGAAGAGACAGAGAGAGCCAGAGGTTTCATCTTCTAGCATGCCTCAGCCTTCTGTTGCTTGGAAGAAGATTGTTGACCAACTTATCCTCGAGAAGACTCAGATGAAGGCTTCTTTTGAGACCGAGATCTGTCGCATTCGAAGGAAGCATGCATCTACAGCCAGATCTTCTGACATTGTTGTTAGGGATCCTTAGGATGACTAGTCTCCTCTTCTCTAGTATTTTTCATTTGGTTTCTGAAATTGTACTCAGTTTAATCCTTCCAATTTATGTAAATAAAAAGATATTTTTGGTCATATCAAATTGTTGCAATTGCCATTTAAATATATATATATTTGCAAATGATATAGTAAGTTCCTTGAAAAATAAAAATAATCAAGCATTACATTTCATACATCATTTGCATAAGCAGGTTTTCGCCAGATGTCTGATTGGTGTTTCTTCTGTGCTTTTAGCCAAGCTGACTCACCAGTACAGTACCCAAGCCAATCATCTGAGAATCATGGAGAACCTAGAGTAAGAGAACAAAGAGCTGAAGGACGAGATCTCCCGCCTGACTGCCATGATGGAGTCAGTTCTTGCTGCTCAAAGTCAATCTTCTCCAACGCCTGTAACTCCTCCTGCGAGGACTGTTACTTTAGAGGTGGTTACCTCTACCGTGCCTGCTGTTGCCGCCCATTTCGCGCCAACTATGCCTGCCGGATTCCCGTGGGGAATGATGTCCAACTTTGTGCCTGAAGGCTTTGTGCCTACCTTTGCTTCCATGCCGGCATCTAGCCCGGTCATGTCCGTGCCACCTCTCATTGTGCAAACCTTGCCTCGCGTAGAGGACACCATTTATCACTCCGAGCCATCTGAGGGTTCGGATGTCTATGAGAAAATGTATGAAATGAAGGATCAGTTTCTTGAGTTGCGCAAGGAATTGAAGACGCTGAGAGGTAAGGATTTGTTTGGGAAAAGTGATGCCGAGTTGTGTTTGGTGCCCAACGTCAAGATCCTAGTGAAGTTAAAAGTACCTAACTTTGAAAAGTATAAAGGGAACTCTTGTCCGCTCAGTCATCTCGTGATGTATGCTCGCAAGATGTCTACTCAGATCGACAATGATCAATTGCTTATTCACTACTTCCAAGGTAGTATGACCGGCACTGCGCTTCGTTGGTACATGGGATTGGACAGTGCCAGCATTCACACTTTCAATGACTTGGGGGAGGATTTTGTCAAGCAGTATAAGTATAATATGGACATGGCGCCAGATAGAGGCCAGTTGAGGTCTATGTCTCAGAAGGATAAAGAGACATTCAAAGAGTATGCACTGCGATGGAGGGAGTTGGCTGCCCAGATCACTCCTCTTCTAGAGGAAAAAGAAATGACAAAGATCTTCTTGAAAACTCTGAGTTCATTTTACTATGAACGAATGATTGCTAGTGCCCCCAGTGACTTTACTGAAATGGTAAACATGGGGATGAGGCTTGAGGAAGGAGTCTGAGAGGGACGTTTGTCAAGAGATGAGGCATCAACAAGAAAGAGGTATGGTAGTAATTTTGGTAAGAAGAAAGACAGTGAGACGAATGCAATAAGCAGTGGGAGGAAGAGGAGGCCTCCGATCAGAAGGAATCCAACATCTTGTCAATATCATCATCATCAAGTATCTTCCGTTATCCCGGTATTTTCTAATCAACAAGCAACGCCAGTTCAACATCAACATCAACAACAATAACCGCAACAACGAACGAACACCTACAGCAACAATAATACCAACAACAATCGTCAGCAACAAAACTTTGAGAGGAAGAAGGTCTCTTTCGACCCGATTCTTATGTCTTACGCAGAACTTCATCCATCCTTGGTTCTCAAGAACCTCATCCAACCAAGAAACCCGCCATAGATTCCAAAACCACTTCCTTGGTGGTATAAACCTGAGCTCCGTTGTGCTTTTCATCAAGGAGCACCCGAACATGATATTGAAAATTGTTATCCGCTTAAGTATGAGGTTTAAAAATTGATGAAGAGTCGTATGGTGTCCTTTGAGGACCGTGCGCCGAATGTGAAAGCAAATCCGTTGCCCGCTCATGGGAACTCTTCTGTGAATATGGTGGATGGTTGTCCTGGGGAATTTAAAGTTTTTGATGTGCGTTTTATCAGGAGATCCTTGGTGCAGATGCATAAGGATGTTTGTTTGGTAAGTGAATGTGAGCATGACCATGACGGTTGTACTGTTTGTAGTGTTAACCCGAGGGGTTGCGAAGTTGTGAAGAATGATATCCAGCGACTGATGGATGAAGGCATGATCCAAATTGTTCAATTGCGTCATGTAGATGACGATGTTAATGTCATAGTGCCTGTCTTCAAGCAGCCTGAGAAGTTGGTAATTCAGTATGACTCCAGTAATAACAATAGTCAAAGATCAATATCATCGTTGGTAATACGGTTAGCGGGCCCAGTCCCGTATTCATCTGATAAAGTTGTGCCGTATCAGTATAATGCTACAATGATGAAGGATGGTCAAGAGGTCTCGTTACCTACGACTAGTTCAGTAGTGAGCATTGTTGATGTTACTAAGGTGACCCGTAGTGGTCGAGTGTTTGGGTCGGTGTTCCCAAAGGATAAAGAAGAAGCAGTTGTGAGTAAGAAGGTGGAAGTGCCTGTTGAAAACCCAGTTGGTTGTTCAAAAGATAAGTCTGGTGAATCCAGCAACTTGAAACCCAATGATGATGATGAGGTACTTCAGTTAATTAAAGGAAGCGAGTTTAATGTGGTGGAGCAGCTGCTCCAAACCCCCTCAAAGATCTCAGTGTTGTCTCTGCTCATGAATTCCGAAGCACACAGAGAGGCATTGCAGAGAGTTCTAGAGCAAGCTTTTGTAGAACATGACGTTACAGTGGATTAATTCGATCATATTGTGGCTAATATCACTCCTTGCAACAATCTCAGCTTTTGTGATGAAGAACTCCCTGAGGAGGGAAGGAATCATAATCTGGATTTGCACATTTCTATAAATTGCAAAGAGGATACTTTGTCAAATGTGCTTGTTAACACCGGTTCGTCAATGAATGTGCTTCCGAAGTCAACTTTATCAAAGTTATCTTACCAAGGAGCGCCTATGAGGTATAGCGGTGTAATTGTCAAAGCTTTTGACGGTTTGCGTAAGACGGTTATTGGTGAAGTGAACCTTCCAATTAAGATAGGTCCGAGTGATTTTCAAATTACTTTTCAAGTAATGGATATCCACCCGGCCTACAGTCGCTTGTTGGGAAGGCCATGGATCCATGAGGCAGGAGCTATTACCTCAACTTTGCACCAAAAGCTCAAATTTGTGAAGAATGGCAAGCTAGTGATTGTTGGAAGAGAGAAGGCGTTGTTGGTTATCCATTTGTCATCTTTCTCTTATGTGGAAGATGAGGATGAGGTTGGAAATCCGTTCCAAGCCTTATCTATTGGTGCTGAGAAGAGAGTTGGGGCACCTATGTCCTCATTGAAAGATGCTCAAAAGATTGTGGAAGAGGGCAATGTTGATCAGTGGGGGCGCATGGTAGAGGTCTCCGACAACAGAGGCAGAACCGGTTTGGGGTTCTAGAGAGGTTCATCAACTGCAAGGTCTGAAGATATGCGACTTAGCTTCCGTAGCAGAGGGTTCATTCATGGCAATGAACAACACTTAGCTGTTGTGCTAGAGGATGACGAAGAGGAAGACTGCACCAATTTTGTGACGCATGGAATGACTTGCAACAATTGGACTGTTGTTGATATTCCTGTTATTTTGCATCGATCTAAGTAATTGCTTTTATATGTTTTAAAATCCTTCTCCTATGCCTAAGGGAGAAGTCGACATTGTTTGAGCCTTTTCAAATTGATCATCAATAAAATTAATTCTATTAATCCACATCTATGATGTTTGTTTTTTTATTTTTTGCTTTATTCTGAAAATGGTAATCATAAAAAACATAAATAAACAATATAATTGTCCATCTGCATAATATTTGGTCACAAGTTCACTTCTCTAAAACCTAAATATCAAATCATTATGCAGGTTGGTTCCTAAACCCATTGAATACAATTATCCTTATCCTTCTCCAAATTTTGAATTCCCTATGTTTGAAGTCGAGGAGGAAAGTGATGTAGAAGTAAGTGATGAATTATCTCGTCTTCTTGAGCAAGATGAAAAGACCATTCAACCATTCGAAGAGAAAGTCGAGTTAGTCAATTTGGGTTCCGAGGATGATGTGAAGGAAGTCAAGATTGGGTCTCGATTGTGTCCAGAAGTCAAGAAGGGGTTGATTGATCTTCTTCGAGAGTATTCAGATGTGTTTTCCTGGTCCTATCAAGACATGCCTGGGTTGGATTCTGAGATTGTGGAGTATAGATTTCCGTTGAAGACAGAATGCCCGCCAGTCAAGTAGAAGTTGAGAAGAACGCATCCTGATATGGTTGTGAAGATCAAAGAGGAAGTGCAGAAGCAGATTGATGTTGGTTTCCTTGTAACCGTTGAGTATCCGCAATGGGTTGCCAATATTGTGCCAGTGCCGAAGAAAGATGGAAAAGTCTGCATGTGTGTTGACTATAGAGATTTGAATAAAGTTAGTCTGAAAGATGATTTCCCTCTACCACACATTGATATGTTGGTAGACATTACTGCTAAATTCAAAGTCTTTTTGTTTATGGATGGATTTTCTGGATATAATCAGATCAAGATGGCACCCGAAGATATGGAGAAGACCACATTCATTACATCTTAGGAAACATTCCGTTATAGAGTGATGCATTTCGGTTAGAAGAATGCTGGTGCAACTTACCAGAGAGAAATGACTACTCTTTTTCATGATATGATGCATAGAGAGATTGAAGTATATGTCTATGAAATGATTGCTAAATCAATTAATGAAGAGGAACATGTTGAGCATTTGTTGAAGTTATTCCAGAGTTTGAGGAAGTACAAACTCCGCTTGAATCCCAATAAGTGTACTTTTGGTGTTTGTTCTGGTAAGTTGTTGGGCTTTATTGCCAGCGAGAAGGGTATTGAAGTTGATCCTACCAAGGTCAAAGCAATACAAGAGATGCCTGCGCCCAAAACTGATAAGCAAGTCAGAGGTTTTCTCGGCCGCTTGAATTATATTTCCAGATTCATTTCCCAGATGACTGCCACATGTGCGCCTATATTCAAGCTTCTTCGGAAAGATCAGTCTTGTGATTGGACCGAAGACTGCTAGAAAGCTTTTGACAGTATCAAGGAATATTTGCTTGAACCTCCGATTTTGTCTCCACTTGTTGAAGGAAGACCGTTGATCATGTATTTGATTGTGCTTGATGAGAGTATGGGTTGTGTTCTTGGTCAGCAAGATGAGATTGGAAAGAAAGAATTTGCAATTTACTACCTCAGTAAGAAGTTCACCGACTGTGAGACTCGGTATTCTATGCTTGAGAAAACTTATTGCGCATTGGCTTGGGCTGCTAAGCGTCTGCGTCAATATATGTTGAATAATACCACTTGGTTGATATCCAAAATGGATTCAATCAAGTATATATTTGAGAAGCCTGTTTTAACTGGGAGAATTGCACGTTGGCAGATGTTGTTATCAGAGTATGATATCGAATACCGATCTCAGAAAGCAATCAAGGGTAGTATCTTGGCTGACCATTTGGCTCACCAACCATTTGAAGATTATCAGTCAGTGCAGTATGATTTTCCTGATGAAGAGATTTTGTACTTGAAAATGAAAGATTGTGATGAACCATTGCTTGAAGAAGGGCCAGAACCTAGTTCCCGTTGGGGCATGGTATTTGATGGAGTTGTTAATCAATATGGAAATGGCATTGGGGCAGTGATCATTACTCCTCAAGCCACGCATCTACCATTTACAGCTAGATTGACTTTCAAGTGTACAAACAACATGGCAGAATATGAAGCTTGCATTATGGGGCTTGAAGAGGCCATGAATCTCAGAATCAAGTATTTGGATGTATTCGGTGATTCGACTTTGGTTGTGAATCAAATCAAAGGAGAATTGGAGACAAATCAACTCGGTTTAATACCATATAGAGATTATGCGAGGAGGATTTCAACTTTCTTTACAAAGGTTGAGTTTCATCATATCCCTCGAGATGAAAACCCGATGGCAGATGCTCTTGCAACGTTGGCATCAATGATTGTAGTGAAATATTGGAAGGAAGTTCCTAATTTGTTTGTGATGCGTCTTGATAGGCCAGCTCATGTGTTTGCGGTTGAAGACATTAAAGACGAGAAGTCGTGGTATTATGACATCAAGTGTTTCCTCCAAAGTCAGATTTACCCTCTTGGGGCATCTTTGAAAGATAAGAAGACTTTGAGAAGATTAGCTAGCAATTTCTACTTGAATGGTGATATACTGTACAAGAGAAACTTCGACATGGTTTTGCTCAGATACGTGGATAGACACGAAGCGGACTTGTTGATGACTGAAGTGCATGAAGGTTCCTTTGGCACTCATTCCAATGGACATTCAATGGCGAAGAAGATGTTGCGAGCAGGTTACTATTGGCTGACAATGGAATCTAACTGTTGCAAATTTGTGAAGAAGTGCCACAAGTGTCAAATTTATGTTGATAAGATTCATGTTCCTCCGACACTATTGAATGTTATCTCTTCCCCATGGCCTTTCTCCATATGGGGAATTGATATGATTGGGATGATTGAGCCCAAAGCTTCGAATAGACATCATTTCATTTTTGTGGCAATTGACTACTTCACAAAATGGGTTGAAGCGGCATCGTATGCAAATCTAACCAAGCAAGTTGTTGTAAGGTTTATAAAGAATCAGATTATATGTCGTTATGGTGTGCCAAGTAAGATCATTACTGACAATGGATCGAACTTGAATAATAATATGGTGGACGCTCTTTGCAAAGACTTCAAGATTGCACATCATAATTATTCTCCCTACAGACCCAAGATGAATGGGGCGGTGGAAGCTGCAAACAAGAACATTAGGAAGATGGTTGTCACATACAAGGATTGGCATGAGATGCTCTTGTTTGCTTTGCATGGGTATCATACATATGTTCGCACTTCAACAAGGGCAACCCCTTTATCTCTTGTGTAAGGTATGAAAGCAGTACTCCCCGTAGAGGTCGAGATTCCTTCATTGCGTGTGCTCATGGAAGCCAAGTTGACTGAGGCTGAATGGTGTCAGACTAGGATTGACTAGTTGAATTTGATTGAAGAGAAAAGATTAACTGCCATGTGTCATGGTCAGTTGTATCATCAAAGGATGAAGAAAGCTTTTGGTAAGAAGGTTAGATCTCATGTATTCATAGAAGGTGACCTTGTGCTCAAGAAGATTTTATCGCTCAAACCAGATTCTAGAGGAAAATGGACTCCTAATTATGAAGGCTCATATGTTGCTAAGAGATCCTTTTTAGGTGGTGCATTAATACTTACAACTATGGATGGTGAAGAGTTCACTCGTCCTGTGAACACATATGCAGTCAAGAAATACTTCTCCTAGAAAAGAAAAAGAACAACTCGCTAAGTTGAAAACCCGAAAGGGCGGCTTAGGCAAAAAAGGAGCGTCCCGGTGGATTGAAAACCCGAAAGGGCGATCCAGGAAAAAATTAGAGACATAAAAACAAAAAGAATTTCCCGATAAGTTGAGTACCCCACCTTGGGGAAACTTATGCAAAAGTTAGGGATTATGGCAAGTAACTGCATTCTGCTGATCTTCAGTGTTTTGAAAATTTGATTGAGCATAAGAGCTGACATCAATTCATCACCCCAGCAGCGTCGAGAGCACAGTGGATATCAAGAGTTGGTAGAAGGATTAAGGATCATTTGTATTCAATGTACCCCTTTTCCATGTAAAGTACCATTTTCAGCTTTGTAAAAATCTATGGAGTCTTGTCATTTACAGACTACCATTCTATCAAATAAAGTTGAGCTTTTATCCAATTGTTTCTACTCTTATTTATTTCAGCCAATAGTTTAAATTTTATTATGATCATTTTTTGAAAATTTAATATTTTTAAAGTTCTTTTTCTTAAAACATATAAAAATCAAGAATTTTCCAAAGCAATTAAAAGAAATATCAACAGCATTCCGATGGATAACAAGTCTTTGAGTGCGAAACATCAGAGGTTCCCTAAGCAGTTAACCCTTCGGGTATTCCTAGATGGTTGTGTCGATTCAGTTCCTCAACGGAATTTTTGATTCCCTAGTAGAGCTTCGCTCATTTTTCTTAGCTGAGTTGGTTGATTCGGGTACCCTGTGACTTGTCTCCCTCGACAGAGTTTCTGCCTTCCCTAGTGGAGTTTGGTTTCCTTCAGCAGAAGTAGTTGATCTCCCCAGTAGATCGTATTGGTTTCTCCTCCAAACGCCAGTCGACTTGCTCCCCAGTCAGAGTTTCCTCCTAGTTCCTAAGCAGGTTGTTTTCCCTGTAGGGTTGTCTCCCATTTTTTATGGTGTTGACCTAAAATTCCCCACAGGTTCGGTGATATTTCTCTTTCCTCAACAAATCTCCTCCTTCCCTAGTTAGGGTTGAGTCTTTTTGGATTGTTGATCTCTCTGTTCTCTAGCAGTTGTCTCCATATTTTATGGATTAACTAGGGATTGTACCGATGATTCAATTTCTTTGCGACACCTTTGTATCCTTTGTGATCGTTCTTGTCAGCATAATCATCATATATATGTATACATTCATATAATTTCATAATTTCATATTTGCATATCTGATTAACTTGTTGGTTTGAAATTCTCATTCCATGTATGGCGGTACTTTATCCCCATACAAATTTCGGTGTCTGTCCTCCCTCAATTGTAGAGTGTCAGCCCCTTAGGCAGAAAGACTTTAACCTTTCTTCTCTTCCCCACTAAGTTGTTTCCTCGTGGATGATTATTACTTCAATTTCCTCCCCAGTTGTATATCTGGATGGAACCACTCCCCTTGAGTTATGTCCTCATTGGGTTGAGTCTTGATTTACTGTTTCTTTCTAGCTCTTACCTAGATAGATCCTTTGATTTCCCTAAGAGTTTATTGCCCAGTAACTGGTAATATTCTTCTTAGTTTGCAGTTTGTTACTTCTTTCCCAAATACCCGGCAAAAGTTTCCCAGCAGTATGGTCCCCAGTGGATCTGATTCCCCAGGAAGTATATCCTTGATATGTTCACCCTAACCGGTGATAGACATCTTTCTCTCCCCTGCTTGAGTCTATCCTTGATATGTTCATCCTAACCGATGACGGATATTCTCTTTTTCATATTCTACCTAGTAAAAAGGTAGTTGTAATCCCTATTCTCGTTTCCCAGAGAGTTAATCCTTGATATGTTCATCCTAACCGATGGCAGGTTTCCTTCTCTTTGCGGTCTTCTACCCTGTAACCGGTAGTTGTAAATCCTGCTTTTGTTCCCTCTGTAGAGTTTATCCTTGATATGTTCACTTTAACCAGTGACGGATTCTCTCTCTTGGTATTCTATCTAGTAACTGATAGATGTAATCCCTATTTTCTCTCCTCGCAGAGTCTATCCTTGATATGTTCATCCTAACCGGTGACAGATTTTCTCTCTGACGGTATTCTATCTAGCATTCGATAGATGTAATTCCTACTTTTTGCTCAGTTGGTTTATCCTTGATATGTTCATCTTAACCGATGACGGATATCCTCCTTGACATTTCCCAAGCAAGTCTATCCTTGATATGTTCATCCTAACCGGTGATGGATTTTCTTCCCTGTTGAGTTTATCCTTGATATGTTCATCTTAACCGATGACGGATACTCTCACCCTTGGTCTTCTGCCCAGTAACTGGTAGTTGTAAATCCTATTTTCTGCAGTTTTCCCCAGCAAGGTTATTCTTACCCAGTAACCGGTAATGAATTTCCTTCTGTTATTTCCCAGCGAGTCATCCTTGATATTTTCATCCTAATCGGTGACGGATGTCCTCTCTCTCAGATTTTTTATTATCTCCTTATCCAGTAATAGGTAGTAGATAGTAGATTTTTGCTCCTCCTGTGCCAAAGTTTATTTCTTCCCCAATCGAGTTGAGTGCGCATTTCCTTAGTGAAATCGCTTTTTCCTGCATGATTCGAGTACTTCAGTTTTATCCTGACTTACTCGTATCCCTTGCAGATGTTGTTAGTTCCCCGGCTGAGTCTTTTCCATGTTGTATGGAATCCCTCAAGTCCCCTAGTAGTTTTAAGTTGTAGTATGGCCTGCGCATAGTCCTTTATCCCCCAGAGTCTCTGTCTCCCTAGTGAGTTTCCCTTACGGTCTCTCTGATTTCTTTTCCTTTGTGGCAATATTTCCCCACAAAGAATTTACTTTTGCATTCATATCATATGCATCATGAGGTCTCTTAGGGACCAAAATTTGTTTATATATGTTGTTATTTAAGCCCATTCTACTGAGTCGACATGAAGATTTTAACCTTCGCCTCCTCAATTAGAATGTCCATAAATAGGGGCAGTTGTAAGACCCCAAATTTGACCCTAAGATCCCTCATGCAATTTCATCATAAGCATTAACATTGGGATCATACCTTGGCATCCTTCTTACCCCTCCTTCATTGGGTTTGTTTTGGGAGAGATCACCAAGTACTTTCTGATTGTATCATACTTGTATATTATCATTTTACTAACCAAAATATCAAAAATATGTCTTTGCATTCGCCTAACTCTTTTGTAGGCAGGGCATGATCTCCATTGATATATCAAGTTTATATCTAGGGTTTGAGACCCTCATGACAAAGAGCACAACCATTGAATTGATACAAGAATGGTTATGGGCATCATATATGAGTTCCAATGATTCCTACATGTTATATTGATCAAGTTTTCTTCAAGAGTTTGAGGGTGATTTGCCTTGGAAACCCTAGTTTGACTGGGTATCTTGAGTAACTTCTCCAACAAGCTATCTCACCAATTGATCAAATTTCTCAAGGGACACTTTAAAATCCATCATCTTATGCATATATGATCTACCATGAGCCTATAAAGTCAAGAGGATTTAAGGTTAGCAAGTTGGTTGATGGTGGTTGGCCAGATGAATTCATCAAATCAAAACTAGGTCTCCCTAGACCCTATCTCCTACACTTTGCATCATATGAAAATTATTCCAAGATAAAAATTACTCTAAATGACATTCCAAACAACTTTCGTGTTGAGACCTAGAGCTAGTTTTGCTTGTAAAATCATTTTCTATGTTGAAACATTATAGGTCATTTTGTCTAAACCCTAATTTAAAAGTCAACTTCCCAAGGCCATAACTTGCTCACTTTTTATGAGATGAAATATTTCCAAGTTGCACAATAAAATTCAAGATGTATACATCAACTTTTATTTTTGGAGTGAGAGCTAATTCAACTTTTATGAGCATGTGATATGAGGTTATATTATAGGTCACTTTTGACCTATACCATTGAACAAGTGATTTTTCCAAACTTCAAAAAATGCATAACTCTATCATTTTAAATCTAAATGACATGAAATTGGTGACCATTTTGAAGGTATTTGAAATAGATACATCTTTTATAAAGACACTTTTCTCATTTGAAGCTCACATAAAAAGTGAAGCAAGTTGGAATATTGAGATATATGACTTGACACTTAGAAACATTTTCAACATGTTGAACTTTCCAAACTTACACCTCAAAATTCATCATGATACAAGTTCCAAATGGAAAAGTGTTAAACATGAAAGTTGTTCCTCTTGGTCTAACATTTCCAAAAAGTCCAAGTTCATCCATTTTAGACAAGAATTGCTAGGGTTGCGCATGGCATGAACATGGTATCATCATTTGGCAAAGGTCAAACTTCAAATCTTCACACATATTTTCCTTTCAATCCAAGTTGATTTCAGACTCTCTTACACTCATTTGTGGACCTAAGGCAATGATCTCATGGGCCTGTACACGCCCATGCACCCATGCATCATTATTTGCCAATTTAGGAAAGTAACTTGGAAGGTGCAAATATCATGAGTTGCAACTATAAATAGAGCCCTCTAGAATCAGAATTAAATACATATTCGCGCCAGCTTTGATCCTAAACCTCTAACCCTTCCATTGGAGAGGATAATCCTGAGAATTTCATCTTGAAATTGAGTTTGAATCTCACTGTTTTGAGATTCAAAACTCCAGGGATCCAAGACCTTTTGTGCATTTCATTCTACTCCTGCAAGTATTCTGAGTGAGATCAAGCACGAGCCAAGGCAAGAACAGTTGGATCTAGACCTGCATTGAAGGTATTTTCAAGAAATTTTCATCTTGCTCAATTCTCTCTCAATCTTGCTCAATTATCTTGATTCTTTGGTTGTCTGAAGTCCTACCAATGTAGGCAAGAAGATTGAGTTGCTTAGAGGTTAAATCGAAGAAACTCAGTTGACATACCTCAAATTTCAACTCCTCATATCTTTCTATACGTGAGGAGTTAGTTAAAATTGAGGTGATATTCGTGATCTACACCATTTTTCCTTTCAGATCATGTCCTCCTTTTTCATTTATGATGTGTAGATGAATGGACCAGTCCGGCCAAGGTCGCTTGAGAAGACGACCAACGCTTTGCTCCAGCAATGATGTGGCGTGGTCCTGATCCATTAGATGAGTTCAATTTGTTTTAATCATGAGCGTACGTTTTAATTACCAAGCGTGTGGACGTTTGACTCAGGCGCACCATGGAACGCGCGTTGGTGGCCACTTGATCTGCCACCTCAATTAATGAGGAAGATCAAGTGGTCCACGTTTTTTCTGATTATTTGAATTTCATTTTAATTGCTTTATTTTCATTAATTCATATTAATTTTAATATTGATCCAAAAAATATGAGAGTTTCACCAAAAAAATTCAAATATTTTCCTCTTTCATATTCTGAATTAAAATTATTTTTTGGATCATTATTAATATTTTTCATGATTTAATTGATTTTTCATTTGTTTTTAATTGTTTAAAAATACTTTTAAGTCTTTAAAAAAATTGGAAAATTTTCTCCAAGGTCCTTTGACCTTGTTTGACCTATGATAAATCTCATGGCCAGTTATTTGGTGTTTTAATGATGTTTTAGGAATTTGACAAACCATATTTAATTTAAATGCATTATTTTAGTATTTTTAATTGGAATAAATGCCTAATAATTTTGTTGACCAATTGTGATGACTTGTTTATGTTTGACTCTTGTTGTTGGGCCTTGATCAAGGTTGATTTGACTTTTTCAAATTAATATCATTGGATTTAGGGGATTGATGGAATGTACATTCCATCTCCCAAAATGAATGAATGGTATTAATTTGGTAAAAGTCCTCCTTTGATCAATTTGAGATTTCATTTATTCCCCTCCCACTTCATCTCATTCCCTTTCTTTATGCATTCATCTCATTTGGCCTATGATATCTCAAAGTCTTAAAGCTAGTTGATTGAAAAATTAACATGAGTATGGATGAGATTAGGCCACATCTTTTGCATATTATTTTAGTGTGTGGTATGTTTCATAAGCATAGTTCATAATATTATGTCTCTAACATGCATTAACACCAAAATTTTATTGTCTGACCTCAAATAGTTGTGACTTCTATATAAGTCCAATTACGATTGCTTAACATAGCACTAAATTTGTGACATAAAAGGCATAGTATTCTAGTTAGTGAGATTGTAAGTCTCCCCTCTTTCATGGTATTGTGTGGAAACTTGGCCTTTTTTTCTTCCTTTGGAAGATGTCTTGGTTCAAGGATCCATGCTTGTGATAAGTGGGTTGAGTGTTCTCCAAAGAATGTCTAAGAATGAAAAACAAAAACAAAATAATACTAACTTCTAACTTATTAAGTACTAACTTTTAATTTCAATCCCTCTACTTTAATGTCATTTAATTCTAGCTTTTATACATTTGTCATTGTTCATATCATTCTAATTATTTATGTTAATGCAATTTTCACTTTGTCCACTTGGATCATATTGTGTGATATATTTTGTTTGTGCTTTTCTTATTTGTGTGGTCTTTGACCATTTATGTACATAATAACAACAAAAAAACCTAAAAAAAAACTTTTGTGTGAACTGTTGGCTTGATCTTGAACAAATGGACTTAGAACTTAGGCAACATTCATATGCTAAAGGACTTGGCCAATGCCAACTTATTGAGAAACCAAGTGCTTGCAATTTAAAACTACATCTGATACATCATTCAAGATCTCTCTAAGTTCATCTGCAACATGATCATTGTGAAGTTGTTATTTTGAACTTGTGACTTGTGGAATTCATCTGTTACATGGGCTACCCTGAAGAAGATCATGGAATGGATAAGCTTGGATGTGGCTATCTTTATTTGATGCCTTGCTCTTCAAGATAATATAATTGTGCATTTGTGTGTTTCTTGATTCTAAAAGTCCAAGGGAATTCTGGGTTTCTAGTGACATTCTTGTCTATTGGATTGCTACCCGTTTGGTCAGATCTTTTCAACTCTTAACTTTTAATTTTGTACCTAGGATTAGTCTCTTCATCTTCTCCCCATTTCTTTAATTTCAAAATCTCTCCCTCCCTTTTCAAAAATCTTCTTTGATTGAACTTATTTTGGTTCTAAACTTTGACCACTTTACAAAAAAGATAGAAACTTTGGCCTTATGTCATTGCATTTTCAAACTTCTTTTCTTAAATCAAACTTGTAAATAAACATAACTATACTTGACTTAAACTTTCAAAAAGCCAAAAAGAATTAACTCATTCAAACCATTTTTAGGCTTTTGTGCCTTTCAAACTTAATTTTTGTTAAAAGCAATGCATCCACTTTGAAATTTGTATCACGAACTACGAGGTTTTGATCCCTGATTTTTATGTTGGTACGTAGGCACAAGACTGAAGGTCTTTCCAAACGCAAATATAATTAATGAATTCTTTTCTCATCCCCCCATTCTATTTGCTTGTAAACATCACTTTGTACCAAATACATATGCACGCAAAAAGGGCTCCCTATGAGTACCTAGGACACTTTGGGTGCTAACACCTTCCCTCTGTGTAACCAACCCCCTTACCTGTAATCTTTGACATTTTATTAGTTTTGATTTGAAAACTTCTTACTTTTGGGTTTTGTTCATACTTTTTCCCTTTTCCCTTGGAAATAATAAAAGTGCGGTGGCGACTCTTGTTATTTGATCTCGAGCTTATCCATAGCTTGACGATCATGAATTTACCACTATAACTCTTTCGCATGAAACAAGGAGAATCCATCTCCAACATGCAAAAGAGATTCACAATCTCATTAATCGTTTAAATGCACTTGGGAAGCCTATTTCTAATGAACTTGCTACTAATAAAGTGTTGAGATGTCTTAGCAGGGAATGACAGCCTAAAGTGACCGCTATCAAAGAAGAAAATGACCTTACCACACTCGACATCACAACTCTATTTGGCAAGTTAGAAGAACATCAACAAGAACTAGCAAGCCTTGAAAAGTATGAGAAGAAGATTAAAAAGGAGAAGACTAAAGACAAAGAGAGTGAGAAGAAGTCTATAGCTCTTGTGGCTTCTAGCTCTAATTCCTCAAATAAAGAGCAATGTGATAGTTACGAAGACTCGGATAATGAGGAAATGGGACTATTTGTTCGAAGGTACAAAAAAATCATTAGAAGGAATGGAGTAAAGCACTCCGACAAAAATCTCATAAATTTTCGAAGACAATCCAAAGGATCTAAAGAAGAAGAGAACAAAAAGGATAAGGCAAAAGGATCTTGCTTCAGTTGTGGTAAGGTAGGGTACTACAAGCCAGACTGTCCTCAACTAAAGAAGGACAAAGGAAAATCTCCACAAAAGAAATACAACAAACAAAGAAGAGCATACATCGCTTGGGAAAGCGATAGTGAATCGTCAAGTGATGAAAGATCAAGTGATAGTGATGAGACGACCAACCTATGTCTCATGGCACACATCAAAGACAAGGCTTACCACAAGAGCCTCAACAAAGAAAAGAAAGTAAGACATGCCTATTATAATAGTTTCTCTTCTATGTCCTTTTTTGAATTGAAAATAGCTTTTGAAAAACTGCATACCGAGGCATTAGAAGCTTTTAAGAGATTATCCTCCGATAAACAAATCTTTTCATTTTTGAAGGGTAAAGTCTATAAAACCGAAAAGTACTTAGAAGCTCTAAAAGAAAGTATTGTAGAAAATTCAAAAGATATTGATGGATTGGTTCATGTTCAAAATTGTGGGGCTTGTCATATTTGGCAAGGAGAGGTTAAATCTCTTAAAGCTAAATTAGAGAAAGCTCTACAACCGAAAGTTACTTTTGCCATTGATCCTAATTTGTTTAAGAAATCTTTGAATCCACCTTATGCTAAATATTCATTTGTAGATAAGATTCCAAGGATTCCAATGAGCAAAAGTAAACGAATCCATCATCATGATTTATGTCATTATTGTTGTCATTCAGGTCATACCATTGCGAAATGCAAGTTTAGGAGATTTCTTGTTCCTAAAGGCATTTATCAATGGATTCCTAAATGCAACATTGTTTCCACTCACACACAAGGACCCAATGAAAATGGGGTACCTACCTCTCTCTTTTGATATTGTAGGTTGAGTGTCTTGTATCCAAGGAAAGAAGATGGTTTCTTGACAGTGGGTGTTCAAGGCACATGACGAGTGACATATCTCTATTCATAGACTTTAAAGCTAATAAAAAGGGTTATGTTACTTATGGATACAATAATAAAGGAGCGATTCTAGGAAAAGTTAATGTAGGTAACCCTTCTACCATTACTATCTACGATGTGAATTTAGTTGAAGGACTTAAACACAATCTTTTGAGTATTAGCCAATTATGTGACAAGGGTTACAAAGTAACTTTTACAAACACTTGTTGTATGATTGAACACGATGACAAAAAGGATATTATGTTTAAGGGTGTTAGAGTAAACAACGTTTATATGCTTAATCTTATTGAGGTACAGTTAACAAGTCATAAGTGTCTAGTCGCCTTGAATGATGATTCATGGCTTTGGCATAGACGCCTAGCGCATGTTAACTTCAATTTGCTTAATAAGGTTGTGTCCAAAGATTTAGTAGTCAGTCTTCCAAAAATAAAATTTTCAAAAAGATCACCTATGTGACGCGTGTCAAATGGGGAAGCAAATGAGGGTGTCCTTTAAATCAAAGAATGTTTTTTCTACTTCACGATCCCCCGAGCTTATCCATATGGATCTCTTTGGCCCTTCTAGGACAAAGAGCTTAGGTGGTAACTACTATGGATTTGTATTGGTTGATGACTATTCTAGATTTACATGGACAATATTTTTACATAGCAAAGACATAACTTTTTCCGCTTTTACACGTTTTGCAAAATTGTCCCAAAATAAAATAAATTCAAAAATAGTTACAATCCGAAGCGATCATGGAGGGGAGTTTCAAAACCACCTATTCGTTGATTATTGTGACAAGTATGGCATTAAGCATAATTTTCAGCCCCCCGTACTCCACAACAGAATGGCATTGTGGAGCGCAAAAACCGTGTTTTCAGCCCCCCCGTACTCTAGGAGTTGGCTAGAACTATGCTCAATGAGGACGGTCTACCAAAATACTTTTGGGCCGATGCTATTAGCATAACTTGTTATGTTTTAAACAGAATTTTGATTCGACCCATTTTAAATAAAACCCCTTATGATATTTTGAAAGGGAGAAAACCTAACTTGTCACATCTTCATGTTTCCGGTTGTAAATGTTTTATTTTAAATAATGGTAAAGAAATTCTTGGGAAATTTGATGCAAAAGTGAATAAGGGTATCTTTCTTGGATATTCTCAATCAAGTAAAGCATTTAGAGTTTACAATAAATGTTTACTTACTATTGAAGAGTCAGTTCATGTTTCTTTTGATGAGTCTTGTCCGAAAAATTTCGGAAAAGGTATTTCTTTTGATGACACAGGTATATCTTCGGAAGACATACTCAAGGATGTTGTTGAGGGAAGTGGTTAGCCCAAAACAGTGGATATTAAGAAAGAGGAAGATATTTGTCATGTAAAAGATGAAGAGGAAAGCCCGACTGAAGTGAATGATCTTCCATCGGCTTAGAAATCCTCAAGAGACCATCCTATTGACAATATACTTGGAGGCATCACCAAAGGAGTGACGACTCATTCTAAGCTAAGTAATTTTTGTTATCATTTCACTTTTGTTTCTCAAGTAGAACCTAAAAATACCAAAGAGGCATTGATTGATGAATTTTGGCTAATGGCCATGCAAGATGAGCTTAATCAATTTAAAAGAAATGATGTTTGGGAACTTGTCCCTTATCTGCGAGACCATCATATCATTGGTACTAAGTGGGTTTTCAGGAAAAAAACTTGACGAAAACAGAATGATAACCTGGAATAAAGTCCGATTAGTAGCTCAAGGTTATAACCAAGAGGAGGGCATAGACTATGAGGAGACTTATGCTCCGGTCGCCCGCCTTGAGGCTATACGCCTTTTTCTTGCTTATGCATGTGCTAAGAATTTTAAGCTTTATCAAATGGACATAAAGAGTGCCTTTCTTAACGGTTTCATAAATGAAGAGGTATACGTCTCACAACCTCCGGGTTTTGAGAATGATGAATATTTGGATCACGTTTTCAAATTAAAGTGTGCTTTATATGGTCTTAAACAGGCCCCTCGGGCTTTGTATGAAAGACTTAGTAAATCTTTAGTTGATCATGGATATTCAAGAGGTAAAATGGATACCACTCTTTTCATTAAACATCAAGGAAAACATATTCTTTTAGTTCAAGTATATGTAGATGGTATTATTTTTGGCTCAACTAACATGCACTTGGTCAAAGAATTTTCTAAGGTTATGCAGGGTGAGTTTGAGATGAATCTAATGGGGGAGCTAAACAACTTCCTCGGTCTTCAAATTAAGCAACTCGACAAAGGCATAATCATGTGTCAAACAAAATACTATAGAGAGTTGCTAAAGAGCTTTGGAATGGAAGACTCAAAGACTATCGACACCCCTATGCCTACCAACGAGAACTTAGACAAAGATAAACATGGTAAGGGTGTAGATGTCAAGAAGTATAAAGGTATGATTGAATCTCTTTTATATCTTACTGCATCTAGACCCGACATCATGTTTAGTGTATGTATGTGCGCTCGGTATCAATCGGATCCTAAAGAATCTCACTTAAAAGTTGTAAAACGCATACTTAGATACCTTCACGGGACATTCAAGTATGAGATGTGGAATTCTAAGAGAAGCAATTATAGTTTAGTAGGTTACTTCGATTCTGACTTTGTCGGGTGTAAATCGGATAAGAAAAGCACTAGTGGCACATGTCACTTATTTTCAAACTCCTTAGTGAGTTGGCATAGCAAAAAGAAAGTTTTTGTTACTTTGTCAACCACCGAGGTTGAATACGTTGCAGCCGGTAGTTGTTGTGTCCATATTTTATGGCTAAAAAAATAATTACTTGATTTTGATATACAACTCAAACATATTCCCATCAAATGTGATAACACGAGCGCTATAAACCTTACTAAAAATCCAGTTTTTTATTCTCGTACTGAACACATTGAGATTAGACATCATTTTCTCCGCGATCATGTTGAAAAAGAGGATGTTATGTTTGAACATGTTGATACTAAAAATCAACTTGCTGATATTTTTACAAAACCACTTGCAACTGAATCATTTTTCAACACTCGTCGGGAGTTAGGAATTCTCAATATCTCAAGTTTGATGTCATAAGCATGCATTTTTGTTATTTATATGTATATCTCACCACTCTATTTGAGATCTCTTTAAGCTTATGAATATGCATCTTCACCGTTCATCAAACGAGGTAACTTTGTTCCTTTTATATCGCGTTGTAAACTTTACCTATGTGTGTACTTAAGTTGTTCCTTTATGATATATAGTTATATGCTTGATAAGTTGTGATTATCTTATACGTGTTCACTTCCAAAAATTTAGTTGATTGTGTTAATAAGTCTTTCAATCTATATGTTAAAGTGACTCATTGATAATTCTTTCATCTAGTATATTCATGCGCTCATAAAACATGTCATATGTTGCATTACATGCATTCATATGTTATCTATACATTACTTATAGCATTTTTCTCTCATCATCATAGAAACTTTAATATGTGTTTATATGTACATATGCATTTCATATCATTTCATTGCTAAAATTAAACCATCAAAGGGAAATCAATGTGTCTCAATTCTGTTTACATCTGATTTTTTTTGCAAAAATTAATTTTTTTACTGATGGATCGATACATAAATGTCTGAAAAGACAAAACAAAATCATTGAATTGACTTGGATAGGCTCATATTACCATGTGTCGATACATCCAATAATTTTTTAAATTTTAGAAGACTTTAGTTCAGTATGTATCGATACACCCGTGTTTTAGATCGATACGTGCTTGTTTTAAAAATGAAATTTGGGCTTCATGTATTAATACATTCTGTAATGTGTTGACCCATCTCGATTTTTTTTTTGTAAACTGACTTCGATCGACCTATTGGCCATTTACACTTCTTAAAACTATCTTTCTTCCATCTATCTCTCTTTTTCTTCACAAAAACGGCCAACCCTAATTTTCCCTTCATATTTCCTCATCCCATACCCAAATTCATCAAATTATCTTCATATAATTGCCATCATCTTCATCATCATCATGCCTCCTAAGATGATCAAACCAAGGGGTAGAAAATCAACTGAAGTCGCTTCTACTTTTGGCATTCCTCCAATGATATCTAGTGCTCTATCCATTTTACATCCTTCAACCACAACTGTTTTCAATGAATACTTCAAGACTTGGATTGTTATGAAACCGCATGTCTTTGAAATGCGGGAAGCTCGTACATGTCACATAACTAAGGTATGTGATTTAGTAGATGCTCAAAGATTAGGCTCCTTTTTAACTTGTAAGGATGATTATCATGAGCTTCATCAAGAACCATGGTCAGTCAAATTAGGGTTTGGTGATGCAAGGAATATATTGAGATGTTTAAAAGGTTTGTGGAATGAAAAAACTTTGGATTTTAGGGGTCATCAATGAAATGGTCAAGATCCATAGTGAGCCATGACTTGTTCAAGCCAATGAAGGTCAAGAGCTAGGGTTAGGGTCCTCGGGTAACCAGATGATTCTTGAGGTGTCTTCAATGGGGACTCACCATTAAATTAGGGTCTTAGAGAGTGAGTGAGATGCCTTGGATGATCTTCCAATCTTTTTGGATGCTTTAGGATGGAGATTAGGGTTAAGGTGGTTTGGGCACACCTCAACATGGTCAAAGGGTCTTGAGGCTTCACAGAGGAATCACATGCCTTGGGTTTGCAGATTATTGAGAGTCACTAAGTACAAATGCATATGAGATGATATGTATAGGATGTATGCTCATATATTAGAGTTTAAGAGGATGATATGGAGGTAGGGTCAATTTGAGGGTATGACAATCTTTCCAACCCGGATTGTATGTGTTGGAATACATGTTGTTCATTTGAAAATTAGCAAACTGGACCTCCTCACTTGTCTCTTCCAATAAACACCTTCCATTAGCATGTTCTCTGTCACATAAACCACACATAAGTGCTTGTACCTGGCTCACGTTAGCTCTACCTAAGTTGCTTTCATCTAGCTTTTTATTCAACAATTCAATTTGAGCTAAAAGAGAAGTGTGGGTATCAAGAGGTAACATACCTTTAAGCGTGCCCATAATTTAAAGCTTGATCAACCTTTCACTTTCCGAATGGTACTCATTCATACACATCTTCTCAATGAGGTTTTTTTACTTGTGGTTCCCTCATTTGGCAGGTAGTACCTCCCGCGGAAGCATTCAATAACATGCAAGTTTGACTCCTAAGACCTTTGAAAAAGTTTTGCATCTGCTCCATATTATTCATGTTGTGATTCGGGCATCCATGCAACAAAAGTTTCAATCTCTCCCAAGCATCATAAAGTGACTCAATTTTCTGTTGCTCAAAATTAATAATTTCTGCTCGGTGCTCGGTAAATTGAGTAGTAGTAAAAAATCTTTTAAGGAATTTATCCTCTAATTCCTTCCAAGTCTGGATTGTTCCATTAGGAATGCAAAGCAACCAATCTTTCTCCCTTCAAATTAGTAAGAACCCAAACAACCTCAATTTAACTTGGTCTTTAGTGACATCAGTTGGTTTGCACATTGAAGTTGTTTCATAGAAGCGTGCAAGATGCGCCCATGAGTCTCTAATCACGGTCCTGTCGAACATATTTTATCTTAAACATGAAAGTACAAAGTTTTTAATATCAAAGTTAGAAGGGTATGTCGGTACAAATCCCCTAGAAACATGTCCTTCATTAATTCGTTTATAGTAGTCCCCCTTAGTGGGGTTGTGTAGCTTCCATGACTTCTTCTTTAAAGTCGGAAGAATTTGATAATTGCTCTTCTTCTGGTATTCCTCTGCCCAAAGCTGCTTCTCTAGCTGCTTTTCTGAGAGCACGTAGAGTTCTTTCAATTTTTGGATCCAATGGAATTAATGGTGATCCTGAACTGCGCGTACACAAACACAAAATACCTTAATAGTACTACGATAAACAAGAAATTAAAACAAAAATTAAAAAGACTAAAAATAAAAACAATTTCACAAACGTCACATTGTTGAAAAATCAATAGTCCCCGACAATGGTGCCAAAAACTTGATGACTTCTCGGTAAGTGTAGTGATAATTTAGAAGTAATAAAAAGATCGAATCCATAGGGACTGCCTTCAAGCAAGACAAAATGTGTGTAATGTATAAAAATTATTAAGGGCGGGGGGCTTTCGAGTTTCAATGCGAAAAGTAAATAACGAGTAAACAATGTCACGAAAGCGGTCAGGTTGATGTTGATGCGAAAAGTAAATAACGAGTAAATGATCTAATCACTATAACCCAACGGCGAATTAACAAAACCGTTATAGCAGATCCCTCATGAAATAACTCACTAACCACTACTCAGAGCTTTTTATCCCTAGTGTTCCAGCGTTAGGAGGGTTAGGCGATGTATAGAACGTTAATTTTTTTCCACTACTCGAGGTCTCATATCCCTATTCAACCAGCGTAAGTACAATAATTACCCTAGGTCCAACTCATAGACTAATGGTTAGTATTTTCTATGTGCCCAAAATCATATTAAAAGAGTATCTCACACAAAAAGTATTACAAACAAGAAGCAATTGAATAAGATTATAGATCAGTATGTTCATACAATGGTCAAATCAACATAGAATCCAATAATATAGAAATAGGTTTATCATAACACAACCTAACCTACAGGAGTTTAGCTACTTATGAGCAATTAACAATACCATAATCGATAGATAAAAATAACATGAGAAATCCCTTGAAGTGATCCCCTTGTGACCTCAAAATCATGCTTCAATCTCCAAATTTCGTAACCCTCATGAAAATGCAGAAAATCCCCTTTTAAAGGCGTCAGAATGGAGCAAAACGCGTCAGAAAAAACTCAGAAAATGACCATCGCGTGTGTGATACCTTGCATCACGTGCCAAATACAACTTTAAATGCCCTATCGCATGCGCGACGTTGTGCGTGATTATTCTAGTGGTTGCACGCTTTTGCTCCTTTTGCACTCAAATTTTCAGTAAGTCCATAATTTGCACACTTAGCTATTTTTCCCTCATTTTTTGGTCATTCTTCTTCATATTGGCTCGACTTTCACTTGTTTTTCTCTGATTCTTCGACTGAATATATGCAATGACGGACTGTCATCAAGAAATCTTATCCAATCCATTAGTACTCATATGACAAGTACCATGTAAACCACTTAACTTGTACATTGCAGCTAAAGGAGAATCAATCAACTATTTGCTAGCACCAAATGTTGATGACGAGACAAAATGAGATGTGTACTACCTTAGTCAAAATTTTAATGGTGATGAAAGTAAGCACACCTCTATTGCGAAATTATTTTTGTCTCTTTATTACGTCTATACCAAAACCGAATATCATCTATAGCTCGAAGAAGTTTTGATAAGGTGTAAATTTGGTTGTTAGATATTTATCCAATAGGCTTATATATTAAGGTCAATTAATGAAATACTTCATAACGCTAAATTTTTTCCATCAAAACAACATGTGTTTGGGGAAATCGTCAAGTATTAGGTTTTGGAGGGATTCATAATATAACATTTGCTTGTCGAAGTGTAAGAAATAGCCGAACAAACCTTTTCTATCCTTTTCAAATCCTAGGTATTGATGTTTGACAAATATAGAACCCAAAAGAGGGTTGGAGCTTACATAATTGTTAGTAGCCCGAAGGAGAGGATTTGAAAATTTAAATGTCATATAGGTCCTACATTCTCTAATAATCATCTCGGGTTAGAGATGATGGTTATGGGATTTAGATACTAGGAACCATGGTCTATAAGTACAACAAAAACTAGATCATGGGTGATTTCCAATTTGTGATCAATAAAATTATCACAGAATACAAATGCTTGAATTGAAACCTTCAAAGAATTTAGGAAATGTCTAACAAACTGTTAAGAATATTTGTAGAAGATAACTCTTTATATTGACTTTTTATCTACATCCCATAGAGAAACTAAAAGTCATCCAAGTCACATACAAAATATCACAATGTACTTTGCAAGTCAAGCAAACCATTAAGTGTAGGGACTTGTTGCAACACACTATTCAATATAACAAAACTAATATCTTACCGTGGAAACACAAATTCCACATGTTACCAAAAAGTTAATGAACACTCCATAAAGTCTAGCTATGACCGGAACTCCAGTTGAAAATCCAATTGTTGTTGGTACCCCGAAGTTTGGACATGACCAATGTTTTTTTTCCTAGTAAGTTATTTGCGTCCTTGTAAAAGTCCAATTGGTTAACCCCAATATTCCCCTTGAAGTCCAGTTGTTGTTGGCATTCTACTTTGAAAGTCCAATTATTGTTGGCATCATTGTTAGAGTCCAGTTATTGGTGGCATTAAACTCGTTAGAAGTTGGTCGTAATACATTCTCTTGTGGTCTAAAGTCCAATCTGATTTGGCACATACAAAAGAGTTTAATTACCCTGTATTCTTCCTGATGGTTCTTGAAGGTCATGTTTGAACTCTTCATTGTAAGGAATTTCCAGAGGATTGGATGTTTTATCTTGTTTGGAAACTCCAATGAGGATATTTCGAAGTGTCAACCAGTCATGCTTGAACCTATTAATCAATCACTTTGAATACTTCCGGCTTTTAGTGTCATTCGGTCATGCCTGAACCTAGTGATCAATCACTTTGAATATTTCCAATTTGCTTATTTCTTATTATTCTCAGTATCATCCGGTCATGCCTGAACTTGGTGATCAATTGCTTTGAATATTTCCCAGATTGTTTTTTTCCAGTATATGTTATCCCTAGTGAATTGTTACTCATGATCATTGACATTATACTTTATCTCCATCATTTCCTACATGTCATAGTTATCATTCATCATAAATCATCATGCTAGAATTTGTTGCATTTTGCATCATATCTCTAGCAGATCAAAAAGTATATACCAAAAAGAGAGTTTGTTTTTCCATAGCATTGCATGTCATTGCATCTAAGGGCAAAATTTCTGTTTATTTCTATTTAAATACCTTTCACCCTGATTTCATGAGTATTATCATCACTCATGACATATGGAAAAGTTATTTAAATAAGGGCAACTATCACACCCCAAATTTTACCCCTAAATTTCATATTCATTTTCATCCTAGACATCATTCATGCATAGCTAACCTCAAGATCAAGATATGCCTGGTTTGTCTCATTTGTGAATTAGGGTTTCCCTCAAAGAGCTCAAAGGATTGATCAGTCAAAGTTTTTTATTGATCATCAATAAATAAAGTTCTCATACACTCAAGAGATCTCTCTCCATCAACAAATAAGTGTATTATGGCCTAATCACAAGTGCATCAAGTTTCATTTTCATTTGGTTCACTAATTAGGGTTTCTCGGCAACATTCAATTTCATATGAGAATTTTGATCAAGACATGATCTAAAGCCTTTGGACATGACTAAACACACTAAATTACATTCTTAGAGCCCATCCATGATGTCCAATTGGCTCAAGAGTTTGAATTCATTGAAGATCGAGAAATTCAAATTCATCTGATACACAACCAATGCACTGCAAAGTCAAACCTTTGACTTTTGAGATGTATGATCAAATATGAACTTCTCAAGTTAAATTTCATGAGTATATGTTTAATTGATGAATTTGAACAAGAAAAATCAAGAGAAATGAGGTTACTTGCAAAAAGGGCAATCTTGAAGACATTGAAATTTTCACTAAGAATCCAAATTTCATTTTCAAGTGAAATACTTTCTCAAGTCATAACTTCCAATCCAAGAAGCCATTTTCTTTGCTCCAAAGAAAAAATAAAAGCTCTTGTTTCATACTTTAACTTTGTCCTGAAGGGTTGATTCCCTAAAAGTTCAAGGATTTTGAGTTATGAGGCCATAAAGTTGGTGTCTCAAGTTGAAACACTTGGAAAATTTTCAAGTCAGCTTTGATCCCTAAAAAGTAATAAACTTTACAGCCAGTTTTCGTCATGATCCATTTTGATTCAGAAAAAAACTCAAAACGTGAAAGTTGTAGAGCATGTCTAGGGATTTTCAAAAAGTACAAGTACATTTTTTCCCATGCATGAGCTATGAGTTTCAAAAATGGGAAGTTAGGGTTCCAAACTTGAATTTCAAGTCATGTTCATGATGAATTCTTGGAGGAAAACCATTTCAAATGTGAAAATCTCTTGATTTCAGGTCCTCTTGTGTATAAATCTCTCCATAATCAGATGCTTATATGAATCCTAAGTGCATTACACAAAGAATTGAGGTTTTGTCCATTGCATTATGTCATTTATGGATGAATTTGCAAAAGGTCACATTACTACTTTCATAAAGCAAGCTTTATGCCAACAACTCACTCTTTCACCCTTGAAACTTATCCCTAAAGATCACAAATAATCTTAAGTGATCAGAAGCAACCTTGTAGAGGCTAGGGAAATATGACAAACTCCTTGAAACTCCACAATTCGCGCAAACTTCTCATTCATTCTCAACCAAAACCATAACTTCACAACTTTTGTTTCTAACTAGTTCCAATCTCCAATTTTTCCCTATAAATAGAGGGATACCTTAAGCCTCAAAACACATAACAATTACCACTCAACACTTCATCAAACTCCTATTCCATTATCATTTGCAAAAAACACTCTTTTTGCAAGTTCTCTAACCAAACTTATTCCTCACGTGTATCTTCCAAACAAACACCACAAATCATCTCTAGACACCATTTAGAGTTTGTTTAATCACTTGAACAAGTTTTGTATCCTCTATTTTATCATTTACCATTTCACTTCTTCATTTTGCAAAAACATTTGTGTGAGATAATACAAGTTGTTTCTGGCCATTCTCATTGTTCAAACACTATCCTCAAGGACCAACAAGGTTGGTAGAATCTCTCTCTTATCTTTGTGGTAGCTAAGAAGAAGCATTGAACTTTCTCCAATAGGTAAGTGCACCTACACTTGAAAAATCTTGTGCATGAATCATTCTTGGATATTTATTAAAGTAAAAATGTAGTACATAGTGTATTTGTTGTATCTTTGCTACTATATGCATTATACCATGCTCATGCATTGAGATTTTATTGTTAGAAAATTAAAAGTGCAATTCTGGTTTTTGTCTTGACACGTTTTGTACATTGAGTTTTAGGATGAGATAATGATACCATTGGATTTCTTACAAAAATTAGATCAATTTAGGTTCTTACGGTTTTTAATTTCATGGAAAATTGAGAGAGTTATGGTTGTTGGAAGTTTGAAAAAAAATTGGAACAAACATGCAAGAACATGAGGAAGAAGATGATGAGTTGGCTCCATTTTCCAATTTTTGGAACCTTTTTATTATATATATTAATTTTTTCAAATGAATTAATGGATGTATCACTGCCCCAGCGGTTAGAGTATGCGTGTTAAGGCTTTGAGTGTGCAAGAGGTCTGGGGTTTGAATCCCCTTCGCCCTAGATACATTTTTATTCATTGTTTTTTTTACCTATTTATTTTTGTTATTTTTCATAACTTCAAAGGCTCATAACTTGATGATCCCTAAGTCTTTTTGAGCCACTCTTTTTGATATGTGTTCATAATTTTGTCTATTTTATGATGATGAAAATAAATTCCATAATTAATTTATTTTTCACATAATTATGCTTGTCTAAAGTTGGTATCTTTTTAGGATTGTTTTAGGGTTTCAAATTACTTTCTTTTATTGATACTTTAATTTTTCTTGATCACCATGACCTGTATGAATTTTGTGCATCATATATGAACTTTGTTTGACGTTGTTAATATTTTCCTCTTGGTTTTGACCTAATTTTGACTTACTTTAATGTATGTTTACATGTTTATGTGCTTTGAACTTTTGTTACTATGTCATGAACTTTTTGTGTGTTTATTTTTCCATGGATCCATGATTAGCATGTCATTCTTTCAAGTCTTTTTGAACCTTTGTGTGCATTTGTGCCCTTATGTTTGTCTTTGTTTATGTGTTTGCAAATTCTTTAAACTTGTGATAATATGTCTTTGTATGACTTGTATGCTTACATGTTCAAACCTTTTGCATGATGTTGAACCTTTGATTGTGATCATATTGAACCTTAACATGCAATTCTTGAATACGTTAACTTGTTTTCATGATTAAGTTGACGTTATGTCTAAACCATGTCTTACTTAATGCATATACATGTTCATTCATACTTATTATGATATCCATATACATGTTCATGAATTGTTATGAAATTCATCTTTGTTTCTTCATGATGATATATCCATGTCATTTATATTCATGTTAATTTTGTACATCTTTGATTGATGTTATTGTATCTTTGTTCATAATCACATGTTGTACATATTTGTTTACATACCATGCTTGATATTTTTATGGTCATGCTTCCATATATTTGCTGATGTCATGTGTGAACATCTTCTTCATTTGCTTATCTTTGTGGATGTCATGTTTGAACATCTTATTCATCCTTGTTTGTCCTTGTTGATGTCATGCTTTAACATCTTCTTTACCATTTGTTTATCATTGTTGATATCATGCTTGAACATCTTCTTTATCATGTGCTTATATTTATTGATGTCATGCTTAAACATCTTCTTCATTTGCTTATCTTCGTGGATGTCACGCTTGAACATATTTCTTTACCATTCGTTTACCTTTGATGTCATACTTGAACATATTTTTTTATCATTTGCTTATCTTTGTGGATGTCATGCTTGAACATCTTGCTTATCTTTTGTTTATCTTTTTGCCCAAATCTAAGGGAAATACCGCTTTATTGACTTTATGTCATAGGTAGTTTAGCAATCCCTAGTTCCCCTTTGACCTTGTTATAGTCCTCCTCACTTTCAACTAAGATTTAAGTAAGAGTTTGTAACTCTTGTAAGTATGTGTGTTATGAACACTTACTTCCCCCTTTTGAACCTTGATCACTACCAAGTGTTCTTTCACCCTTAGTTAGGTGAACTACGGTTGCTCTGATTCCATCCTTATAAGGATACGTAGGCACATGACCGCGAAGTTTTGGCGAGCAAACTTAATAAAACATTTAGGTCATTCCCTATAAAACATTTCCAAACAATAGCAAACAAACAATAACATAACACAAATATTTTCAAAAGGTTCCTATAGGATACTATAGATACTTAGGATGTTAATACCTTTCCTTAGTATAACCAACCCACGAACTTTAGATCTCTTCGCATTGTTTTTACATTGCACAATTAGGTTTTTATTTAATCTTTTCCCTTTCCCTTGGATAAATTAAAGTTTGGTGGTGAACATTTAATGTTTTGTGATTCAAGTTAATACAATAGCTTGATATCTGATTCTCACCACGACAGACATTAAGTACAAATACATATGAGATGATATGTATAGGTTGTATGCTCATAGATTAGGGTTTAAGAGGATGATGTGGAGGTAGGGTAAATTTGAGGGTATGACAATCTTTCTAACCCGGATTGTATGTATTGGAATACGGGTTGTTCATTTGAAAATTAGCAAATTGGACCTCCTCACTTGTCTCTTCCAACAAACACCTTCCATTCGCATGTTCTCCTCCACATAAACCACACCTAAGTGCTTGTACCTGGCTCACATTAGCTCTACCTAAGCTGCTTTCAACTAGCTTTTTATTCAACAATTCAATTTGAGCTAAACGAGCAGTGTGGGTATCAAGAGGTAACATACCTTTAGGCATGCCTACAATTTCAAGCTTGATCTACCTTTCACTTTTCGAATGGTACTCATTCATACACATTTTCTCAATGAGTTTTTTTTACTTATGGTTCCCTCATTTGGCAGGTAGTACCTCCCGCAGAAGCATTCAATAACATGCGAGTTTGACTCCTGAGACCTTTGATGAAGTTTTGGATCTGATCCATATTATTCATGTTGTTATTCGGGCATCCACGCAACAAAATTTTGAATCTCGCCCAAACATCATAAAGTGACTCAATTTTCTGCTGCACAAAATTAATAATTTCTGCTCGGTGCTCGATAAATTGAGTAGTAGTAAAAACTCATTCAAGGAATTTATCCTCCAATTCCTTCCAAGTCCGGATTGTTCCATTCGGAATGCAAAGCAACCAATCTTTCGCCTTTCAAATCAGTAAGAACCCAAAGCTAAATTTAACCTGGTCTTTAGTGACATCAGTTGGTTTGCACATTGAAATTGTTTCATAGAAGCGTGGAAGATGCGCCCATGGGTCCCTAATCGCATTCTCGTCGAACAAATTTTCTCTTAAACATGAAAGTACAAAGTTTTTAATATCAAAGTTAGAAGGGTCTTCCGGTACAAGCCCCCTAGAAACATATCCTTCATCAGTTCGTTTACAGTAATCCCCCATAGTGGAGCGTTGTGCAGCTGCCATGACTTCTTCTTCAGATTCAGAAGAATTTGATAATTGCTCTTCTTATGGTATTCCTTTGTCCAAAGTTGCTTCTCTAACTGCTTTTCTGAGAGCACGTACAGTTCTTTCAATTTCTGGATCCAATGGAATTAATGGTGATCCTGAACTGCGCGTACACAAACACAAAATACCTTAATAGTACTATGATAAACAAGAAATTAAAACATAAATTAAAAAGACTAAAAATAAAAACAATTTCACAAACTTCACATTGTTGAAAAATCAACAGTCCCCGACAACGGTGCCAAAAACTTGATGACTTCTCAACAAGTGTGCCGATAATTTAGAAGTAATAAAAAGATCGAATCCATAGGGACTGCCTTTAAGCAAGACAAAATGTGTGTAATATATAAAAACTATTTGGGGGGGGGGGGGGGGGCTTTCGAGTTTCAATGCGAAAAGTAAATAACGAGTAAACAATGTCACGAAAGCGGTCAGGTTGTGTTATAGAATCCCATATTCATCTATTGTTGATGTTTGATGCCCTGTATGAATGAACTAATCACTATAACCCAACAATGAATTAACAACTCATGAAATAACTCAATAACCACTACTCAGAGCTTTTTATCCCTAGTCTGCCAGCGTTAGCAGGGTTAGGCGATGTATAGAACGTTAATTTTTTTTCCACGACTAGGGGTCTCTTATCCCTATTCAACCAACGTAAGTACAATAATTACCCTAGGTCCAACTCATAGACTAATGGTTAGTATTTTCTATGTGCCCAAAATCATATTAAAAGAGTATCTCACATAAAAAGCATTACAAACAAGAAGCAATTGAATAAGATTATAGATCAGTATGTTCATACAATGGTCAAATCAACATAGAATCCAATAATATAGAAATAGGTTCATCATAACACAACCTAACCTAGAGGAGTTTAGCTACTTATAAGGCAATTAACAATACCATAATTGATAGATAAAAATAACATGAGAAATCCCTTGAAGTGATAGCCTCTAATGGCTTCAAATGCTATAAAATATCCCCTTGTGCCCTCAAAATCATGCTTCAATCTCCAGATTTCATAACCCTTGTGAAAATGCAGAAAATCCCTTTTTAAAGGCGTCAGAATGGATCAAAACACGTCAAAAAAAACTTAGAAAAGTGACCATCGCGTGTGTGATACCTTGCATCACGTGCACAATGCAACTTTAAATGCCATATCGCGTGCGCGATGCTGCGCGTGATTATTCTAGTGGTTGCACGCTTTTACTTCTTTTTCACTCAAATTTTCAGTAAGTCCACAATTTGCACACTTAGCTATTTTTCCCTCATTCTTTGGTCATTCTTCTTCATATTGGCTCGACTTTCACTTGTTTTTCTCTGATTCTTCGACTGAATATATGCAATGACGGACTGTCATCAAGAAATCTTATCCAATCCATTAGTACTCATATGACAAGTACCATGTAAACCACTTAACTTGTACATTGCAGCTAAAGGCGGATCAATCAACTATTTGCTAGCACCAAACGTTGATGACGAGACAAAATGAGATGTGTACTACCTTAGTCAAAATTTTAATGGTGATGAAAGTAAGCACACTTCTATTACGAAATCATGTTTGTCTCTTTATTTCGTCTATACCAAAACTGAATATTATCTATAGCTCAAAGAAGTTTTGATAAGGTGTAAATTTGGTATAGTTAGATATTTATCCAATAGGATTATATAGTAAGTTCGATTAATGAAATGGTTCATAACGCTAAATTTTTTTCATCAAAACAACATGTGTTTGGGGAAATCGTCAAGTATTAGGTTTTGGAGGGATTCATAATATAACATTTGCTTGTCGAAGTGTAAGATCTGATACCCGAACAAACCTTTTATATCCTTTTCAAATCCTAGGTATTGATGTTTGACAAATATAGAACCCAAAAGAGGGTTGGAGCTGACATAATTGTTAGTAGCCCGAAGGAGAGGATTTGAAAATTTAAATGTCATATAGGTCATACATTCTTTAATAATCATCTTGGGTTAGAGATGATGGATATGGGATTTAGATACTAGAAACCATGGTCTATAAGTACAACAAAAACTAGATCATTGGTGATTTTCGATTAGTGATCAAGAAAATTATCGCAGAATTCAAACCTTCAAAAGAATTTGTGAAATGTCTAACAAACTGTTAAGAATATTTGTAGATGATAACTCTTTATATTGACTTTTTATCTACATCCCATAGAGAAACTAAAAGTCATCCAAGTCACATACAAAATATCACAATGTACTTTGCGAGTCAAGCAAACCATTAAGTGTATGGACTTGTTGCAACATACTATTCAATATAACTAAACTAATATCTTACCGTGAAAACACAAATTCCACATATTACCAAAAAATTAATGAACACTCCATAAATAAGTGTCTATTTGTTTCAAAGTGATTATAACCACCACAATGTAAATTCACATAATTTACTTTATAGTGTGCAAGATTATCCTTAATGGAGAGTCTATTTTGTGGTAGCCTCCATCCAAAGATAGAGAATCTGCAAAACAAATTTATTCTATGCAATATTATACAAAAAAAGACCTTTCAATACTAGGATTTTGCATCAATGTTTGATATGATCGTCTAACTTAAAGTTTGTCTCCAAGTCTACGAGTTCAATGTATTTTCTCGCAAAACAAATTCCAACCAACAAAAAACACTTCGCCACCATCCCCCCATTCTAAAAAACTTTCATCTCCAACACAAATTAAACTTACCTCTTTCACATTAATCAAGAACATATCAATAAAAAACACATTTTTAAGTGACCCATTAATATCAAGCCTCTCTCATCCATGGACCATGTCAAAACAATGAATCATTTCATTTTATCACCTTTCTTAATTGTATTGAAAATCAATTGACTTTGTTATTCCAAAACACACCCCTGTCAATTAAATATCTCTCCACCATATTGAATCTCTACATGAAATCGTGAACACGCTACCATTTATCACTCCATATATTGTTTTTTCACAAAATTGAAACCACTAATCCTGATTTTCATCTTTCAACATTCAACATTATTATCTTAACGATGCATAATTAAAAGCCCTTACATGCACACATCTAATTCGCCCTTTTTTCTCTCTTATTAGACATATTTTATCTCATTTAATCCAACAATATTTTTTAACTTTCTCACTGTCCCCATAAAAAATTGTTGTGAAAAACTGATAGAATATTTCAAAGCATGTCTACCAAAATAAATGACATAAAGTAAGACAATAATATGATAAAAGTGAAAATAATTCTACTACAAGACAGAAGAAGATAATAGATAAGAAACATGATAACTTATTTATCCAGTTCGATCAAACTATCTACTCTGAGGGAGAGAGAAACTCTCCAATTCACCATATTTCTAAAATTTGTTACAAAAGAGGTACAAGAAAATAGTCCCCCGATTTCTCAAGAACAAACTTTATTTTCCATCCAAGTGTTACATAATATCTCAAACTCTCTTTATACGAATCACACAAGCGCAAGGTGTTTACAATTGTTTCTCAAAATCCTTAGATACCTCTAAAAGTTTCCCAAATTCCAATAACTCCAAGGAATTTCAAAATTTTCTTTTCTAAGTTTAGTGATGATTTCAACATCCTCCAGTTGTCTTTCAATACTACATTATGAAGGTTGATAAGATAAAAATGATAAACATACATATTTATAACTTCTGAAATCTAAAAAGATCTTTAACGCGCACAAAACACTATCCATTAGTTTTTTTGAATAAAAAGATTACAAATATCTTATAATATATTTTAAATTAATATAAAATATATCTTATAATATCTTTTATATTAATTTAGAGTAACATAGAGTATCTATTTGTATCTTAAAGTTTCTCTAAATTAACATAAAATATGTTTATAATATTCAAACATCAATAAAAGGATCCTCAAACTGTCCCAACCAAACCTGGCACCTGCGAATCGTCTGAATTGGACCCGTCGCCAGCCAGACTTACATTTGCAGCTTTGTTTTTAGGCATTATGGTTTCTAGAAATCTTAAAACATATTTTCTTTGTCTTCATCACTCAAATGTTTTAATGTATACTTCTATATTCTCTATCTTGACTTGAAACCGTGATGAAGCCAATTTATCCATCAACCATCTTGATTTTCTCTAACATGTTGAATCATTATTCAACAACATTGATCAAGTTCAAGCCATATTTGAGCCATTATCTAGCCATTTGAATCCACTTGGTTCCAACCATTTTTTCCTTCCTAGGTAATATTACAAGCCCACAAGTATGATTATTCAACCATATTTGACTCTCCTTACTTTTGAATGCCTCTCCAAATATCCATATTTTTTAGTTTTGGAACATTTCAACAACATTCGAAGCATCACACTCAAGTTAGTATAACTATTCCTTTGAGATTTTACAATCTTCCTCACTACCTTATCACTAGTTAAATGATAATTAGATACCTCTATAATCGTTCCATAACTACTACTAGTATATATAGTATGAAACTCCACCTCAAACCGAGTACTATCCATCATAGTTTCTAAAAGCTTCATCCATAGGTCTTTATTGTTCTTCCCATGACGGGAATTGCTGAAAGTAGTACATTTGCAATTGATGAACTTTGATCCTCCAGGTTCCACTCCTAATAAATCATAACCCTTTCCACCTCTTGGATAAGCATTGATGTCACAATCCACAATTTTACCATCAATCTGAATTAGAGCTTTGACGACCTTCAAATAAGAGTAGCTTTTATGTTTCCTACTACAAAATACCATAGGTGTTTGAAATTTTAATCATGTAAATGAACACATATCGACCAGGTAAAATGATTTGGCACCAGCCTTACTTCAGAAAATCAATGATAACTCAGTGGCCACATGCCTTTTTATCCCTTGTCTTCTTCCAAACTCATTAAAGTGTTATGAAACAACCTTCAGGCATCCACCATGCCTTGACCTTAAATCTCATAGCTTGTTCTTGTCATTAAAGTCTTCACTAGCGGATGATGAATGAAAAACAATATTAGAACCTTCTAAAATATATAAGTCATATCTTTAGACCCTTTAGCTATGCTCACTTTTCCATGTCAATATCCTAGATCGTTAAACATGCTTATGGATAAAAAAAAGTTCCTGAGCTCTAGAACATATCTCATATTTTGAATAAGAAACTCATGATCATCGAACATTTTTAGTATGATCGTACCAATATATAAACCTTACAATACTTATTGTCACCAAAGATAAATACTCTACCTTGCTCCAACTTCAAAGTCTCAAAGTATTATTATCTTGGAGACATATGGTAAGAACAACCTGAGCCCATGACCAAACTCTCTCCAGTCTCCAAGCTAGATACCATTAGTGCACCAACACTCTCATAACTATCCTCATCTAAGACAACTGAAATATGAACATAATCATCATCTCCCTTCCTCTTGGGATAATCCCTCATGAAATGACCGATTTTATAACAAGCAAAGCATTTAAGCTTTAACTTGTCAAAACTATTTGATCTGGATATCCCTCTACGCTCATTTCCTCCTCTTGAGACAATCAAGCTTTCACCATCATCGTCAATATTCAAATCTTTTACCTTTGAAAATTCTTTGGATCTCACAACCGTCTGGACTTCATTCAAAGTAATAGTACATCCCTTATCATAAAGATGGACATCCTTGAAGTGCTCTAAGGATCTGAGTAATGATCTTAACAAGAGTGGAGTCTTGTTTTCATCATCAATTTGTAGCTCAATATTCTCTAGATCATCAACAATCTTATGAAAATTTGTCAATTCCTCCAATATGGATTTGTTATCTATCATTCATAATTAGTAGAGTTGTTGTTTCACACACAACCCGTGAGCCAAAAACTTGGTCATATACAACGATTCAAGTTTTTCCCACATCAAATTTGTAGTCTTCTCCCTGGCGACTTCCCATAAAACTTTACCCCCGAGGCACAAGATAATGTCACTCATGACCTTATCCATTATCTCGGTCTTCTATGCTTAGGTTAGGCGTGCAAATATCAATGTTTCATCCTTCAATGCTTAAATACACTTCTCTTGAGTTAAATTTGCTTGCATCTTCATTTTTCACAATCCACAATTATTGTCTTCGAAAAAATTCTCGATTTGCAATTATCCATAGTGCTCACTTGTAAACAATACCCTTTTTTTCCCATGGTGGGCGCTACTTCCTGTGAAAAGTTAATAGAATAATTTAAAGTGTGTGTGTGTGTGGGGGTGGGGGGGGGGGGGGGGGGGGGGGTTGCAAAGAACAAACCAACACTAGTCTGCCAAAAGTAAAAGCAAATTCATACTAAGATTGAAGAAAGTAAAAGATTAGAAAACCAATACTTCTAAAAATTGTTACAAAAGATTACAAATGAGTTATAACAAGGTCGACCCTTTATAGGAACCATATGCTCTACTGCATTGGCCCCAAACTTTGAAAGACCTAAACTTTTTTATTACTTTCTTTATTTTTCAATAAAAGTGATTTTTTTATTACTAAATATAAGAAAAATATTATAAAAAAATTTAAACATAGAAAATAGAATTGACCAAAAGTCAAAACAATTATAATTGGGCCCATTTTTTTTGTTACTATACAATTGCATTTTTGGTGCATTATTTTCAATTATTAGAATTGTAACTTTTTAAATCTAAGTCCATTTTTTAAATTTGAATCGGATCTCCGGATTAATTGGACTGATCATGAGTTATAAGAAAATAGTCAATCAAATTCTCAAGAATAAACTCTATTTTTCTACCCAAGTGTTTCTCAATGTATTTTGAATTGTTTTCCAATTCCTTTAGTTACCTCCAAAAATTGCAAAATTCCAATAAATCCAAATAATTTAAAACATATTTCTATAAGTTTACGTAGGATTTTCAATTATTTCCTTTATCTTTTAGACTATATTCTGAAGGTTGTCAAGATAAGAATGATATAAATACATATTTATAACGGTTAAAATTTACCGCATTTTTAACGGGTTCAAAATACAACTCATGAATTTGTAGAACAAAAAGATTAATTATATCTTATAATATCTTCTATATTAGTTTAAAATAATTTAAAATATCTCTTTGTATTTTAGAGTATTCTAAGTATATTTAAGATATCTCTAAATTAATATAAAAGATATTTATAATATTCTAACATTAATGAATATATGTGTGAACCGAATCAACCAAATTCGATACCCACAAATCATCTGGACAGAACCGGCCGCTCATTGTACATGCTTCTATGACTCCAATATCTTTTGTCTAATATTCTTATTGCATTTTAATTTTCTGACAATCTCAAAATATATATTTTTTTCTCCCTACATCATTTAAAGGTTTTAAGACATAGTTTATAATAATTTAATTCAACCGGTCTAGAGTAGGGCAACTCATACGAAGGGGTTCAAACCCATTTAACTAAAAAAATCATATAAAAAATCTATATATTTATATACTTTCCATTTTGAACCCCTACTATGTGTTTTTGCACCACTAATCTCTTAAGATTTTGAATTTATGTTTGCTAGCACCTCATGATTTCCATCAAAAGCTTAAATGTCTAAATGTTAGTATTTTACTTTTTTAAAAAAAGTACACATGTAACCTTTAATACGATTGATATGATAAAAGCTTCCTAGTATTTATTTAGCTACTCTTTGATAGGTGAATTCACTTAAAACTTGTTGACATGTATATTTCGTACAAACCATCAATAGAAAATTGAATTGACAAGCCTCTAGGTGCATACTTGTTTTTTCCTTAAAGAAAAACATAATAAATATGAAAAAACAGAGCGACCCAAAACAAAGGTCCTAGTCCGACCTCACCATGTTTGTACCACGTGAACTGCATGTGCACATGGATTGGGCATTTGAATGGGTGTTAATGTGTGATGTTATGAACACACACGAGACCATGTCCCATGAATGCTATTCATCTCATGAGCAATTGCGATACTAGAGGGCCACCATTGTTTCTCATCTATGTATATTATCTACCTAATTTTAGATCTATTAGAAAATTTGTTTCTTAGAAAGTACAATTATGAGTGACAATATGATCACTTGAGGTAGATTTTGTTAAACTTAAATCTCTCATACTAAATAATTCAAATCTTTAAGTTTAATCTCTCGAAATTTTAAAACTTAAGTCTAGTTTAGAATCTATCATATGTTTATTTAAATACGAGTTTGAATTTTTTATGAAAGTTTAATTAACTTATTGGCCTATTTAAAAATTTATTTTATTTGAATATAAATAAATAAAGAATTCAATTAATATTTAAATAGATTAATAAATTGAAAGATTAACTAAATTAAATTTTTATTTTAATTGATTTATCTAAACTTACATAATAATATATATTTTTTGAGATTATTCAAAAAAAAACTTATGAAAATACTGTATGATATTGTTCATAAAAAATTTAATTTATTTTTGTAAATTCTTCAAAATAATTAGTATTTATTTTTGTATTTTAATTCAAAATAATAATAATAATATAATAATAATAATAATAATATTTATAATTATTTAAATAGGTTCTATCGATATTGTTCATACAAAAATTTAATTTATTTTTGTAAATCTTCAAAATAATTAATATTTATTTTTGTATTTTAATTCAAAAAAATAATAATATAATAGTAATAATAAATTTATTTATAATTATTTAAATAGGTTCTACAGAAAGATTTAAAAGTTTTTTTTATGATATGTAACATAAAATCTTTTTAGTTAAATAAACTTATAAGAAAATCTAAAAGAATTATTTATAAAAAAGTTTGATTTATATCGGATCTATGTAAATTAGATGATAGGTCATGATTTATTTTCATTTTAAAGTATAATATATTTTATAAATTTTTTGTTTTATTAAAATATTTTTATTAATATTATTAATTTTTATTAAATATTATACACAAGAAAATATCTATGAAAATGAAAAAGGTTTTTATAAATAGGAGTGGAAGAGTTTTTATCAATTATTAATCGATATGACATCATATATATCCATGATGTTTTTTATTTTTGAATTTATTTTATTGAATAATTGGATGGCAATGCATTGCATGGTATCTCGGGAACCACACAAAAGAGTACAAAACAAAACAGAAACATGAGTCGTATGTAATTTTGTACAAACCTTATAAAGTAAATAAAAGAGGGGTAGGAGAATAGTAGTACTAGAATAAACTTGCTTTTTTTGAGAGGAACTAAAGTAGCACTAATGTCTTATTTCTATGTATGGTAATTTGGTTAATATACATAAACAAATCCATAATTGTAGATGAAAAATAAAATTATTATTAATAATATATAAAAATGTAATCATTTAACTTTTTAAAATTAAATAAAATTTACTTACAATTGTGATTTTAAAATTTACATATAATATATATCATGTATTTATGTGATATATTTAATATAAATAATAGAATTATTTAGTTATTCATAATTTTTTATAAAAATATAAAATTAATTATTTAGTAGTTTTACTGAATTTTTATAAAAGTTATTTAAATTTATTTTATTGTTTAAATTTTAATTTTATTTATTTACTAAATTTAAAAACTATTTGAAATGAATTATAAAAATATGTTTTTATAATTTAAATTTAATATTTATCCTATCATGTCACAAAGTAAGTGTGTATCAAACATATGAAACGATAAAATAACAATATTGTGTTTCTTATCGTCTATCTACAAAACACATGGTAGAATACTATTTATTCAATCACTATCATGTCGTAGTTTTTAAAAAAGAACTATTAATTTATAAGTATCATAACAAAGGGATCAATCGAGTTTGATGCGACAATTACTAGATTCGTCGATGATATAATCAAGATGTTAAAATATCCAAAATCATCTAGTAGTGTCTAAGTTTTGTTATTTATTATTGTTTTATTAAGTTATGTAATTGTCTGTGTTAAGTTATGTTAATTGCCATGTGTTAAGTTATGTTAATTCCACAACAATGAAAGTGATAAAGTGTTATCTAATAATCTACTAAGTTAAAATATCAATAATATACAAATAATATAAGAATAATGCAAAAATAATAAAATCTACACAAATTATATATGGGCTTTGTGTGCTGCCTGCGATGCTAAAGTATAAACCTCATCATCTGGGTTTACCAAATCCATGAAGTTATCCATAATGAATTCTATCATATGCAGATGCTGCTGGTCAGCCACACCAGGTGGATGCGGTGGAACTTTATTAGAAGGTCCCCTATCATCAGAAGGTCAGACATTATATACATGCTCAACAGGTGAGATGATGCAAAAGTGTGATACAATAAGGTACCACTTTAAGTAATCATCCACACATTGCACATGGAGTTCATTCATTGCATGATCTGTAATAGCACGGGCCCAAATGACAACATTATACATAAACTGATATCAATGACCTCAGCTAGCACAACAGGGACCGGTCGTGGGATGTCATGAACATATCCAAACTGACGCATACACCTCTCTCAACTCCATCTCAGTAACCCCTACGTGATGTATAGTAGTAATACACGCAACCTCCTAGTATTTGATAAGAGCAATGAATAAGCTACATGGTTATGGGATATGGAAGGGGGAAGAGACATCATCTAAAGTAACTGTCATCTCACTAAATGCAGGATGAAAGGATGATGTCTTCTTATGTCATCGTTCAACAAAAACGAACAATAATGGAGTGTCGAGCATCATCATCGATAAGTGCACCAATGAAAGGAGGCCGGAATCATCGACAATGTCCCTAACCTCTTGAGGCATCTAGATATCTAAGAACTTCTTCAGCTTCACCCGATGGATGGGCACCTTCAACGGCAGGCGGACCTGTAACAGATAAAGTAAACACCATCGGTTATTTTCAACGTATCAATAATAAATAAAAATAAGTTGATATATATATATATATATATATATATATATATATATATATATATATATCTTTTCTTGCCATAATCTCATTATCACATGATTAGCATATACGTTGAGCAAGACATTCTCACTGGGTCTTCCAGGAAATCCTTCATCAATGTGTACAAACAACTTCGTTGAAGTCATTGCAATCACCTCTATATTAGTCGAGGAGTCACCTCAGTATTAGTTGCAGGAGTTACCTCAGTGTTTGCCGGAGCAGTCACCTTCATTGTATCAGTTAAGGCCTTTGCCTCAGTATGATGGGTCACCTCTGTATCAATCACCACCTGTCTACCATCCTGACCCCCGACCTCCTGAGCTAAGAGAAAGGAATAATTTTATATCAACTAAAATATGAACTTGAGCTTCTTAAGAGATTTGAGTTGTTGAATTGTATAGTTGTTGAATTGTATAGTTGTTGTCACACCTGCTGATACAAACTAGAAATTGGATTCTGATTCTGATGGTGATAATGTAGATGTGACAACATTGAAGCAGTTGGTAAGGTCTCTGAGGTATTTGTGTAATACCAGGCCTGATATTTTCTATGCAGTTGGAATGGTGAGTAACTTTATGAGTAAACCGAAGTGGTCTCATTACCAAGCCGCTGTCATAATTCTGAGGTATATAAAGGGAACTCTGAAGTATGGAGTTTTGTTCTTTTCTAATGCTGAAATTGCCTCAGAACTTATGAGTTACTCAGATTATAATTGGTGCGGAGATAAAGTTGACAGAAGAAGTACTTCTGGATACTTGTTTAAGTTTTCGGGAAGTTCTATTTCTTAGTGTTCGAAGAAGTAACCAGTTGTTGCTTTGTCAACCTGTGAAGCAGAATATATTGCAGGTGCTCTGACTGCATGTCAAGCTGTGTGGCTTCTGAATTTACTACAGGATATGAAGATCAAAGTAAACAAGCCTCTGAAGCTAATGATTGATAACAAGTCTGCAATAAATCTAGCCAAGAACCCATTGATGCATAGGAGATGCAAACATATTGAGACTAAGTATCACTTTTTGAGAAATCAAATTCAGAATGGAGTACTAGAAGTTGTGCACTGTAGCATCCAGAAGCAGCTGGAAGATGTTCTGACGAAGGCGATCAGGACTGGTCAATTTCTCCACTTGAGGGATGAAATTGGTGTTGTTAGTTTTGGTTAAGCTGGATATGAATTAAGACACGGTGTTAGAATTAATTCATATTTTCAGAAACTTGTTGACAAAGTTTGTTAGAGGATATTTTAGTATTTCCCCTAAAATCTCACTTGTATCTAAGAAATTGAGTGGTGTGAACAAACTATACATTTATTCCTTTTGCAGTGTATGTGTGCATTTTCTATGTATCCGTTTTGAGTAGTGAAAGTTTGTTATTATTCTCTCTTCTTTCTCTTGTTTCCATTGTTCATCTTTATCACCTTGTGCACCAACAATCGAGAGTTTGAAAAATTTAGAAACACTCCACTAGAATATATAGTTTGTTCTTGAGAATTCAAATGGTTATTTCTTGTAACTTATTTGCAATATTTTATAACAATTTTTGAAAATAATGAATCAGAGTGCTACTTCTGCTCTCTTCCTCAAAGTAGATCGTTTGATCAAACTGAATAAATAAATTATTGTATTTATTATCTTTACTTTATCTTATTCTATCAAATTAAATAAATATTTTATTGTATTCAAAGTTTTTTTATGTTAAAATTCATTTATTTTAATTGTCGTTGTTGTTTCCCTTTGTATATTAACTTTTTTTAGTGTGATTGAAGGGTTCAATTTCATAATATCTACCGTATTGTGTTGGTTATATATAATAGAATAATTAAGTAAATTATTAAATTTAAATGGTTAATAAACTTCACTTAAAAACAAACCATTTTAAAGAATTCAAATCAATATTATTCGAATAATCCATATGTGTTTGTCTTTTGTGATTATTTTTTATTTGTAGATGGGTAATTTGGTCACCATGGCAGCAACCCTAATATGGGGGTGTTGTAACAATTGTCTTTTAGCAATGAGATAAAAATGAGAAGCAAGTTGAATGAGTTTGATTTAAATGTATTTCTACTTGAAGACAAGACATAGGCACATGTTGAGGTAGGGGTCCCTACACTTTTGTGGCATCTCTTGAACTTGAAAATTGAGAGGTGGAGATGCTTCTCTTTTCCATATTTTCACTTATATTTTACATGTACAGGACAAAATCGTCTTTCCAATTTTGTTCTTTGCATTGGACAATCATAATAACGCCATTTTTTAATTATAATTTTGTTTGTACAATTGTGTGTACTAGAAATGTTATACCATTTTAATATTTTTCATCTTATAATAATAAATTCAATAATCTAAATATTATTTTATATATATAGACATTTAATCATAGCCATGTTATATTATTTTTTATTATATAATCATCAATATCTATGTGATTAAGTGTTAGTGGACCGTTGTACAAAAAATATGTGTATAATGTAATTGCATAGTAATTTTTTTCGATACATAGTGCAAAACAATTTAATAATATTATTAATGAAAAGAATTAAATTGTTCAGCTCAAAACTCAAAAGCATTTTTTTTAGTTTTTGCCAATCAGTATTCGTCTACAGAATCCACTATCATTTTTGTTGAATTACAAATTATGAGTACGAATTCAATTCTCGACAATAATTTAAAAAGAAAAACTATTTATTTTATCACAATTAAGCATAACTAACAAACATAGAATTATAAACTTTAAGATTTACTTTAAATAAAATTAAAATAAAACTCTAAAATCATTAACACCCATATAAATTATAAATTAAGAGATTTAGTTTTCTGAACTTCGATCTTGAATGATTATTATTAAATCCTTTTTTATCTTAGAGATTCTCAAATTAATTATCTAGAGAAAATAACTATTTGATTTGATAAAGAGTCGTAAAGAATGGTTGAAGATGGTTGATGAAAGTTTTTTCTTCGGGGATCTTTAATGGAGGATGACTTCTCTACCTATTAGAGTTAGGGAATTGAGTTTATACTCGATAGTGGAGGTTGCCTCATACACGTTTGTGGCTTCTAGGATCCAATCTTAAGTGTTATATGATCATATATTGAGAGACAATGGAATATACGGTATATACTTTGATTTCGATAAAGCTTTGGAAGATTTTAGTGTTGCGACTCAAGATTTTGACCTTAACATATTTACTAGAAAATACACTGTCCCTCATAAAGCATAAAATATTTTTGTGAGTGTCATTTTTAGTAAAAGTGTTAAGGATATGGATGTAAAATTTGACATGATCACGAGACAGAGAATATTTTTTGTTTTTTTGCAAGTCGGACATACTAAAGGTTTTCTCCTTACTATCCTATTAATGGTTTAGGTCAACATATATAATTGGTAGGGTAACATATCATCCTTAAATACCGGTTTATGATTCCTTATTTTCTATTGATAAGGTTTAGCCCGATCAAGCATAGGAAATGATGTTCCGACAATTAACATGATTTTATACTTTTTATTTTTGACACTTTTAATTTTGTGGATCTTTTGCAAAAAAGTATAAAAATTTATATATAACAGTGTTGTATCTTATAAAATAATAAATATAGTTCTTAATAAAATTGATTTTATCATTAAAAAAGAGAGAACATCTTAATTTATTCTCTACATGCCATTTATGTCTAATTTATTTATTTATTTATGTGGTCTTTACTAGTCTAATATATGAATTGTTGCAACCAATTCTTCAAATTTAAAGATGATATTTTTTTGTTTCTAAATCTTCACACCTAAATATTACCTACCAAGATCGTTTATGCTAAATTAAAGAGTTAAATAAATATTTATTTAATTATATACATAATAATTAAACAAGAATGATTTCTCTCCAACAACAAAATCAACACCTGAGGAGGAAAATAAATTGAAGAAAAAAACAAGAAACTTAATTTCTCCATCTTTTTGGTTAAGGGTAAGCGCAACATTGTCGCCATCTTCTCCATCACCTCTATATATACCAACTTCCCACACAATCACTTTTCTCACTTCATCTTCATTATTTTCTCTATAGCTACTACTTTTACTCACTATGCCTTCACTCTCCGAAGCCTATAGAGCACACCCCGTGCACGTTAACCACAAGCACCCTGATTTCAACTCACTTCAAGAACTACCTGAATCTTACAATTGGACTCACCTTGATGATCACACCCTTATTGATTCCAATAATATTATGAAGGAGAGTACTACTACTGTCCCCGTTATTGATCTCAATGACCCTAATGCTTCAAAGCTAATAGGACTTGCATGCAAAACATGGGGGGTGTATCAAGTAATGAACCATGGCATCCCCTTAAGCCTTCTTGAGGATATTCAATGGCTTGGACAAACACTTTTCTCTCTTCCTTCTCACCAAAAACATAAAGCAACTCGTTCCCCCGACGGTGTTTCGGGATATGGCATCGCTCGTATCTCTTCCTTCTTCCCCAAACTCATGTGGTATGAGGGATTTACTATCGTCGGATCACCTCTCGACCATTTTCGAGAACTCTGGCCTCAAGATTATACCAGATTCTGGTAAGTTACATTGTTAAGAGTCTCTCATCAAATATATATAATTTAATTTTATGATATTAAGTTAAGTCTAAATTAAATTTTAAGATATTTCAATCAAATCAATCCTTATGAGTGTGTTAGCGTGTCGTCAATTCAAATTCAATGCTAATAATAAAAAACCTAAACTAACTAACTATCTCCTCTCTATGAAATCTTATCTTTATTTTTCACAAATTTATTCTATTTTCCTTTTTAAATAAAATTTAAAATTTGTGGCATTTTTTTGTGGTGACGGTACTAATGGCCAAACTATATAAGCCCATTTTGTTATCCTATAGTGCACTTGGCAAAGATCACAATGAAAGCTATGTGTGTGTATATGTATATATCTATTTATGGACCTACACACCCTTTGAAGAATGAAAGGGTAAACTAATCATGAGAATCCATTGCACCAAATCCACTAGTTTATGTTTGAGATCTCTTAATTATTTAGTCAACTATGTTTTGATTTTTCCTAACACTCTCCTAATTATATGTGATTTTTTTGGTTTTGTCTTTTCAGTGATATTGTCGTGCAATATGATGAAACCATGAAAAAGTTAGCAGGAACATTAATGTGTCTAATGTTGGACTCTCTTGGTATTACAAAGGAAGATATCAAATGGGCCGGGTCAAAAGCCCAATTTGAAAAAGCTTGTGCGGCCCTCCAATTAAACTCCTACCCTAGTTGCCCGGATCCGGATCACGCGATGGGTCTCACCCCGCACACAGACTCAACATTTTTAACCATCCTATCTCAAAACGACATAAGCGGGTTACAGGTTAACCGCGAGGGTTCTGGGTGGATCACGGTTCCACCGCTCCAAGGAGGTCTGGTCGTCAACGTGGGCGACCTCTTTCATATTTTGTCGAACGGGTTATATCCTAGCGTACTCCATCGAGTTTTAGTGAACCGGACCCGTCAGAGATTTTCCGTTGCCTATTTATATGGCCCCCCTTCCAATGTAGAGATTTGTCCACATGCAAAATTAATAGGCCCAACAAAACCCCCTCTCTATAGGTCAGTGACATGGAATGAGTACCTTGGCACAAAAGCAAAACATTTCAACAAAGCACTCTCATCTGTTAGACTTTGTACACCTATTAATGGTTTGTTTGATGTAAACGATTCTAACAAAAATAGTGTCCAAGTGGGCTAAATAGGTATTTCAACTTTTTAATCCTTCCTTCTTGCATGGTCTATTTTGTACCAACCATATATAAAAAGCCAAAAGGCAATATTGTGAAACGAAACACTAGCTATTTTTAAATTTACAATAACTTCAAATTTGGTGGTACAAACAAGAAAGAAATTGAAAGTTCAAGATTTAGGGTATATACATGGATAAATTTGTTTGGCTCAAAATGGAAGAGGAACCATTATTAATTCAGAGGATAAGATACATCAAATCAAACAATATTTTTTTAAAAAGTAACTAGTAATGAAAACATAGAGTCTCACTGTTCTTTCGTTTGTATTTGTAGTGAAAGTGACATAGCAAATTTGTCCAAGTTGAATATATTCAATTCCACCACAAGACAAACAAAACAACATTTCTTTGGAACTTGATATTTATTTTTTATTTTATGTGGCAACAACCGTACGTGCGCATCTAAAAATTAAAACTGTGTCATTGATCCCCAACTTCACTATGGTAGTTAATATTAAAGATTAATTGTTCTTGCTAATTTACCGTTTAGGATATTATTTATAGTGAAGTTTTTGTCATTAGAGTTGTCTTGGTGCCCACTAAAATTCTCCAATAAAATGGTTCAAAAAATCTTAACATTAGCAATGTGATTAGTAAAGTAGAGGATTAGGACAGAGAGAAGAAGGTGAGAAAAATGTTGAAAAGAAAAGTTGGAAAAAGAGACTAAAAAATAGTAGATTCCATATCTTTTGTATATATATTTTTAATTATGAAGAGAAAATAAGAAAAAATAAATTAAGGATAATGAGTGATTATATTTGTTAAATGCAATTAAATTTCTGTTATTATCTTTTCAAAAACTAACCGAATTTATTTGTTGAGTTATTTTAGTTGTATTTTTGAATTGTATCATTTTATTCTCTCAATGTATAAATACTTTTGTAATATTCTCAATTCCAATTAATGCCAAAATTACTATTCATCCAATATTACTCTTTTCTCTCTAATTCTCTCTCAACTTCATCTTCCCAAATTTCTTATCTTCCACCATTGTCAAACCTTCAATTTGAGTTTTATGTTCTAACATTTGGCATCAAGAGCTTTGGTTATTGATCCTAATCCGCTGCAACAATGGCAATCGTTTCCAATGATCGAATTCCCACCAATCTCCCGATTCTTGATTCGAAGAACTATGATAAATGGGCGAAACAAATGAGGGTCTTGTTTGGTTATCAAGAGGTGCTTGAGATTGTCGTCAATGGAGTTACACAATTAGGGGCAGAGGCTACCGACATTCAAAGAGCTACACACAAAGAAGAGAAGAAGAAGGATTACAAAGCCCTATTCTTGATTCATTCGTGTGTTGATAACGATAATTTCGAGAAGGTCGGCGATTGTGAATCGGCGAAGCAAGCATGGGAAATCTTGGAGAAAGCATATGCCGGTGCCGCCAAAGCGAAGGTTGTAAAGTTACAAACTTACAAGCGACAGTTCGAGTTAACATAAATGGAAGATAAAGAAACGATCAACGACTACATTACGCGCATTACCCAGTTAGTTAATCAAATCAAATCTTGTGGAGAAACGATTCTTGAGCAGAATGTTGTATCGAAAGTATTGCGCTCGTTAACGTCGCGTTTCGACAACATAGTTGTGGCTATTGAAGAATCAAAGGATCTAACAACTTTGAGCAAGGATGAATTGTAAAGTTCGTTAGAGGCACATGAACAAAGGATGGATGAGAGAAGCGCCGACAAAGCCAAAGCGGAGATTGCTTTGCAAGCGCGTTTCAATGAAAAGAATAAGAGGTCGAAAGGAAATTTTGCGGCGAGAGGTAAATCAAATTTTCAGAATTTTGGTTCAAACGATTCGCAAAATTCAAAGCATTCGACGAGTGAAAAGGGTGAAAGTAGCTCCAAGGATAGTGGTCATAGCAATGGTTTTAAGAAGTGTGATATGAGTAAGGTGCAATGCTACAAGTGTAGAAAGTTTGGACACTTTGCAAATTCGTGTCGTGGTAAATCGAATGAGAATCACAATAATGAAGCCAAGGTTGCTAGGGAAGAGGTAAATGATAAGGGCACACTTCTAGTAATGATCACGGAGGAGAGTTATGGCATTACGGATGTTCCGGGCAGCAACTACAGTAGTGACAGTTTACGGGACAGCAGCTGTACCGTTCCGGAAAATAGCGAGAAAATGCATTCGTATCGAAGTGCATTAGTTACCGTTCGTGATGGAGTCCAAGGGGGAGATGAGTGGTACTTGGATTCCGGTTGTTCAACACATATGACGGGTCGAAAAGATTGGTTTGTGCAAATCAATCAAGCGACAAAAAGTAAAGTCAAATTTGCTGACGACACCACTTTAAGCACCGAAGGGGTAGGAGATGTTTTGATCGGAAAAAGGAATGATGGACATTCAAGGATCAAAGATGTCTTGTATATACCGAGAATTAAGTGTAATCTTTTAAGTATTGGCCAATTACTTGAAAGAGGATACAAAATTCGTTTGGAGGACAAGATTTTACGCGCTTTGGATTCAAATGGTGTGTTGATTCTAAAAGCGCCGATTGCTGCCAATAGAACCTTTAAGGTTGATTTAAAGGTTATGGAGCATCGTTGTCTAGCTACCGCGGAAAGTAGAGATGAGTGGTTATGGCATTACCATCTTGGTCATGTTAATTTTAGGGATCTAAGAAAGTTACAACAAAGTGAAATGGTAACGGGGATGCCACACATTAGTATTCCAACTGAATTGTGTGAGGAATGTGTGAAGGCTAAACAACACAAGAATGTGTTTAGCAAAGATGCGGGTCGAAGAACCAAAGGCTTACTTGAGGTGGTATGTTCCGACGTTTTCGGATCGATGCAAGTAGAGACTTATGGTGGCAATCGATATTTTGTTACGTTCATTGACGATTTTAGTAGGAAGCTTTAGACATATCTTATCAAGAGAAAAGATGAGGTATTTGGAGTTTTCAAGAATTTCAAATCCATGGTGGAGCGCCAAAGCTGTCGGAAGCTCAAAATTCTTAAAACGGATGGTGGAGGTGAGTATACCTCTAGTGAGTTTGGGAAGTTTTGTGATCTTGAGGGAATTGTACGTGAGGTGGTGCCTCCGTATACGCCTCAACAAAACGGGGTTGCCGAGAGGAAAAATCGTACAATAATGAACATGGTGCGTAGTATGCTTTGTGGGAAAAAATTTCCTAAGGAATTGTGGGGTGAGGCCGTGTCTACAACCACCTGCTTGTTGAATAGGTGTCCCGCTAAGAAGCTGGAGAAACTCACACCGGAAGAGGCTTGGAGTGGCTTCAAACCAAATTTGAATCATTTGCGCGATTTTGGATCGATTGCATATCGTCATGTACCGGACCAACTTCGGAAGAAATTGGTTGATAAGGGTGAGAAGATGATATTTGTAGGATATCAATCTACTGGAGGGTACAAGTTGTTCGATGGAAAAAAATCGAAAGATCGTCATAACTCGGGATGTGACTTTTGATGAAGTCAAAAGTGCAGAAAATGTAACAGTAACCGATTACCCTACTAGCAGTAATCGATTACTCACAGAAAAACAGCAGCAGCAGTTTTTTGAAATCACTGATCCGGAGGCTTCCGACACCGCTGTACCAGCACCTACAGTAGGGCAAAATGATGTTGTTAATAATGGTAGACCAGTGAGGCAAAGAGCCTTGCCTCATAGACTCCGAGATTACGAAAGATTCCAAGATAACAAAGTGAATAACGATGGTGATTTTGTTCATTTCGCGCTTATGGCCGAATCCGAACTGGTAAATGAGGAAGAAGCCTTAAGTGATCCTAAGTGGATATGTGCAATGAAAGAGGAGCTGAAATCTATTGAGAAAAACGGTACTTGGGAGTTGGTCGATTTACCACTTGGAAAGAAACCAATAGGTGTGCGATGGGTCTATAAGGTTAAAGCAAATCCCAAAGGTGAAGTAATCAAGCACAAAGCTCAATTAGTGGCGAAGGGATTCTTGCAACGAGAAGGTATAGAATATGAGGAGGTATTTGCACCAGTGGCTAGATTAGAGACTATTCGTTTGGTTGTTGGTATTGCGCATAGCAACAATTGGATGGTTTACCATATGGATGTCAAATCTGTGTTTTTGAATGGTCCTCTTGTTGAGGAAGTCTATGTGGGGCAGCCACCCGGTTTCGTGATAAAAAATCAAGAGATGAAGTATTACAAGCTACACAAGGCGTTGTATGGTTTGAAACAAGCTCCAAGAGCTTGGAACGAACGTATTGATGGCTTTCTTATTGACATTGGTTTCAAACGATGTGTATCTGAACATGGAGTTTATGTGAGATTGGATACAAATGATGGTGTTATTATACTTTGCTTGTATGTTGATGATCTCTTGATTACGGGCAGCCATGACAAGAGTGTTTCAAGGTTCAAAAGTGAGCTCATGAGAGAGTTTGAGATGACGAACCTTGGTGTCATGAATTACTTCCTTGGCATAGAGTTTCACAAGTCAAAAGTGGGTCTGCTTATGCACCAAATGAGGTATGCTCTAGATATTTTGAAAAAGTGTGATATGGAGCATTGTAATGCTTCTATTACACCTTGTGAGGCTAGAGTGCAGCTGTCCAAAAGTGATGAGGAGGATGATGTCGATCCAACGCTTTACCAGAGTTTGATTGGATCGTTACGGTATTTGTGCAATACGCGACTGGATTTGGCTTTTAGTGTCGATATTGCGAGTAGATTCATGGAGAGACCTAAGATGTCTCACTTGGCGGCGGTCAAGAGTATCCTTAGATATGTGAAAGGTACTCTTGACTGCGGAATTCTCTTTCCCGCATTGGATACCGGGCGTAAGTGCAATTTACTTGGCTACACCGATTCTAATTGGTGCAGAGATAAAGATGACTGAAAATCGACAGCGGGGTACATCTTTATGTTTGGTAGTACACCAATCTCTTGGTGTTCGAAAAAGGAACCGGTTGTAGCACTCTCTTCTTGTGAGGCCGAGTATATTGCGGCGTCGTTAGGTGCGTGCCAAGCTATGTGGCTTATGAATCTATTGAAGGAATTGGGATATGGTGATGATGCTGCCACCACACTGTTTGTAGACAATGTTTCCACAATAAATCTTGCGAAGAATCCGATTGCACACGGAAAGAGCAAGCATATTGAGATACGGTTTCATTATTTGAGAGAATTGGTCGGTGATGGAAAGCTTAGATTGAGCTATTGCCGAAACGAAGACTAAGTCGCAGATTTGTTGAGAAAGGGTGTGACAAATGATGTGTTCAAGAGGTTGAAGAAGTGCTTGAGCATGGTGGACTTGGAGCAACTAAAGTGAGATGGTGTGTTAAATGCAATTAAATTTCTGTTATTACCTTTCCAAAAACTAACAAAATTTATTTGTTGAGTCACTTTAGTTGTATTTTTGAGTTGTATCATTTTATTCTCTCAATGTATAAATACTCTTGTAATATTCCCAATTCCAATTAATGCCAAAATTACTATTCATCCAATATTACTCTTTTCTCTCTAATTCTCTCTCAACTTCATCTTCCCCAATTTCTTATCTTCCACCATTGTCAAACCTTCAATTTGAATTTTATGTTCTAACAATATTGTCCATTATATTATAAATATTTTTTTTAATTTTTTAATTTTTTATACTACATCAGATTTTACTTTTATCATACATCAACGAAGATTTTTTTTAATGCATAGGAGACTTTGTAGCACATATAAATCGTGTTTCATCAAACAAAAATAACCGATTTATTAATTCAAATTAAATTATTAATTTATCAAGTTAAATAATTAATAAGATAAACTAAATTTGTATTTCTTTTAAAAGGGTAAACTAAGTTTGATAAATATTGAAATAGAATATATTAAACTTAAGTTTTAGTTGGCTCATATATATATATATATATATATATATATATATATATATATATATATATATATATATATATATATATATATATATATATATATATATATATATATATTGAAATAGAATATATTAAACTTAAGTTTTAGTTGGCTCATATATATATATATATATATTAGTGAAGAGAAATTATTATTTAATTAATGGAATAAATATTGTTAGTGAATATTTAATTTATAAAAACGGTTAAGTTTGATCAATCCAATTATTCAAAACATCAATTGGAATATTTCTCACGACTTATCTATTTTTCCTCCTCAAATTGGTGAAGACATTTTGAAGATCAATTTATCATTTAATAATACTACTATTGATGAACACATTTTGACGGATCTACAAATGGTGATCTATCTTTTAAAGATACTTACAACTATATCATAAGGGATCGCATTAAGCCTTCTTAGAAAAATTCATTTGGCATCCATACATACTTTATGTTAAGTCTTTAGTGACTTTGAAGCTAATGCATAATGTTATTAGAATAGAAGACAACTTGATTTAAAGGGGAATGCATATGGTTTATAAGTGTTTTCTTTGCAATCATGATGTGGAAATTGCAGGCCACTTATTTCTTAGATGTAGATACACCTTAATTTTCTAGCATTGGATGAAGCGATTGTTTGGCATGAACACTGACAGGTAGGTTAAGTCACATGACAATTACCAAGCCGACAAGGCGAGCTAGTGTTTGACATGAACATTAATAGAACTAGTTATGAAAGTTTATTCAAACTTCCTGGTAGAAGTTGGAGCTTTCAAATTCAAAATCTGATCATGACTCTCTTCATAATAATTCTTTGGAAAAATTGACACAAAAAAAATGATATAAGGTTTCAAAATGGTAAAATTTACTTGGATTAAGTGCAAGACAAATGAAACTTCAATATAAAATCCTGGAATATCAACTTGTGCTGGTATTTTTAGGAATTAAGTGCAACGTTGATGAAGTTTCAAGAGGAAATCCTAGAATATCAACTTGTGGGGTGACATATTTAAGGATTAACTCATGCTTTGTTTTTCTAATATTGAGGTTACATTTTATTTTTTTCTTAGAATCCCTTTGTTCATACTTATACTGTGTTTGGTTAAGCTTTCTTTTTCTGTTTTGCATTGTTTCGGTTTGATGAGAATTTGTGAATATGTGAAAATGAATTACTTTTGCAGCGACACAAAGAAATTATCTATTTATGTTATTATTGCTGAATTTTTTTCATACTTTGCTTTATTTTATTCATGAACGTATATTAAAAATATGAAAAGAAATGAAATTTTGTTATGGTTACATTTTGTTTGATCTCTTTTAAGAATTCATTTTTTCATAGTTTTTGGACCAAATCACTATTTATACAGTGTTTGGTTAAGATTTATTTTCTATTTTGTATTGTTTGGATTTGATGAGAACTTGTAAAAAAAAGAAAGAAAATAACAAATTTCTAATAATTTTTTATAAAGGCAAGATCAAATTTCAAATGTCATGAAGTTTCAATTGGCAAGAAAATGTTAAAATATTACAATAATAAATTTCTTTACAATAGAAAAGGTGTGTTCATTTGGTATCTATTTACAATATAAACATCACTATTACAAAGCATAGTTCTCTATTCATGATTTATGTATTCACTTAGTGAGTTTGAAACTCATTTCCTAACTCTGACTTATGCCAATTCATGACTTGTCATGGAATGCAATTCATTGTTCAACATGTTATGACTTCCCGTTTTCATGTTCAAAATTAAACTATAAGTTGAGTATCAAAATAAGGCCGACTACTTTGTATTTTGGGACAAGATATGTTAGGAATGTTTATTCATGATTTAAGAAAGATTATGAAAACGGTGAGTCTTTTTCTTTAACTAAAAGAATGGTTGGTATAGGAAAACTTTTAATATAATCTTAACACTTCAATTTATATCATGACAATATTTCCTAAAATGGCAATATAAGAAAAAATAGATGAACAAACTATTTATGTATTGGTCTCTTTTAGACATGTTTATTAAGTTGTTCTTGCTATGTATATTGGTAAGTGCAAATATATTCTTGGGTTGTATATATTTGACTTATTAGTTTATTACGTTTATGTTATGTTACATCACCACTGATTTATGTTATTGGTATGTTAGTACCAACAACACCCCTTTAAAGAGGATTTCTTCTGATAATTGTTATTGGCATGTTAGTGCCAACAACACCCCTTTAAGTTATGAATTCAGCTAATAACGAGGATTGTTAATCTGTAGAGAAAAATAGAAATTAGTTGAAATGCCTACTTTCGACAATGCATTACTGTATTCTCAACTAGCAAGTTACCTACTTTTGCAGCCTATCTCGTTCGTTTATAATCCTTTAGACACAATAATTATTTTCTTTAAAATGGTAAAGCATCTCTCAATTGATTTGAGACGCTTTCTCCGTTTTAGATACAATTGTTCCAAAATTTCTAAGTCTGACGTCATCTATACCCTTTTAGAATATAATTGATACCTAACTCATTCCTAAAAGGGTATAGATGATCTATGAGGATTGGTAAGTGCAAATATAATCATTTAAAAATAGAAATTGAAACAAACATGTATTTCTCGTTATACAACTTAAATTGGGGAACTTACATGAGGTATATTTTCTAGACAATCCTCATGTCCTAAGTCTTAAAGTTACTACTCTAGCATGACAAAGGTAAAAACATACATATGGATAGACATGAACATGAACACAATAGCAATTTATAATCAAAATAAAAATCCTGGAATTGCAGTGAAACTTATTGTACCAAATGCCTCGAAGAGACTTTACAAAACAAGAACATACTAGAGCTTGTGGAGAATAAAGTGCAGAAAACATAATAAAACTTAAAAGTGCTAGTATCTAAAAATAATTGGTCCATTTTCTCATTTTTATAGGCCTAAAATACATTAAGAATGACATTAATTTGTGTTAAGAGGCCTTGCTGATGAACATAAACATTTGAAACAGTAAAAAAATTGAAGGCCATCAAAACAACAACTTTAAAAATGGAATCTGAGGCTGACCTGTGGTAATATTTGTTACAATCAAGAATGGCCATTACGTGCATATGATAATGTTGGTTGTTTTAATGTATGACGGCTCCATTACGGCTAGTAATGGTCATTATGACTTGATAATAATGACCTCAGATTTTGTAACATAGATCATTCTCTCAGTGGCAGACCTTGGCAGGAGCTGAGGGTGGCCATGACACCTCTCGAGTTTTTTTAATTATACTAGTATTAGTATGCACAACACATAATATAAGTATTTTATAGTGTTTTTTTAACTTAGTCCAACTTTAAAATTGGTACATATCTGTAAGATCCCAATTTTGACCCTAAGACCCCTCATGCAATTTCATCATAAGCATTAGCATTGGGATCATACCTTGGCATCCTCCTTACCCCTCTTTCATTGGGTTTGTTTTGGGAGAGATCACCAAGCACTACGTGATTGTATCATACTTGTATATCATCATCTTACTAACCAAAATACAAAAATATGTCTTTGCATTTGCCTAACTCCTTTGTAGGTAGGGCATGATCTCCATTGATCTATCAAGTTCATATCTAGGGTTTGAGACCCTCATGACAAAGAGCACAACCATGAATTGATCCAAGAATGGTTATGAGCATCATATATGAGTTCCATCGATTCCTACATGTTATAGTGATCAAGTTTTCTTTAAGAGTTAGAAGGTGATTTGCCTTGGAAACCTTAGTTTGACTAGGTATCTTGAGTAACTTCTCCAACAAGCTATCTCACCAATTGATCAAATTTCTCAAGGGACACTTCAAAATTCATCATCTTATACATATATGATCTACCATGAGCCAAGAAAGTCAATAGAATTAAAGGTTAGCAAGTTGGTTGATGGTGGTTGGCCAGATGAATTCATCTGATCAAAACTGGGTCTCCCTAGACCCTATCTCCTACAATTTTCACCATATGAAAAATGATTCCTAGATAAAAGTTACTCTAAATTCCATTCCAAACAACTTTCACGTTGAGACCTAGAGCTAGTTTTGCTTGTAAAATCATTTTCTATGTTGAAACATTATAGGTCATTTTGTCTAAACCCTAATTTGAAAGTCAACTTTCCAAGGCCATAACTTGCTCAATTTTTATGATATGAAATATTTACAAGTTTAACAATCTAATTCAAGATGTCTACTTCAACTTTGATGTTTGGAGTGAGAGCTAATTCAACTTTTATGAGCATGTGATATGAGGATACATTATAGGTCATTTTTGACCTATACCATTGAACAAGTGATTTTTCCAAACTTCACAAATGCATAACTCTATCATTATAAATCCAAATTACATGAAAATGGTGACCATTTTTAAGGTCTTTGAAATATATACAACTTTGATGAAGACACCTTTCTCATTTGAAGCTCACATAAAAAGTTAAGTAAGGTGGAATATTAAGGTATATGGCTTTTGACACTTAGAAAATTTTTCAACATGTTGAAATTTCCAAACTTCCACCTCAAAATTCACCATGATCCAAGCTCCAAATGAAAAAGTGTTGAACATAAAACTTGTTCCCCTTGATCCAAGCTTTCCAAAGAACCCAAGTTCATGCATTTTGGATTAGGTTTGCTAGGTCTGTGCATGGCTTTAACAGGGCTGAATCATTGGAAATAATCAATTGCACAAACTTCAGTTCACATTGCCTTGCCATTCAAGCTTCATTCAGACCTCAATTGGAATCATTTTGGACATTAATGCATTGCATCATGGGCCTACACATGCCCATGCAATCGTGCTATTCACATTGCCAATTTTGGACAGATTTTGAAGTGTGCAAATATCATTCCATTTTGCTATAAATAGAAGGCCTCTGAGCTCATTTGAAGAAGACTTTGGCGCGCCAGCTTTGCCCCCCATTGAAACCCTTTCATTCTAAAGGAAAACCTGAGAAATTTCAATTTTGAAATTTGAGTTTGAATCTCAACTGTTGGAGATTCAAGAACTCCGGGATCCAAAGCCTTGCAACCTCTCTAATCACTTCCTATTAGCTTCTCAAGTGTGATCAGATCGTGTTTGGAGCAAACCACATCAAGAACTGCATAGTATTGAAGGTAATTTTCAGAAAACTTCATCTCTTCGATTCTCACTCAATTCTACTTAATTCTCTTGGATCTTTGGTTCTCTGAAGTCCTACCAATGTAGGTAAGAAGATTGAGTTGCTTAGAGGTCAAATCGAAGCAACTTAGTTGACACACCTCAAAATTCAACTCCTCATATATTTTTATATATTTGGAGTTAGTTGAAATTGAGGTCAGATTCGTGCTCTACGCTATTTTTTCTTTCAGATCATGTCCCCCTTTTTTATTTTGGTGATGGTTGAGGATGGACCAGTCCGGTGAGGTCCACCGGAGAAGAAGACCGGAGTTACAGTTTTGGCCGTGTGTTGGCACGTCTCCAACCATAAGATCTTTTTCAAATGTTTTAATCTCACGTGTTGGTTCTGATTACCATCCCTGCACCGTAATGACTAGTGTCTATTGTGGAACACGCGTTGATGACCACTTGATCTGCCACCTCAATTAATGAGGGAGATCAAGTGGTCCACGTTTTTTTCTATTTTCTAATTTTCATTTTAATCCTTTTATTTTCCTTAATTCATATTAATTTTAATATTGATGCAAAAAATATGAGAGTTTCACCAAAAAATTTCAACTAATTTCCTCTTTCATATTTTGAATTAAAATTATTTTTTGGATCATTATTAATATTTTTCATGATTTAATTGATTTTGTGATTATTTTCAATTATTTAAAAATACTTTTAAGTCTTTAAAAATTCTGAAGTTTTTTCTCCAAGGTCCTTTGACCTTGTTTGACCTATGATAAATCTCATGGCCATTTCTTTGATGTTTTGATGAGGTTTTAGGAATTTGACAAACCATATTTAATTTAAATGTATTATTTTAGTCTTTTTAATTTGAATAAATTCCAATTAATTGTGTTGACCATTTGTGATGACTTGTTTGAGTTTGACTCTTGTTGTTGGGCCTTGGTCAAGGTTGATTTGACTTTGTCAAGTTAATATCATTGGATTTAGGGGATTGATGGAATGTACATCCCATCTCCCAAAATGAATGGATGATATTGATTTGGTAAAAGTCCTTCTTTGACCAATTTGAGTTTTGATCCATTCCCCTCCCTCTTCATCTCATTCCCATTCTTTATGTATTCATCTCATTTGGCCTAGGATATCTCAAAGTCCTAAGGCTAGTTGATTGAAAAATCAACATAAGTATGGATGAGATTAGGCCACCTCTTTTGCATATTCTTTTTGTGTGTGGTATGTTTCATGAGCATAATACATTATACTATGTCTCTAACATGCATTAACACCAAAATTCTATTTCCCGACCTCAAATAGTTGTGACTTCTACATAAGTCCAATTACGATTGCTTAACATAGCGCTAAATTTCTGACATAAAAGGCATAGCATTCTAGTTAGTGAGATTGTAAGTCTCCCCTCTTTCATGGTATTGTGTGGAAACTTGGCTTTTTTTCCTTCCTTTGGAAGATGTCTTGGCTTAAGGATCCATGCTTGTGATAAGTGGGTTGAGTGTTCTCCAAAGAATGACTTAAAAACAAAAAGCAAAAGCAAAACAATACTAACTTCTAACTCATTAACAACTAACTTTTAATTTCAAGCCATTTACTTTAATGTCATTTAATTTTAGTCTTTATTCATTTGCCATTATTCATACCATTCTAATTATTTATGTTAATGCAATTTTCATTTTGTCCATTTGGACCATATTGTGTGATATATCTTGTTTGTGTATACTTTGCTTGTTTGTGTGGCCTTTGACCATTAATGTACATAATAACAATAAAAAACCCTAAAAAAATTTTGTATGGACTGTTGGCTTGATCTTGGACAAATGGACATAGAATTTAGGCAACATTCCTCTGCTAAAGGACTTGGCCAATGCCAACTTTTGTGAAACCAAGTGCTTGCAGTTTGAAACTTCATCTGATACATCATTCAAGATCTCTCTGAGTTCACCTGCAATATGATCATCGTGAAGCTGTTATTTTGAACCCGTGACTTGTGGAATTCATCTGTTACATGGGCTAATTTGAAGAAGATCATGGAATGGCTAAAGCTTGGATGTGGCTATCTTTATTTGATGCCTTGCTCTTCAAGATTTATATAATTATGTATTTGTGTGTTGCTTGATTCTAAATATCCAAGGGAATTTGGGTTTCTATTGACATTCTTGTCTATTGGATTGCTACCCATTGGTCAGATCTTTTCAACCCTTAACTTTTAATTTTGTGCATAGGATTAGTCTCTTCGTCTCCTCCCCATTTCTTTAATTTCAAAAAATCTCTCCCTCCTTTTAAAATTTTCTTTGTTTGAACTTATTATGTTCTAAACTTCGACCACTTTGCAAAAAGATAGAAACTTTGGCCTTATGCCATTGCATTTTCAAACTTCTTTTCTTAAATCAAACTTGTAAATAAACTTAACTATACTTGACCTAAACTTTCAAAAATTCAAAAAGAACAAACTCATTCAAATCATTTTTAGGCCTTTGTGTCTTTCAAACTTAATTTTTGTTAAAAGCAATACATCCACTTTGAAATTTGTATCACGAACTACGAGATTTTGATCCCTCATTTTTATGTTGGTACCTAGGCACAAGTCCGAAGGTCTTGTCAAACACAAAAATATATTTAATGAATTCTTTTCTCATCCCCCCATTCTATTTGTTTGTAAACATCACTTTTGTACCAAATACATATGCACACAAAAAGGGCTCCCTAGGAGTACCTAGGACACTTTGGGTGCTAACACCTTCCCTTTGTGTAACCAACCCCCTTACCTGTAATCTCTGACATTTTATTAGTTTTGATTTGAAAACTTCTTACTATTGGGTTTTGTTCGTACTTTTTCCCTTTTCCCTTAGAAACAATAAAAGCGCGGTGGCGACTCTTGTTATTTGATGTCTAGCTTATCCATAGCTGGATGATCATGAATTTCTCGCTATAATATCCAAGCTCAAACTATTTATTTTATTATGTTTTTATTATTATAATGTTATTTTTAATATTTTTCAATTAAAAGGATTAAATTCCTTGACCTCTTGTTGGAAAACAAATAATACTTCACATTAGGGATAAAATAAGGTATATATCATACTTCAACAAATAATATATATATAATACATAATTTATACTTTATTAGAACTAATGCTTTTTTTAAATAAAAAATTATGCGAGTTAGGTGTAAGACCCTAATTTTGACCCTAAGATCCCTCATGCAATTTCATCATAAGCATTAGCATAGGGATCATACCTTGGCATCCTCCTTACCCCTCTTTCATTGGGTTTGTTTTGGGAGAGATCACCAAGCACTATGTGATTGTATAATACTTGTATATCATCATTTTACTAACCAAAATACCAAAAATATGTCTTTGCATTTGCCTAACTCTTTTGTAGGTAAGGCATGATCCCATTGATTTATCAAGTTCATATCTAGGATTTGAGACCCTCATGACAAAGAGCACAACCATGAATTGATCCAATAATGGTTATGAGCATCATATATGAGTTCCATTTATTCCTACATGATATATTGATCAAGTGTTCTTCAAGAGTTTGGAAGTGATTTGCCTTGGAAACCCTAGTTTGACTGGGTATCTTAAGTAACTTCTCCAACAAGATATCTCACCAATTGATCAAATTTCTCTAGGGACACTTAAAAATTCATCATCTTATTCATATATGATCTACCAAGAGCCAAGAAAGTTAAGAGAATTGAAGGTTAGCAAGTTGGTTGATGGTGGTTGGCCAGATGAATATATCTGATCAAAATTGGGTCTCCCTAGACCCTATCTCCTACAATGTTCACCATATGAAAATTATTCCAAGAGTAAAGTTACTCTAAATGACATTCCAAACAACTTTCATGTTGATACCTAGAGCTAGTTTGGCTTGGAAAATCATTTTCTATGTTGAAACATTATAGGTCATTTTGTCTAAACCCTAATTTGTAAGTCAACTTCCCAAGGACATAACTTGCTCAATTTTTATGAGATGAAATATTTACAAGTTGCACAATCAAATTAAAGATGTCTACTTAAGCTTTGAAGTTTGGAGTGAAAGCAAACTCAACTTTTATGAGCATGTGATATGAGGAAACATTATAGGCCATTTTTGGCCTATACCATTGAACAAGTGATTTTTCCAAATTTCAAAAATGCATAAATCTATCATTATAAATCCAAATAAAATTAAATTGGTTACCGTTTTGAAGGTCTTTGAAAGAGCTACAACTTTGATGCATACACTTTTCTCATTTGAAGCTCACATAAAAAGTTAAGTAAGGTGGAATATTGAAGTATATAGCTTGACACTTAGTAAATTTTTCAACATGTTGAAACTTCCAAACTTCCACCTCAAAATTCTCCATGTTACAAGCTCCAAATGAAAAAGAATTGAACATAATATTTTTTCCCCTTGATCTAAGCTTTCCAAAGAACCCAAGTTCATGCATTTTGGATTAAGATTTCTAGGTCTACGCATGGCTTTAACAGGGATGCATCATTGGAAAGAATCAACTGTATAAACTTCAATTCACACTGCGTTGCCATTCAAGCTTCATTCAGACTTCAACATGAATCATTTTGGACCTTAATACATTGCATCATGGGCCTGTACATACCCATGCACTCGTGCCATTCACATTACCAATTTTGGACAGATTTTGAAGTGTGCAAATATCATTCCCTTTGGCTATAAACAGAAGGCTAATGAGCTCGTTTGAATCACACCTTGCGCGTCAGCTTTGCCCCCCAATTCAAACCCTCTCATTCTAAAGGAAAACCTAAGAAATTTCAATTTGAAATTTGAGTTTGAATCTCAACTGTTGGAAATTCAAGAACTCTAGGATCCATAGCCTTGCAACCTCTCCAATCACTTCCTGCTAGCTTCTCAAGTGTGATCAGATCATGTTTGAAGTAAGCAACATCAAGTTCTGCATAACATTGAAGGTAATGTTCAGAAAACTTCATCTCTTTGATTCTCACTCAATTCTACTCAATTCTCTTGGATCTTTGGTTGTCTGAAGTCCTACCAATGTAGGCAAGAAGATTGAGTTGCTTAGAGGTCAAATCGAAGCAACTCAGTTGACACACCTCAAAATTCAACTCCTCATATCTTTTTATATATTTGGAGTTAGTTGAAATTGAGGTCAGATTCGTGCTCTACGCCATATTTTCTTTCATATCATGTCCTCCTTTTTTATGTTGGTGATGGTTGAGGGTGGACCAGTTTGGTGAGGTCTACCGGAGAAGAAGACCGGAGTTACAACTTCGACGGTGTGTTGGCATGTCTCCCAGCCATAAGATCCATCCAATTTGTTGTAATCCTGAGCGCTCATTGTGATTACCATCCATGCAGCGTGCTGACTCGTGTGTTTGATGGAACACGCATTTCAGGCCACTTGATCTGCCACCTCAATTAATGAGGGAGATCAAGTGGCTCACATTTTTTTGATATTTTCTGATTTTCTTTTATTCCTTTTATTTTCATTAATTCATATTAATTTTAATATTGATCCAAAAAATTTGAGAGTTTCACCAAAAATTTTCAAATAATTTCCACTTTCATCTTTTGAATTAAAATTATTTTTTGGATCATTATTAATATTTTTCATGATTTAATTGATTTTGTGTTTGTTTTTAATTGTTTAAAAATACTTGTAAGTCTTTAAAAAAATTATGAAATTTTATCTCCAAGGTCCTTTGACCTTGTTTGACCTATGATGAATCTCATGGCCATTTCTTTGGTGTTTTGATGAGGTTTTAGGAATTTGACAAACCATATTTAATTTAAATGTATTATTTTAGTCTTTTTAATTTGAATAAATTCCAATTAATTGTGTTGACCAATTGTTATGACTTATTTGAGTTTGACTCATGTTGTTGGGCCTTGGTCAAGGTTGATTTGACTTTGTCAAGTTAATATCATTGGATTTAGGGGATTGATGGAATGTACATTCCATCTCCCAAAATGAATGGCTGATATTAATTTGGTAAAAGTCCTCCTTTGACCAATTTGAGTTTTGATCCATTCCCCTCCCTCTTCATCTCATTCCCATTCTTTATGCGTTCATCTCATTTGGCCTATGATATCTCAAAGTCCTAAGGCTAGTTGATTGAAAAATCAACATAAATATGGATGAGATTAGGCCACCTCTTTTGCATATTCTTTTTGTGTGTGGTATGTTTCATGAACATAGTCCATTATACTATGTCTCTAACATGCATTAACACCAAAATTCTATTGCCTGACCTCAAATAGTTGTGACTTCTATATAAGTCCAATTACGATTGCTTAACATAGCGCTAAATTTGTGACACAAAAAGGCATAACATTCTAGTTAGTGAGATTGTAAGTCTCACCTCTTTTATGGTATTGTGTGGAAACTTGGCCTTTTTCCCTTCCTTTTGGAAGATGTCTTGGTTCAAGGATCTATGCTTGTGATATGTGGGTTGAGTGTTCTCCAAAGAATGACTAAAAAACAAAAAGCAAAAGCAAAACAATACTAACTTCTAACTCATTAACAACTAACTTTTAATTTCAAGCCATTTACTTTAATGTCATTTAATTTTAGTCTTTATTCATTTGCCATTATTCATACCATTCTAATTATTTATGTTAATGCAATTTTCACTTTGTCCACTTGGACCATATTGTGTGATATTTTCCGTTTTGTGGATACTTTGTTTGTTTTTGTGGTCTTTGACCATCAATGTACATAATAACAACAAAAATCCTAAAACACTTTTGTGTGGACTATTGACTTGATCTTGGACAAATGGACTTAGAATTTAGGCAACATCCCTATGCTAAAGGACTTGGCCAATGCCAACTTTCATGTAACCAAGTGGAACTTCTAGTTAAGATAGGTCCGAGTGATTTTCAAATTACTTTTCAAGTAATGGATATCCACCCGACCTACAGTTGCTCGTTGGGAAGGCCATGGATCCATGAGGTAGGAGCTGTTACCTCCACTTTGCATAAGAAGCTCAAATTTGTGAATAATGGAAAGCTTGTGATCGTTGGCGGAGAGAAAGCGTTGTTGGTTAGCCACCTGTCATCTTTATCTTATGTTGAAATTGAAGATGAGGTTGGAACTCCATTCCAAGCCTTGTCTATTACTTCTGTGAAGAGAGTTATGGCACCTATTTCCTCATTGAAAGATGCAAGGAAGATTGTAGAAGAAGGCAATGTTGATCATTGAGGGCGCATGGTAGAGGTCTCCGACAACAAAGGCAGAACCGGTTTGGGGTTCCAGCGAGGTTCATCAACCACAAGGTCTGAAGATATGCAACTTAGCTTCCGTAGAGGAGGGTTCATTCATGGCAATGAACAACACTTAGCTGTTGTGCTAGAGGATGACGAAGAGGAAGACTGCACCAATTTTGTGATGCATGGAAAGGCTTGCAACAATTAGACTGCTGTTGATGTTCCTGTTATTTTGCATCGATCTAAGTAATTGCTTTTATATGTTTTTAAAATCCTTCTCCTATGCCCAAGGGAGAAGTGAACATTGTTGGGCATTTTCAAATTGATCATTAATAAAATTAATTCTATTCATCCACATCTATGATGTTTTATTTTTACTTTTTGCTTTATTCTGAAAATGGTAATCACAAAAAAACATAAATAAACAATATAACTATCCATCTGCATAATATTTAGTCACAAATCCACTTCTCTAAAATCAAAATATCAAATCATTATGCAGGTTGGTTTCTAACCCCATTGAATACAATGATCCTTCTCCTTCTCCAAATTTTGAATTCCCTGTGTTTGAGGCCGAGGAGGAAAGTGATGTAGAAGTGAGTGATGAATTGTCTCGTCTTCTTGAGCAAGATGAAAAAACCATTCAACCGTTTGAAGAGAAGATTGAGTTAGTCAACTTGGGTTTCAAGGATGATGTGAAGGAAGTCAAGATTGGGTCTCGACTGTGTCCAGATGTCAAGAAGGGGTTGATTGATCTTCTTCGAGAGTATTTAGATGTGTTTGCTTGGTTCTATCAAGACATGCCTGGTTTGGATTCTGAGATTGTGGAGCATAGATTGCCGTTGAAGCCAGAATGTCCGCCAATCAAGTAGAAGTTGAGAAGAACGCATCTTGATATGGCTGTGAAGATCAAAGAGGAAGTGCAAAAGCATATTGATGTCAGTTTCCTTGTAACCGCTGAGTATCCGTAATGGGTGACAATTATTGTGCCCGTTCCGAAGAAAGATGGAAAAGTCTGCATGTGCGTTGACTATATAGATTTGAATGAAGCTAGTCCGAAAGATGATTTCCCTTTGCCACACATTGATATGTTGGTAGACAATACTGCTAAATTCAAAGTCTTTTCGTTTATGGATGGATTTTCCGGATATAATCAGATCAAGATGGCAGCCGAAGATATGGAGAAGACCACATTCATTACACCTTGGGGAACATTATGTTATAGAGTGATGCCTTTCAGTCTAAAGAATGCTGGTGCAACTTACCAAAGGGCAATGACTACTCTTTTTCATGATATGATGCATAAAGAGATTGAAGTATATGTCGATGACATGATTGCTAAATCAATTGATGAAGAGGAACATGTTGAGCATTTGCTGAAGCTATTCCAACGTTTGAGGAAATATAAATTCAGCTTGAATCCCAATAAGTGTACTTTTGGTGTGCGTTCTGGTAAGTTGTTGGGCTTTATTGTCAGCAAGAAGGGTATTGAAGTTAATCCTGCCAAGGTCAAAGCAATACAAGAGATGCCTGTGCCCAAAACCGAGAAGCAAGTCAGAGGTTTTCTCGGCCGCTTGAATTATATCTCCAGATTCATTTCACACATGACTGCCACATGTGCGCCTATATTCAAGCTCCTCCGGAAAGATCAGTCTTGTGATTGGACCGAAGAATGCCAGATAGCTTTTGACAGTATCAAAGAATATTGGCTTGAACCTCCAATTTTGTCTCCACCTGTTGAAGGAACACCGTTGATCATGTATGTGGATGTGCTTGATGGAAGTATGGGTTGTGTTCTTGGTCAGCAAAATGAGACAGGAAAGAAAGAATTTATAATTTACTACCTCAGTAAGAAGTTCACTGACCGTGAGACTCGGTATTCTATGCTTGAGAAGACTTGTTGCGCATTGGCTTGGGCTGCTAAGCGTCTGCGCCAATATATGTTGTATCATACCACTTGGTTGATATCCAAAATGGATCCGATCAAGTATATATTTGAGAAGACTGCTTTAACTGGAAGAATTGCCCATTGGTAGATGTTGTTATCAGAGTATGATATCGAATACCGATCTCAGAAAACGATCAAAGGTAGTATCTTAGCTGACCATTTGGCGCACCAACCGATTGAAGATTACCAGTCAGTACAGTATGACTTTCCTGATGAAGAGATTTTGTACTTGAAAATGAAAGATTGTGATGAACCATTGCTTGAAGAAGGGCCAAAACCTGGTTCCCGTTGGGGCATAGTATTTCATGGAGCTGTTAATCAATATGGAAATGGCATTGGGGCAGTGATCATTACTCCTCAAGGCACGCATCTACCATTTACAGCTAGATTGACTTTCAAGTGTATAAACAACATGGCAGAATATGAAGCTTGCATTATGGGGCTTGAAGAGGCCATGAATCTCAGAATCAAGTATTTAGATGTCTTTGGAGATTCTGCTTTGGTTGTGAATCAGATCAAAGGTGATTGGGAGACAAATCAACCTGGTTTGGTACCATATAGAGATTATGCGAGGAGGATTTCAACTTTCTTTACAAAGGTTGAGTTCCATCATATTCCTCGAGATGAGAACCGGATGGCAGATGCTCTTGCAATGTTGGCGTCAATGATTGTAGTGAAGTATTGGAATGAGGTTCCCAATTTGTCGGTGATGCGTCTTGATAGACAAGATCATGTGTTCGCTGTTGAAGAAGTCAGAGACGAGAAGCCGTGGTATTATGACATCAAATGTTTCCTCCAAAGCCAAAATTACCCGTCTGAGGCATCCTTGAAAGATAAGAAGACTTTGAGAAGATTAATAGGTAATTTCTACTTGAATGGTGATATATTGTACAAGAGAAACTTCAACATGGTTTTGCTCAGATGCGTGGATAGACATGAAGCAGACCTGTTGATGACTGAAGTGCATGAAGGTTCCTTTGGTACTCATTCTAATGGACATGCAATGGCAAAGAAGATGTTGCGAGCAAGTTACTATTGGCTGACAATGGATTTTGACTGTTGCAAGTTTGTGAAGAAATGCCACAAGTGTCAAACATATTCTGAAAAGATTCATGTTACTCCGACACTATTGAATGTTATTTCTTCCCCATGGCCCTTCTCCATGTGGGGAATTAATATGATTGGGATGATTGAGCCCAAAGCTTAGAATGGACATCATTTCATTTTAGTGGCAATTGACTACTTCACAAAATGGGTTGAAGTGGCATCGTATGCAAGTGTAACCAAGCAAGTTGTTGTAAGGTTTATCAAGAATCAGATCATATGCTGTTATGGTGTGCCAAGCAAGAGTATTACTGATAATGGATTGAACTTGAATAATAATATGGTGGAAGTTCTTTGCAAAGACTTCAAGATTGCACACCATAATTCTTCTCCCTACAGACCCAAGATGAATGGGGCTGTTGAAGCTGCAAATAAGAACATCAAGAAGATCATTCAGAAGATGGTTGTCACATATAAGGATTGGCATGAGATGCTCCCGTTTGATTTGCATGGGTATCGAACATCCATCCACACTTCAACAGGGGCAACCCCTTTATCTCTTGTATATGGTATGGAAGTAGTGCTCCCCGTAGAGGTTGAGATTCCTTCATTGCGTGTGCTCATGGAAGCCAAGTTGACTGAGGCTGAATGGTGTCAGACCAGGTTTGATCAGCTGAATTTAATTGAAGAGAAGAGATTGACTGCCATGTGTCATGGTCAGTTATATCAGCAGAGAATGAAGAAAGCTTTTGATAAGAAGATCAGACCTCGTGTGTTTAGATAAGGTGACCTTGTGCTCGAGAAGATTCTATCGTTCAAACCAGATTCTAGGGGAAAATGGACTCCTAATTATGAAGGCCCATATGTTGTTAAGAGAGCCTTTTCAGGCGGCGCTTTGATTCTTACAACTATGGATGGTGAAGGGTTCACTCGTCTTGTGAACACAGATGCAATTAAGAAATACTTCGCCTAAAAAAAGAAAAGAACAACTCCCTAGGTTGAAAACCCGAAAGGGCGGCTTAGGCAAAAAAAGAGCGTCTCGGTGGATTGAAAACCTGAAAGAGCGATCCAGGAAAAAATTAGAGACATAAAAACAGAAAGATTTTCTCGATAAGTTAAGTACCCCACCTTGGGGAAACTTATGCAAAAATTAGGGATCATGGCAAGTAACTACAGTCTGTTGATCGACCAATATCGGAAAGACCTTAGTTGAGCACAAAGGTTGACGTCGATTCATCATCCCAGTAGCGGTCAAGAGCACAATGGATATCAAGAGTTGGTAGAAGGATTAAGGATCATTTGTATTCAATGTAACCCTTTTCCATGTAAATTACCATTTTCAACTTTGTAATAATCTAAGGAGTCTTGTCATTTACAGACTACCATCCCATTAAATAAAGTTGAGCTTTTATCCAATTGTTTCTACTCTTATTTACTTCAGCCAATAGTTTAAATTTTATTATGGTCATTTTGGAAATTTAATTTTTTTTAATCAAAATCATTTTTTCTTAAAACATATAAAAACAAGAAATTTTTCAAAGCAATTAAAAGGAAGTATCAACAGCCCTTCAAAGAGCAGCAAGTCCTTAAGTGCTAAGCATCAGAGGTTGCCCAAGCAGTTAACCCTTCGGGTATCCCTAGTTGTTTGTGTTGATCTGGTTCCCCTACGGAGTGTTTGTTCCTTAGCGGAGTTCCGATTCTTTTCCCCAGCTGAGTTGCTTGATTCAGTACCTTACTGCGTGTTATTTCCCCGGCAGAGTTTCTGTGTTCCCCAACGGAGTTCGTGTTTCTTCAGCAGGGTTGATCTTCAGCAGAGTAAGATGTTCTTCCATAATAGATCGCGTTGGTTTCTCCACCAGTGATCACCCGAATCGCTCCCAGTCAGAGTTTCCTCCTGGTTTCTGAGCAACTTTTATATGTTTATCCTCTGCATGGTTGTCTCCCATTTGATATGGTGATTGACCTAAAATTCGCTGCAGACTCGATAATGATTCCTCTCCTCAGCAGATCTCCTCCCTCGTCTATATTTGAGCATTTGGGATGTTGATTTCTATGTTCTCCAGCAGTTGTCTCCCTCTCTTTGTGGATTGACCGAGGATTGTATCGATGATTCAAATTCTTTGCGACACCTTTGTATCCTTTGTGATCGTTTTTTCAGCATAATCATCATATACATACATCTACACATACATTCATATAATTTCATAAAAGCATATTTGCATCATCATATCCGATTAACTTGTTGGTTTGAGATTCTCATTCTCTGTTATGGTGGTACTTTATCCCCATACGAACCTCAGTGTCTGTCCTTCCTCAATTGTAGAGTGTCATCCCCTTTGGCAGAAAGACTTTAACCTTTCTCCTATTCCCCACTGAGTTGTTTCCTCACGGATGATTATTACTTCAGTTTCCTCCCCAGTTATTTATCTGGATGGAACCACTCCCCTTGAGTTATATCCTCATTGGACTGAGTCTTGATTGACTGTTTCTTTCTAGATCTTACCTAGATAGATGCCCTTGGTCCTCTAAGAGTTTGTTACCCAGTAACTGGTAATATTCTTCTTAGTTTGCAGTTTGTTACTTCTTGCCCATTACCCGACAAAAGTATCCCAGTTTTCCCAACAGTGGAATCCCTAGTAGATTCATTTGTTTCTGATTCCCCAGGAAGTATATCCTTGATATGTTCATCCTAACCGGTGACAGATATCTTTATTTCCCTTGCTTGAGTCTATCCTTGATATGTTCATCCTAACCGATGACGGATATTCTCATCCTTGGTATTCTACCTGTAGCACCTCAAATTTGCACCTATCATTATGCATACATTTTCATATTAGGTCATAGCATATCATGGTCCACTGCATAGCATTGCATTGCCTCTCTTGCCTCAAGTGCAAGCCAATCAAGGAATTAGGTCAAACTGATCAGGAGATCAGTCAGTCAAGCAAGCAAGCACAATTCTCAAGGAGCCAAGGCCCTAGGGTTTGTCCAACAAGTTCACATGACTTGGAGGTCCATTTGAAGTGTTAAAGTCAAGGTTTGAAGGCTCAGAGGTCATCAGTTCATGCACAGACAGTCAAAAGTCAAAGAAAGTCAACAGTCAGTCAAAGCAGTGGATGGTGGCCATTCTTGTGGAATTTGGGCACCATGATCAATAATCAAGAGTTCATACAACTTGGGACATCATTTGAAGTCAAGTTCTCAAGGAATTAGGGTTTGGAAATCATCAGTCAATGCACAATCAGTCAGAAACCCTAAAAGTCAACTGTTGGTCAACTGCCTATTTAATCAGTGATTTGATGAAAGGAAATGGTTTGTGAGATCTTATTCATGTCCAAATAGTCATCATATATCATGACAAACACCATCATGGAAGAATTTGAAGCCAGATCAAAAATTTCCAAAAATGGAAACTGGGCCTGTAACTGAAACCTGCCATAAATGGAAAGTCTTGATCCTCAAAATTACATCTTGATACAAGCCTCAAATGAATTTTTGCCCAACATGAAAGTTTAAGATCTTGTTCTCCCATTTCCAAAAAGTCCAAGAACTCTCAATTCCCATGTGTGGTTGGCAAGTTATGATCGAATCGATTTCAGAAAATCTTGAACTTCAAAGGGCCATATCTCTCAAACCGTTTGGCCAATTTTGGTGGGGTTTTTTCCTACAAGTCACATTTGATCCCCTATTTCCAAAAATATAAATTTCATGAGCCAAAACCTCACCAATCAAAATGGCATTTTTTGACCTATCACATTTAAATGCAAGTTTGACCAATGTTTGACTTTTTGATATAAACCTTTTTCTACCATTTGGCCAATTGGAACAGCTCAGAAAAGTCATTTAAAACATGTTTGCAAGCTCAATTATGCAGTACATGAAGCCATTCTTTAAATTGCTTGAAATTTGGCAAAAGGACAATTTCACTCATTCTATCCATACTCTCTACCATGCCATGCTTTGTACTTCATCAAGACAGAACTTTAGAAGTACATTTGCTGTCATTTTGAACACATTTTAGCAGCCTAAACCAACAGAAGAGCCATCCCTTGCTTGCTTGGATTGAGGGAAGGAGGTACATGTTCTCACCAAATGCATCTCATGAACCATACTTGTACCACATCACATTGCAGATTTTTTGCCCATGATTTTCTGTCATGAGAAGGGTAACAGCAAGAAAACCTTGCTTGACTCACTCATCCTAAAACATGACCTGGCTATTTTGCATTTCAAAAATTTCCTGTCAAAACTCAAAAAGAGAATATACTGCATAATACAAAACAGCATGACTTTTCACCTTTCTCCTGTGATTTTGAAACACAATTGACATCCATCAAACACTTTGCACAACCAACTTCTCATTTTCTCTAAAACTTCATTTTGCATTTTTCAACTTCATGTCCAAAAAACAACAAAGAGACCAAGCCTGGCCCTTGCTCTCCCACTACAAAGCAACCATGACAGCAGACCTTCACACACACATAGGACAGTAGCAGCCAACACATAACAAACCAAGAACTTCATACACTCTCTCAAACCACCTTGCTTTGCATCCCTAAAAACTCTGTCCAAACATCAAAGTTACTAAGCCTTGCAATTTGTTTTCCTACATCCATTCATCATTTTCCTGTCAACAATGGAACCAATGACAGCAACATAACACCTTGCACAATAGAACTCCACACCCTCAAAAACTCACTTCTTGCACTTTTCAAAAAACTGTCCCAAAACTCAGAGAACAAAGCCTTGCATAGTTTTGACCATTCATTCACCACTTCCTGCCATATAAAACCTTGCTAGCAGCCACAAGAACATAGAAAGAAGCATTGGTTCTCTCATTCACTCAAAAATCACACCTTGACACTTTTTCATTTTCAGTCTAAAAACTCCAAATACCCTGACCTTGTTTTGTTGGTTCATCATCAAGGCAACATCATGAGCACATTGCAATCACATTTTTCACACTTGGAAGCATTTGTTCTAGCACTGTTTTAAAAAAAAAGGGCCTCAACCATGACAGTCCAAGATTGATGCCAAAAACAAGCCATCTCAAGCAAAGCTAACTTCATCAGTCATCATCTGGGACCCTAAGGTGCAGCTGTTGCACTTCAATAACATCAAACAACATCAAGAACACAACTGTCCTTCAAAAATAGGTATGGATTCGACCTCCCTCTCTTGTCAAATTGATACATGTTTTCAAAAGGTCTATCCATGCTGATTGTCATGATGCTTTCACTTTTTGAAATGGTTGCTTATTCATGAAGATATATTGTTTTGAAGTTTGATGTCAAGTTTTGTTTTTGCTCGATTCTTGACTTGTATGTTGTTTTAATGAAAAATGATGATGGATTCTTGTTGACCTTGCCATGCTGATCATTTCCATATATTCAATTTTGATTTTTGGGCAAGTTTGTGAAATCATGATTTTTGAGAGGGATGAACAGTAAAACCCTAATCCCAATTGTTCTTTCCCAGCTTTTCTTCCCCATTTTCGTGCTGCATGGCTTAAACTCCCTCATCCAATCAAAACATTTCCTTTAATGCCCAAAACGACATCACTCCATTAAGTGGAATCAAATATTACAAATTTGCCACAGCGTGCCCACATGACTCATTAAAACATGTTATTTCTCTCCATTTTATTTCATTTAATCACTCAAACTTCCAAAATTCATAACTTGCCCAATTTTGATCCAATTTGAATGGGATTTTTTGTGTTGTGTTCATCATGATCTCTACTTTTTTATCATTATTTTTCCAGAATTTTTGGATGAGTGGTTTTTAAATGTTGCTAGGGTTTGTGACATGTGACCAAAATTTGTACACTTTGCCAAATCATTTGTGAAATGATGAGAATGTATCCAATGGCTCCCAAATTTTTTGTGCTTAAACTAGACACACTCATGGTGATTTTGGTGTAGAGTTTGTGAATTTATCATTTGTGGTTTGTGAGTTATGATTTTTTGAATTAGGGTGTGACAATTTGTGTCACACCATTGATGACCAACTTCATGATTTTCATTACCATGCTTCTTGACCTCCAATTGATCTGATTTTTTGCATGAGCCTACTCTGGTATGTCTAGTTTACATGTGAATTTTCTTGGAATTATTTGAGGCATTTCCTAATTGTTTGAGATTTTCTCCCCTGCCTAGTCAATTGTTGACTTTGTGTGACACATGTTCCCATTTCATTTGTGAAATTCTCATACTTTATTGGATGGATATGAAATTTGACATGTGATAACTAGACATCCTCATATTTGCCATGGTTTTAGTCCCATTCATTTATCATACACCATTTCTGATTTATGATTTTTCTAAGTTGATGCATGTTTGGTTGACTTCTTTGAGCATGTTCAAAATGGCTTTGACTTTATGATTTTCATTGACTGCCTTCCACTTGTCCAAATGAGTTGAAATTTGACATGCTTACCATGCTATGGGTTGTGATTGATCATGATTTATTTGGTGATTTTTGGAAATTTTTAAGATTGCTTTTGAGTTAAGTCTTGCTGTTGACTTCTATGAGCTTCTGTTTGCCATACTTTGACCTAAATGGTTCATGAAATGATGATGATGATTGATATGAATGTGAACCCAATTGGTTTTGTTTCCTAATTGTTTGAACATGATTTTGGATAGTTACCCCTTGCTGTTTTGACTTTCTTAATCTCTTTTGACCCTAGGCTTGCCCTAGTGGTCCTGGTACTCACCTTTGAGCTTGTGATTTCAGGTTGACCATCAAATGGCCATTGAGACCAATTCTTTTGATTGAGCTTGCTTGAATATCATTGTATAACCTCTTTGTTTTGTAGGTGGCTTGGCTCACATGCCCTAAGCCTTGTGCCTTGCACATCCATGTGCCTCTAATTGACTGTTGGTGTCTGTTTCTGTTTGTTTTGTTTTGAAGTTGCATACTAACATCTGCTTGACTGTTTCAGGTGCTTTAGTTGCTTAGTTCCTTGTGAACTTTTTGCTTTGCTTTGCTTGTATAAGCAATTTGCGTTGAGGTATGTCTCTTTTACTTCATGTAGTCTGGAAGACTTAGCCTGTTACTTGGCCAGGCAACTGTCTGAAGTCCTCCTTAAGAGGCAATGTTTGTGGATGTTTAACTTTGTCCTTGCATAGAGTCAAAGTCCTCCTAAGTGAAGAGGCAATTGGTGGAAGGTAGGGATATGCAATCTATCCCCCACTATTCAGTGTGTCATCTGCTTTTGCTCACACCACTGTGTTGATGCATTGCAGATACAAACCCAAGATCTTGTACAATTGTACAGTTGAGTCAGTTTTAAATGTGTAGAAGGGTTCCCACTTTCTGAACCCACACATTCTTGTCTTGAGCTCTCCCAGGCCAGGGATAAGAGCTGTGAGGTCTCATCCTCACTTCATCCTTTCATCTGCTTCACCTTAGCCCCTCAATGGCAAGGTTAAGAGCAACACTCACCCCATTCCAGAGGTTTGTTTGTTGAGGTTGATATGACCCCTTGACTAAAACCTAACCCTTGTTTGAGCCACTTGTTTGTGTATAGCGTGTGCTATCTGTGCTTGTAGGATTGTTTGACTTGCTTCCTGTGCAAGATAGGATTGTTTGACTTGCTTCCTGTGCAAGATAGGATTGTTTGACTTGCTTCCTGTGCAAGTTAGGATTAGTTTAGACTTGCTTCCTGTGCAAGTTAGGTTTTGCTTGGCTTGCTTCCTGTGTAAGTTAAGTGTGTGTGGCTTGCTTCCTGTGTGAGCCATGCTTAGGATAGGATGGCCCTTGTGCCATTTAGCTAGAAACCTTAACTTAGGGATGATTTGCATGATAACATCTAGGCTCGAGTCGTAGTCTCCCTAGTTGTGTCTCCCTCTGTTATCTGGTTAGGCTAGGTCCTTTATCCCTGCGTAGGGGAACTACATCGCCCTGATCTTCATACCAGATGAAGTATGTAGGCAGGAGATTGAGCTGATCTCTCCGGGCGCCCTTTTTCTTTTTTGTGTGTGTTTGACAGTTATAGGCTGAGTCCCCGACTCCCTATTAACTTGTTGTGCTGTTGTGTGCTTGGAAGCTGATGTAAGTCCATCGAGTGGCATTTGGGTTCCAGTGTGCGTGTGTTTGGTTCGGATGCTGATGTAAGTCCAGTGATTGGCATTCGGGCTCCATGTTTGCCTTTGCCTGTGTTTGTTTGTGTGCGTGTCAGCCGAGCTACGAATGCTCTGATTCTTCTCTCGTCCGAGAAGATACGTATGCATAGGATGCGATATCCTAGCGAGCATGTGTTGTTTCCCCAGTCCGAACTACTTCGACTCTGATGTCTATGCCTGATAGACTAAGTAGGCCCAGGATGCGACATCCTGCCGAGTTCAGTTCCAGTCAGTCTCTTTTGTTTTCTTGTGTCTCTTTCAGCCAGTGTGTGTATTTGAGCAGTGTTTAGCAACCAATTTATCCTTCCTTTTGTGCGTGGATCCCGTAGAGTACTACGGATGCGTAGGGGTGCTAATACCTTCCCTTCGCATAACCGACTCCCGAACCCATTCTCTTTGGTCGCGAGACCATGTTCTTTCCTAGGTTTACTCTGAGCGTTTCCTTTCCCTCTTTTGGGATAAATAACGCACGGTGGCGGCTCTGTTGTTTCTTTCTTTTCCCGCCGGTTTTTCGCGCGATGCGACAGCTGGCGACTCTGCTGGGGATACCAGAGAAGTTGACCTGTGCTGGTCCTTCTTCCCTGAGCGAGTCTCTCCTAGCGCTCTCTAGGTTAGGGTTTTGGTTGCTTTGTGCTGTGTTTATTTATTGCATTCATTATTTGTTCATTTCATTTATTGTTTGCATTTATTGTGTGCATTAATGTTTGCATTCATATTCATTATTCATTCTTCCTGGCTGGTTGTCTGTTTTTCTTTGTGGGGTGGGAGTCAGTTGAGGTAAAAGGTCCAATACCCAGACCATGAGTGAAATCTAGGAAACCTAGGAATAGAGTGATTCATGGGAAGCGGGTGGTGTACGCCACTTAGCGGAACATTGATATCACGAGCAGTTCAGACTCTGATGGGATATTATCGGTGCATACATCGGGTGTGCACAGGATGATATTCTTGAAAGGGTTGTTTATCCTGCGTTTCTCTTGACCTTACCCTGGCCTAGACTACACCCGTGAGTGGGGAAGGGTTCATCATTACAGGTACTGTTGGTGACTTGGTTCTGATGGTGACTTTGTGTTCAGACAGTGTTCAGTTAACCTTAAGTGGGATTTATGTTCCGATTTTGACTGAAGCTTCGACCTAGTATCAGAGATGCACCGCCAGCCAGTTGTGTCTGCATCATGTGCATCATAGCATATTTATTTTCAAAAAGAAACGCAAAAAAAAAAAAAAGAAAAAAAAAAGAAAAAAAAAAAGAAAAAAACTAATCCCTGCATGCATATCATTTCTCAGGTACATTCCAGAGCTTGTTCACTGATAGAGATGGCAACAGTCCCAGAGTTGAAGCGGAAGACTTGTATCTACGTTTTTCACCGGGAGCCTTTGACGCCTCTGATTGAGTTGGGCAGTCTTGTGACCAGTGATCGTCTGGGGGGTTTCGTGAATCAGTATGGGGATATCCTGATAGTGTTAAAGACAGTAGTTGACCCGGTGCCGTTGCAGACACTTCTTCAGTTCTATGACCCGGAGCTTAGATGTTTCACGTTCCAAGATTACCAGTTAGCACCTACTCTCGAGGAGTATTCTATACTGTTAAGCATCCCGATTCAGCATCAGGTTCCTTTCTTGGACGTACCAAAGGAGGTTGACTTTAAGGTTGTTGCCAGAGCTCTCCGGTTGAGTGTTAAGGAAGTTTGTGATAATTGGAAGCCCAGTGGGGGAGTTGTGGGTCTGCCGTTGAAGTTTCTTCTGAGAATAGCCAGAGATGAAGCAGAGAAGGGAAATTGGGAAGCTTTTCACGCACAGCTTGCCGCCTTGATATATGGGATCATCCTATTTCCCAGTATGCCAAATTTTGTTGACCATGCTGCCATCAGCATTTTCATCAGAGGAAATCCAGTCCCCACCTTGTTAGCTGATACTTACTATGCCATCCACAGTAGGCATGGTAAGGGTGGAGCCATCAGGTGCTGTCTACCTCTCCTGTTTAGATGGTTCATGTCACTCCTGCCTGGTAGTGGACCCTTTATGGACACTCAGAGCACTCTCAAGTGGACTCAGAGGGTCGTGTCGCTCACCTCTTATGACATCAGATGGCAATCTTACCGGATGAATGTGAAGAATGTTATTATGAGCTGTGGAGAATTCCGGAATGTGCCACTCGTGGGGACCAAGGGTTGTATAAATTATAATCCAGTTCTTTCTCTTCGCCAGTTAGGTTTTGTTATGAGTAGAAGACCACTTGAAGCTGAGATAGCTGAGAGTGTGTACTTTGAGAAGAAGGATGACCCTGTTAGGTTGGAGCAGATTGGAAGAGCTTGGAAGTCCATTGGTGTCAGAGATGGATCCGTCCTAGGGAAGAAGTTTGCCATAGCCATGCCTGATTACACTGATTGGGTAAAGAAGAGAGTGGAAACTTTGTTGCTACCCTACGATAGGATGGAACCGTTGCAAGAGCAACCACCCTTGGTTCTTGCTGATAGTGTGCCTGCTGAGCACTATAAGCAAGCCCTGATGGAGAGTCGTCGGTTGAGGGAGAAGGAGCAGGACACCCATATGGAGTTGTACAAAGCTAAAGCTGATAGGTTGCACATGGCCCATCAACTCAGGGAAGTGCAAGGAGAAGATGCTAGCAGAGCAAGGAGCAAGAAGAGATCATATGAGGAGATAGAGTCTATGTTGGATGAGGAGCATAGGGAGCGCTTGAGACTGCAGAGAGCAGAAGCCAACTATCAGAAGAAGATCAGAGACTTGGAGAAGCAACTCAGAGATAAAGATATCCAGTTGAAGAAGGAAGTAGACTTGAGACAGGCATCAGAGAACCACCTTGGAGGAGAAGTCTTGGAGCTGAGAAGACAATTGAAGGAGAAGATTACCCCTCTACCAGAATGCTCAGAATGCTCACTGTTGATAGACCAGTGCCATTACCTGAAGACCCTCATTCCGGAAGACCGTCTGTCTTAGTTTGTATCTCTGATTGTATTTTGTTGAGAATCACCTCCAGGCTTGTTGGATGGGATTCATTTGCGTGTAAGCCATCTCTTGGATCTTTTGTTAAGAATCACCTCCAGGCTTGTTGGATGGGATTCTTTTTCTTTGTACGTTGTTTATTCAAATATTCTGTTGACATTGGTTGTATGCCTTTTTACCCTTATGTATATATAAGGATGTCAACATTTCCTTGTATCTGTTTTGCTCTCTTGCTGCTGCAGGTTGCCATCTTTTCAGGATGGGTCAGGCTCTTTGAATGCCTGAGAAATGAGCATATCATGTGCATCATACGCATCATTAGCATCATACTCATATCATTTCGCATAACAGGTGTTCTTGGTCGTGACTTCTCACTCTTGGTTCCTGTTCAGGCAGGATAGCTGATCAACGTCCGCACCGCTACTCAACAAGACTGAATCAACAGAGAAGTATGGACCAATTTCAAGCTGAGTTGGCCGAGATGAAGGCTAGCATGGCCCAGTTTATGAATATGATGCAAGGGGTTGCACAAGGTCAAGAAGAACTTCGAGCTATGGTTTAGAGACAAGAGGCTGCAAATCCACCGATCAACCATGCTCCGCCAGAGGGAGGCCCGGTCAATGATAACAATGTTGCTGCTGCTGTACCCGTCAACAACTATGCTGTGGGAGATGAGTTGGGGGGTATTCGAATCAACGGTCAACCTATTGTTCCAGATGCCGCTAATGCCAGAGTAGTCCGTGCTCCGGCCCGTAATCCTGCTACGATTGTTGACAGACAAGAGGATATGTTCTCTCTGCTCAGTGAAGACGAAGACGTTCTGGGAAGGGTTAGTGAGAGAGACCGCAAAGTTGAGGCTCTTGCTGAGAAGATCCGTGCTATGGAAAGTCAGAATTCTCTCGGTTTTGATGTTACCAATATGGGGTTGGTTGAAGGTTTGAGAATCCCTCACAAGTTCAAAGCACCGTCCTTCGACAAATACAACGGTACTTCTTGCCCTCGCACCCATGTGCAGGCTTATTATCGAAAGATCTCTGCGTATACCGATGATGAAAAGATGTGGATGTATTTTTTCCAAGATAGTCTATCTGGGGCTTCTTTGGACTGGTACATGGAATTGAAGAGAGATTCGATCCGCTACTGGAGAGATCTGGGTGAAGCTTTCTTGAGGCAATATAAGCATAACATGGACATGGCGCCTAGCCGGACTCAGCTGCAGAGTCTATGTCAGAAATCCGGAGAGAGCTTCAAGGAGTATGCTCAGAGGTGGCGTGAACTGGCTGCTAGAGTTCAACCCCCTATGCTGGAGAGGGAGTTGACAGACATGTTTATCGGTACTCTTCAAGGTGTGTTTATGGACCGGATGGGGAGCTGCCCATTCGGTAGTTTTTCTGATGTTGTCATTTGTGGAGAGAGGACTGAGAGTTTGATTAAAACTGGGAAGATTCAGGATGCTGGTTCCTCTTCTTCTAGGAAGCCGTTTGTTGGGGCACCTCGTCGAAGAGAGGGTGAAACTAATGCTGTTCAACACCGCAGAGATCAGAATAGAAGTGAATACCGTCAAGCTGCTGCAGTGACCATTCCGGCACCTCAACCTCGTCCGCAACAACAACAAAGAGTTCAACAACCGCAACAACAACAACAACAGCAACGTCCGTATCAGCCTAAACAAAGGATGCCTGATCGACGTTTTGATTCGATACCCATGTCGTACGCCGAGCTGCTGCCCGAATTACTCAGGTTGGGGATGGTTGAGTTGCGTACAATGGCTCCGCCTACGGTATTGCCTCCTGGGTACGACGCCAACGTCCGTTGTGACTTTCACTCTGGGGCACCAGGGCATCATACTGAGAAGTGTTGGGCTCTCCAGCACAAGGTCCAAGATTTGATCGATGCCAAGGCGATCAACTTCGCTCCAGTGCCTAACGTCGTAAACAACCCTATGCCTCAGCATGGTAGGCATAGAGTGAACAATATTGAGGGGAAGGAAGCTGAAGATCTGGTTGTTAATGTTGATGATGTTCAGACTTCTCTGTTAGTTGTGAAGGGCCGTCTACTGAATGGGGGTGTCTACCCGGGCTGTGATGAGAATTGTTTGGGCTGTGCAGAATCCGAAAATGGTTGTGATCAGTTAAGGGCCGGTATCCAGGGTATGATGGATGAGGGTTGTTTGCAATTCAGTAGGGCTGTAAAAGATCGTGGAACAGTGTCAACTATCACCATTTACTTTAAACCGTCTGAAGAACGTGGACAAAGGGTCGTCAGTGCACCTGCAGCAAATGGTACCCCAGTTACCATTCCCGTGCCTGTAACCATCAGTGTTCCAACTACTATCGTGGCGTCTGAAAGAAGGGCTGTTGAGAATAGTAGAGCTGTGCCGTGGAAGTATGATAATGCTCACCGCAGTTACAGAAGGGCTGAAAGTCAGACAAGACCAGTGAATCAAACTCCAGTGACAATTGGCTTACCAAATAGAGTTCCTGCAACTGTTGGTCCGGCTGTGGATAATGTAGGGGGTCCAGGAGGTTTTACCAGAAGCGGTCGTCTGTTCGCACCGCAGCCTTTGAGGGACAATAATGCTGAGGCTTCTGCCAGAGCAAAGGGTAAGCAAGCTGTGGTTGAGGAAGAACCTGTCCAAAAAGAAGCGCCCGAGGGGTCATTTGAGAAGGACGTGGAGGAGTTTATGAAGATAATCAAGAAGAGTGACTACAAGATTGTGGATCAGTTGAATCAAACTCCGTCCAAGATTTCTATACTTTCACTGTTGTTGTGTTCTGAGGCACACCGTAACGCCTTGCTGAAGATGTTGAACCTAGCTTACGTGCCTCAGGAGATTTCTGTCAATCAACTGGAGGGTGTGATGGCCAATGTGAGCACCAGGCATGGTGTGGGTTTCACCAACTTGGACTTACCGCCTGAAGGACGAAACCATAACAAAGCCTTGCATATCACCATGGAGTGCAAGGGGGCAGTGTTGTCTCACGTATTGGTAGACACCGGGTCGTCGCTGAATGTGTTGCCTAAGCAGATTCTGAGGAAGATTGATGCGGAAGGGTTTGTGCTTAATCCCAGTGACCTGATCGTTCGTGCTTTCGACGGATCCAAACGTTCTGTGTGTGGGGAAGTTACCTTGCCTGTGAAGATAGGTCCTGAGGTTTTTGATATCATCTTCTATGTTATGGACATCCAGCCCGCCTACAGTTGTTTATTGGGGCGTCCATGGATTCATGCAGCAGGGGCAGTCTCGTCGACTCTCCATCAAAAGCTCAAGTATGTCTGGAACGGTCAGATTGTGACTGTGTGCGGTGAAGAAGAAATTCTTGTGAGTCATCTATCCTCGTTCAAATATGTTGAGGTGGATGGCGAGATCCACGAAACATTATGCCAGGCGTTTGAGACTGTGGCTCTTGAGAAAGTGGCGTACGCTGAACAGAGGAAGCCAGGTGCTTCAATTACTTCTTACAAGCAGGCTAAGGAGGTTGTTGATTCTGGCAAAGCTGAAGGCTGGGGCAAGATGGTGGACTTGCCTGTCAAAGAAGACAAATTTGGCGTTGGTTATGAGCCTCTCCGAGCAGAGCAGAATGGTCAAGCGGGTCCGAGTACCTTTACCAGCGCTGGGCTGATGAATCATGGCGACGTCTCTGCAACCGGTAGTGAAGACTGTGACAGTGATTGTGATTTGGACAACTGGGTTCGCCCGTGTACACCAGGGGGGTCTATCAACAACTGGACGGCTGAAGAAGTGGTTCAAGTTACTCTTCTGACAGAGTAATTTTCTGTTGTTTTGTCATTTTGCATGAAAATCCTACGTTCTGCCCAAGGCGTAGTGATTCATTTTGTAGGGCCTCATCATGTTTTAATGATTATCATTAATGAAGGACATTTTTTGAAATCAAACTTTGTGATCCCTGTCTTTCTATTTTTGTTTTCATTTTTCTTTTTCAAAAACAATAAAAATGGCAATGTTTTTTTGTTTTTGTGACTTCTTGAACTCTTTTTCTAAAAACAAAGCATTAAACATGCAGAAACGATCTTATGGCATTCACTATGAACAGTTCTGTTATGGCTCAGTATGATTTCGACAATCCCATCTACCAAGCTGAAGAGGAGAGTGAGGAAGACTGTGAACTCCCTGCGGAATTGGCCAGATTGCTGAAGCAGGAGGAAAGGGTCATCCAACCTCATCAGGAGGAGTTGGAGATTGTTAATTTGGGTACTGAGGACGCCAAAAGAGAAATCAAGATTGGGGTTGCTTTAGAGGACTCTGTCAAGAGGAGGCTGATTGAGATGCTGAGAGAATATGTGGAGATATTCGCCTGGTCATATCAAGATATGCCTGGTTTGGATACAGACATTGTGGTGCACCGATTACCTCTTAGAGAAGGGTGTCCTTTGGTCAAGCAGAAGCTTCGTAGAACGAGTCCTGACATGGCAACTAAGATCAAGGAAGAGGTTCAGAAGCAGTGGGATGCAGGTTTTCTGGCTGTTACAAGTTATCCCCCATGGGTGGCCAACATCGTTCCTGTGCCGAAGAAGGATGGTAAAGTCAGAATGTGTGTCGATTACCGGGATTTGAATAGAGCAAGTCCGAAAGATGATTTCCCATTACCTCACATTGACGTATTGGTTGATAATACGGCTCAATCCTCGGTATTCTCTTTCATGGACGGTTTCTCAGGCTATAATCAGATCAAGATGGCGCCAGAGGACATGGAAAAGACGACATTCATTACACCTTGGGGCACGTTCTGCTATAAGGTGATGCCGTTTGGGCTAAAGAATGCTGGTGCTACCTATCAGAGGGCTATGACGACTCTCTTTCATGACATGATGCACAAAGAAATTGAAGTGTACGTAGATGACATGATTGCGAAGTCGCAGACAGAAGAGGAGCACCTGGTTAATTTGCAGAAGCTGTTTGACCGGTTGAGAAAGTTCAAGCTGAGGTTGAATCCGAACAAGTGTACGTTTGGGGTGAGATCAGGGAAGCTTTTAGGCTTCATTGTCAGTGAGAAAGGGATTGAGGTTGATCCAGCAAAAGTCAAAGCTATTCAAGAGATGCCTGAACCGAAAACGGAGAAGCAAGTCCGTGGGTTTTTAGGGAGATTGAACTACATTGCAAGGTTCATATCTCATCTAACTGCTACGTGTGAACCAATTTTCAAACTGCTCAGAAAGAATCAAGCGATCAAGTGGAATGATGATTGTCAGAAGGCTTTTGACAAGATCAAAGAGTATTTACAGAAACCTCCAATCCTTATACCTCCAGTTCCAGGGAGACCTCTGATAATGTACCTGTCAGTGACTGAGAACTCGATGGGGTGTGTATTGGGACAGCATGACGAGTCTGGTCGAAAAGAGCATGCCATATACTACCTTAGCAAAAAGTTTACCGACTGTGAAACAAGATATTCACTGCTCGAGAAAACTTGCTGTGCTTTGGCCTGGGCTGCTCGCCGACTGAGGCAGTATATGTTGAACCATACTACCTTATTGATTTCTAAGATGGATCCAGTGAAGTACATCTTTGAGAAACCAGCTCTCACCGGACGTGTTGCCCGTTGGCAGATGATTCTAACAGAGTATGACATTCAGTACACGTCCCAGAAGGCCATCAAGGGTAGTATTCTGTCAGACTACCTTGCCGAACAACCGATTGAAGATTATCAGCCTATGATGTTTGAATTCCCTGATGAAGACATCATGTATCTTAAGATGAAAGATTGCGAAGAGCCTCTTGTCGAGGAAGGACCGGACCCGGATGACAAATGGACACTGATGTTTGATGGGGCTGTGAATATGAACGGTAATGGTGTTGGGGCAGTACTGATCAATCCTAACGGTGCACATATACCTTTTTCTGCCAGACTGACGTTTGACGTCACCAACAACGAAGCTGAGTATGAGGCTTGTATCATGGGAATAGAAGAAGCCATTGATCTAAGGATCAAAACCCTTGACATATTTGGAGATTCAGCTCTTGTGATCAATCAAGTCAATGGAGATTGGAATACGAATCAGCCGCATCTGATTCCATATAGAGATTATACCAGAAGAATACTGACGTTCTTCAAGAAGGTGAAGTTGTATCATGTCCCCCGGGATGAGAATCAAATGGCTGATGCCTTGGCTACTCTGTCGTCTATGATCAAAGTTCATTGGTGGAATCATGTACCACATGTTGCGGTGAATCGACTCGAGAGGCCTGCGTATGTGTTTGCAGCCGAGTCTGTTGTGATTGATGAGAAGCCGTGGTATTATGACATCAAGAATTTCCTCAAGACTCAGGAGTATCCTGAAGGTGCGTCGAAGAATGACAAGAAAACCCTGAGAAGGCTAGCTGGAAGCTTTTATTTGAATCAGGATGATGTGTTGTATAAGAGAAACTTTGACATGGTCTTGCTCAGATGCGTGGACAGACCCGAGGCAGACATGTTAATGCAGGAAGTTCATGAAGGTTCCTTCGGTACTCATGCCGGCGGACATGCAATGGCTAAGAAACTGTTGAGAGCGGGTTATTACTGGATGACTATGGAATCCGATTGTTTCAAGTATGCTCGGAAGTGCCATAAGTGTCAAATCTATGCTGATAAGGTGCATGTACCACCAAGCCCTCTGAATGTCATGAATTCGCCTTGGCCGTTTGCCATGTGGGGCATTGATATGATTGGGAAGATTGAGCCTACTGCTTCGAATGGACATCGCTTCATCTTAGTTGCAATTGACTATTTTACCAAGTGGGTGGAAGCAGCTTCTTATGCTAACGTTACCAAACAAGTGGTTACCCGGTTCATCAAGAAAGAAATCATATGTCGTTATGGAGTTCCTGAGAGAATCATTACTGACAATGGTTCGAATCTCAACAACAAGATGATGAAAGAGCTTTGTAAAGATTTCAGGATTGAACATCACAATTCTTCTCCTTACAGACCGAAGATGAATGGTGCTGTAGAAGCGGCAAACAAGAATATCAAGAAGATTGTGCAGAAGATGGTCGTTACGTACAAGGATTGGCATGAGATGCTGCCTTTCGCTTTGCATGGGTACCGTACCTCAGTACGTACGTCGACCGGGGCAACCCCTTACTCCCTTGTGTATGGTATGGAAGCTGTCCTACCTGTTGAAGTGGAGATTCCTTCTCTGAGAGTTTTATTGGATGTCAAGCTGGACGAAGCCGAGTGGATTCGAACAAGGTTTAACGAGTTGAGCCTTATCGAGGAGAGACGTCTAGCAGCTGTATGTCATGGACAGTTGTATCAGAGAAGGATGAAGCGAGCCTTTGATCAGAAAGTGCGTCCTCGAAGCTATCAGATCGGTGATCTAGTCTTGAAGAGGATCCTCCCTCCCGGTACAGATAACAGGGGCAAGTGGACTCCTAATTATGAAGGTCCGTATGTTGTGAAAAAGGTATTCTCCGGTGGAGCCTTGATGCTTACAACTATGGATGGTGAAGATTTTCCGTCTCCTGTTAACTCAGATGTAGTCAAAAGATACTTCGCGTAAATAGACCCGCTGGACAAAAAGAAAAAAGAGTCCAGGCAAAAATGGGCATCCTGGTGAACCAAAAAACAGAAAGAAAAGGTTCGGGCAAAAATTAGGGATAAAATGAAAAGAATTCGTACACCCGGTAAGTCGAAAACCCGCAAGGGCGGCTTAGGCAAAAATGGGTATCCCGGTGGATTGAAAACCCGAAAAGGGCGATCCAGGCAAAAGTTAGGGATTAAAGCGAAGACTACAGTCTGAGTTATCTGTACTTCATCAAGCTTTGTCGTCTGCCATCTCGAAAGATGTGATCCGTCCAATTATTCTTCTCAGAAAGCAAGGAGTTGGGAGGAAAACTGATGATCTGTGAGTTATAACAGAATGGGGAAATAGTGGATGCCGTGTTCACGTTGCCATTAGGATAGATTTTTCCTTTTGTGCGCAATTACCTCTTTCTAGGAATTGCTTCCCAATGTATTCGCCTTTTCAGGCACATTTTCAATCAATAAAAGTCGTTATTCAGATAAATAGCTTTTTCTGTTTTTATTTTTACTGTTTTGTTTGCAAAATGTCCGAATTTTTGATAAGCATTGCATATAAGAACATGAAGGCTACACAATAACGTGCAGAAAGATAAAACATTTGAAAGTCATTTTGAATGTTGAGGACACTTGAGCGTATCTTGTCCATGTGTCCCCTGGGGGCATTTTGTTGTGCTGTTTTTCAGATTGGCATCTGTGAGGACGTTTCCTCAGCAGATATTTTCCCCAAGGAAGTTCGGAAGCTATCAGAGCTATGTTCCCCTGCAGAGACGTCTGTGGATAGTGCTTCCTATTTCCCAACAGATCTAAGGATTGCCTATCCCCAGCAGGCCTGTATTCGCCGATTTCCTCCCCGAGTGAGGCAGGTTCATTAAATTTATCTCCAGCATTTATCCTATCTGTGGACTGAAGGGTATCCCCAGCGGAGTTTACTTTTCCCCAGCAGCAGTGCTATTCTTCAACATGAGTGTGAAGTCGCTTTACCATTCCTCAAGCAGAGTTCCCCGCAGAGTATTTCCCCAAGAGGAATCTCCCCACAGAGTCAGAGTATCTGATCATTTCGGCTCCCTAGCCAGGGTTCATTTGCATTTTGCATGTAGTAATCATTGCATCCTCAAATTGCGTAGCATTCCCATTCAATATGGAGCATTACGCCATAGAAAAATTCAAACATATGCATTCATGTGTTAACTTCACCAGACCGTATTCCCGGCAGAGGCGGATCATTTCTTTCAACATCAGCACAGCAAGTCTGCTACAGTTGCTCTTGACAGCATTCAGGATTGATATCCCCATAGAGATTTATTTCCTCACCCGATGGCGACAGAAAGTTTGTTTCTCCCCAGTGAGACCCCCAGCAAATGATCAGCCTTGCCTTGACATATTTAAGATGTCGTTCTTGTGATACCGGTAAGTGTCATGCCAACACCCGCGTGTGTTTTTATTTGGTGTCGGTAAACACCATTGTTTCGGTGTCTGTAAACATCGGATATTTTATCCAGTCATCAGTAAATGTCTGGTCATTATTTTTGGTGTCGGTAAACACCATTGTTTCGGTGTCTGTAAACATCGAGTATTCTCTCCAGTCATCGGTAATTGTCTGGTCATCATTTTTGGTGTCGGTAAACGCCATTGTTTCGGTGTCGGTAAACATCGAGTTCTCCCCAGTCATCAGTAAATGTCTGGTCATCATTTTTGGTGTCGGTAAACACCATTGTTTCGGTGTCTGTAAACATCGAGTCTCACCCCAGTCATCGGTAAATGTCTGGTCATTTTTTGATGTCGGTAAACATCGAGTCTCACCCCAGTCATCGGTAAATGTCTGGTCATTTTTTTTGATGTCAGTAAACATCATCTTTCGATGTCGGTAAACATCGAGTCTTTTCTGCAGTCGTCGGTAAACGTCTGATAATCCCCAGCCGGAAATCCCCAGTAAAGTCATCGGTAAATGTCCTATCTGGTTTCCAGTTGCAAATATTTGTATCTCCCCAATAAATTTCTCATTCCCAGTCATCGGTAAATGTCTGGTCATTCTTTTGATGTCGGTAAACATCATCTTTCGATGTCGGTAAACATCGAGTCTCATCCCCAGTCATCGGTAAATGTCTGGTCATTCTTTGGATGTCGGTAAACATCATCTTTCGATGTCGGTAAACATCGAGTCTCATCCCAGTCATCGGTAAATGTCTGGTCATTCTTTTGATGTCGGTAAACATCATCTTTCGATGTCGGTAAACATCGAGTCTCATCCCCAGTCATCGGTAAATGTCTGGTCATTCTTTGGATGTCGGTAAACATCATCTTTCGATGTCGGTAAACATCGAGTCTCATCCCAGTCATCGGTAAATGTCTGGTCATGCCTTGTTTCCTTGTTAACAAAATCAAGATCCCCAGAAGCCGTCGGTAAACGTCTTGTCTGATTACACCACAAAGATTTTGTTCCTCCCCAAGTGGAGATGCCATCGGTAAATGGCCCCGTTTTCTTCGATATCGGTAAATATCGGATCCCCAGTTGCAGTAGCCATCGGTAAATGGTCGAGTTGAAGTTGATATCGGTAAATGTCAAGTTTCTTTGAAGCCACCATCGGTAAATGGTCTTGCTTCCTTTTACATCAGATTTGTTTCCCAACAGCCATCGGTAAATGGTCTTGCTGAAGTTGATATCGGTAAATATCAAGTTTCCAGTTCCCAACCATCGGTAAACGGTTTTGTTTTTCTGAAGCTGTCATGCAGTTGTCATCGGTAAATGACGTGGTTCTTTTTGTATCATATCCAGCTGTGCAAATTCTACGGTTCTTTGGTATTCAATCCCTGTTTACCCTGAAAGTCTGACAGCCGTTGCTCTCATCCATTCGGGTTCCCAGCTGATTGAATAGGGGCAGCTGTAGCACCTCAAATTTGCACCTATCATTATGCATACATTTTCATATTAGGTCATAGCATATCATGGTCCACTGCATAGCATTGCATTGCCTCTCTTGCCTCAAGTGCAAGCCAATCAAGGAATTAGGTCAAACTGATCAGGAGATCAGTCAGTCAAGCAAGCAAGCACAATTCTCAAGGAGCCAAGGCCCTAGGGTTTGTCCAACAAGTTCACATGACTTGGAGGTCCATTTGAAGTGTTAAAGTCAAGGTTTGAAGGCTCAGAGGTCATCAGTTCATGCACAGACAGTCAAAAGTCAAAGAAAGTCAACAGTCAGTCAAAGCAGTGGATGGTGGCCATTCTTGTGGAATTTGGGCACCATGATCAATAATCAAGAGTTCATACAACTTGGGACATCATTTGAAGTCAAGTTCTCAAGGAATTAGGGTTTGGAAATCATCAGTCAATGCACAATCAGTCAGAAACCCTAAAAGTCAACTGTTGGTCAACTGCCTATTTAATCAGTGATTTGATGAAAGGAAATGGTTTGTGAGATCTTATTCATGTCCAAATAGTCATCATATATCATGACAAACACCATCATGGAAGAATTTGAAGCCAGATCAAAAATTTCCAAAAATGGAAACTGGGCCTGTAACTGAAACCTGCCATAAATGGAAAGTCTTGATCCTCAAAATTACATCTTCATACAAGCCTCAAATGAATTTTTGCCCAACATGAAAGTTGAAGATCTTGTTCTCCCATTTCCAAAAAGTCCAAGAACTCTCAATTCCCATGTGTGGTTGGCAAGTTATGATCGAATCGATTTCAGAAAATCTTGAACTTCAAAGGGCCATATCTCTCAAACCGTTTGGCCAATTTTGGTGGGGTTTTTTCCTACAAGTCACATTTGATCCCCTATTTCCAAAAATATAAATTTCATGAGCCAAAACCTCACCAATCAAAATGGCATTTTTTGACCTATCACATTTAAATGCAAGTTTGACCAATGTTTGACTTTTTGATATAAACCTTTCTCTACCATTTGGCCAATTGGAACAGCTCAGAAAAGTCATTTAAAACATGTTTGCAAGCTCAATTATGCAGTACATGAAGCCATTCTTTAAATTGCTTGAAATTTGGCAAAAGGACAATTTCACTCATTCTATCCATACTCTCTACCATGCCATGCTTTGTACTTCATCAAGACAGAACTTTAGAAGTACATTTGCTGTCATTTTGAACACATTTTAGCAGCCTAAACCAACAGAAGAGCCATCCCTTGCTTGCTTGGATTGAGGGAAGGAGGTACATGTTCTCACCAAATGCACCTCATGAACCATACTTGTACCACATCACATTGCAGATTTTTTGCCCATGATTTTCTGTCATGAGAAGGGTAACAGCAAGAAAACCTTGCTTGACTCACTCATCCTAAAACATGACCTGGCTATTTTGCATTTCAAAAATTTCCTGTCAAAACTCAAAAAGAGAATATACTGCATAATACAAAACATCATGACTTTTCACCTTTCTCCTGTGATTTTGAAACACAATTGACATCCATCAAACACTTTGCACAGCCAACTTCTCATTTTCTCTAAAACTTCATTTTGCATTTTTCAACTTCATGTCCAAAAAACAACAAAGAGACCAAGCCTGGCCCTTGCTCTCCCACTACAAAGCAACCATGACAGCAGACCTTCACACACACATAGGACAGTAGCAGCCAACACATAACAAACCAAGAACTTCATACACTCTCTCAAACCACCTTGCTTTGCATCCCTAAAAACTCTGTCCAAACATCAAAGTTACTAAGCCTTGCAATTTGTTTTCCTACATCCATTCATCATTTTCCTGTCAACAATGGAACCAATGACAGCAACATAACACCTTGCACAATAGAACTCCACACCCTCAAAAACTCACTTCTTGCACTTTTCAAAAAACTGTCCCAAAACTCAGAGAACAAAGCCTTGCATAGTTTTGACCATTCATTCACCACTTCCTGCCATATAAAACCTTGCTAGCAGCCACAAGAACATAGAAAGAAGCATTGGTTCTCTCATTCACTCAAAAATCACACCTTGACACTTTTTCATTTTCAGTCTAAAAACTCCAAATACCCTGACCTTGTTTTGTTGGTTCATCATCAAGGCAACATCATGAGCACATTGCAATCACATTTTTCACACTTGGAAGCATTTGTTCTAGCACTGTTTTAAAAAAAAGGGCCTCAGCCATGACAGTCCAAGATTGATGCCAAAAACAAGCCATCTCAAGCAAAGCTAACTTCATCAGTCATCATCTAGGACCCTAAGGTGCAGCTGTTGCACTTCAATAACATCAAACAACATCAAGAACACAACTGTCCTTCAAAAATAGGTATGGATTCGACCTCCCTCTCTTGTCAAATTGATACATGTTTTCAAAAGGTCTATCCATGCTGATTGTCATGATGCTTTCACTTTTTGAAATGGTTGCTTATTCATGAAGATATATTGTTTTGAAGTTTGATGTCAAGTTTTGTTTTTGCTCGATTCTTGACTTGTATGTTGTTTTAATGAAAAATGATGATGGATTCTTGTTGACCTTGCCATGCTGATCATTTCCATATATTCAATTTTGATTTTTGGGCAAGTTTGTGAAATCATGATTTTTGAGAGGGATGAACAGTAAAACCCTAATCCCAATTGTTCTTTCCCAGCTTTTCTTCCCCATTTTCGTGCTGCATGGCTTAAATTCCCTCATCCAATCAAAACATTTCCTTTAATGCCCAAAACGACATCACTCCATTAAGTGGAATCAAATATTACAAATTTGCCACAGCGTGCCCACATGACTCATTAAAACATGTTATTTCTCTCCATTTTATTTCATTTAATCACTCAAACTTCCAAAATTCATAACTTGCCCAATTTTGATCCAATTTGAATGGGATTTTTTGTGTTGTGTTCATCATGATCTCTACTTTTTTATCATTATTTTTCCAGAATTTTTGGATGAGTGGTTTTTAAATGTTGCTAGGGTTTGTGACATGTGACCAAAATTTGTACACTTTGCCAAATCATTTGTGAAATGATGAGAATGTATCCAATGGCTCCCAAATTTTTTGTGCTTAAACTAGACACACTCATGGTGATTTTGGTGTAGAGTTTGTGAATTTATCATTTGTGGTTTGTGAGTTATGATTTTTTGAATTAGGGTGTGACAATTTGTGTCACACCATTGATGACCAACTTCATGATTTTCATTACCATGCTTCTTGACCTCCAATTGATCTGATTTTTTGCATGAGCCTACTCTGGTATGTCTAGTTTACATGTGAATTTTCTTGGAATTATTTGAGGCATTTCCTAATTGTTTGAGATTTTCTCCCCTGCCTAGTCAATTGTTGACTTTGTGTGACACATGTTCCCATTTCATTTGTGAAATTCTCATACTTTATTGGATGGACATGAAATTTGACATGTGATAACTAGACATCCTCATCTTTGCCATGGTTTTAGTCCCATTCATTTATCATACACCATTTCTGATTTATGATTTTTCTAAGTTGATGCATGTTTGGTTGACTTCTTTGAGCATGTTCAAAATGGCTTTGACTTTCTGATTTTCATTGACTACCTTCCACTTGTCCAAATGAGTTGAAATTTGACATGCTTACCATGCTATGGGTTGTGATTGATCATGATTTATTTGGTGATTTTTGGAAATTTTTAAGATTGCTTTTGAGTTAAGTCTTGCTGTTGACTTCTATGAGCTTCTGTTTGCCATACTTTGACCTAAATGGTTCATGAAATGATGATGATGATTGATATGAATGTGAACCCAATTGGTTTTGTTTCCTAATTGTTTGAACATGATTTTGGATACTTACCCCTTGCTGTTTTGACTTTCTTAATCTCTTTTGACCCTAGGCTTGCCCTAGTGGTCCTGGTACTCACCTTTGAGCTTGTGATTTCAGGTTGACCATCAAATGGCCATTGAGACCAATTCTTTTGATTGAGCTTGCTTGAATATCATTGTCTAACCTCTTTGTTTTGTAGGTGGCTTGGCTCACATGCCCTAAGCCTTGTGCCTTGCACATCCATGTGCCTCTAATTGACTGTTGGTGTCTGTTTCTGTTTGTTTTGTTTTGAAGTTGCATACTAACATCTGCTTGACTGTTTCAGGTGCTTTAGTTGCTTAGTTCCTTGTGAACTTTTTGCTTTGCTTTGCTTGTATAAGCAATTTGCATTGAGGTATGTCTCTTTTACTTCATGTAGTCTGGAAGACCTGGCCTGTTACTTGGCCAGGCAACTGTCTGAAGTCCTCCTTAAGAGGCAATGTTTGTGGATGTTTAACTTTGTCCTTGCATAGAGTCAAAGTCCTCCTAAGTGAAGAGGCAATTGGTGGAAGGTAGGGATATGCAATCTATCCCCCACTATTCAGTGTGTCATCTGCTTTTGCTCACACCACTGTGTTGATGCATTGCAGATACAAACCCAAGATCTTGTACAATTGTACAGTTGAGTCAGTTTTAAATGTGTAGAAGGGTTCCCACTTTCTGAACCCACACATTCTTGTCTTGAGCTCTCCCAGGCCAGGGATAAGAGCTGTGAGGTCTCATCCTCACTTCATCCTTTCATCTGCTTCACCTTAGCCCCTCAATGGCAAGGTTAAGAGCAACACTCACCCCATTCCAGAGGTTTGTTTGTTGAGGTTGATATGACCCCTTGACTAAAACCTAACCCTTGTTTGAGCCACTTGTTTGTGTATAGCGTGTGCTATCTGTGCTTGTAGGATTGTTTGACTTGCTTCCTGTGCAAGATAGGATTGTTTGACTTGCTTCCTGTGCAAGATAGGATTGTTTGACTTGCTTCCTGTGCAAGTTAGGATTAGTTTAGACTTGCTTCCTGTGCAAGTTAGGTTTTGCTTGGCTTGCTTCCTGTGTAAGTTAAGTGTGTGTGGCTTGCTTCCTGTGTGAGCCATGCTTAGGATAGGATGGCCCTTGTGCCATTTAGCTAGAAACCTTAACTTAGGGATGATTTGCATGATAACATCTAGGCTCGAGTCGTAGTCTCCCTAGTTGTGTCTCCCTCTGTTATCTGGTTAGGCTAGGTCCTTTATCCCTGCGTAGGGGAACTACATCGCCCTGATCTTCATACCAGATGAAGTATGTAGGCAGGAGATTGAGCTGATCTCTCCGGGCGCCCTTTTTCTTTTTTGTGTGTGTTTGACAGTTATAGGCTGAGTCCCCGACTCCCTATTAACTTGTTGTGCTGTTGTGTGCTTGGAAGCTGATGTAAGTCCATCGAGTGGCATTTGGGTTCCAGTGTGCGTGTGTTTGGTTCGGATGCTGATGTAAGTCCAGTGATTGGCATTCGGGCTCCATGTTTGCCTTTGCCTGTGTTTGTTTGTGTGCGTGTCAGCCGAGCTACGAATGCTCTGATTCTTCTCTCGTCCGAGAAGATACGTATGCATAGGATGCGATATCCTAGCGAGCATGTGTTGTTTCCCCAGTCCGAACTACTTCGACTCTGATGTCTATGCCTGATAGACTAAGTAGGCCCAGGATGCGACATCCTGCCGAGTTCAGTTCCAGTCAGTCTCTTTTGTTTTCTTGTGTCTCTTTCAGCCAGTGTGTGTATTTGAGCAGTGTTTAGCAACCAATTTATCCTTCCTTTTGTGCGTGGATCCCGTAGAGTACTACGGATGCGTAGGGGTGCTAATACCTTCCCTTCGCATAACCGACTCCCGAACCCATTCTCTTTGGTCGCGAGACCATGTTCTTTCCTAGGTTTACTCTGAGCGTTTCCTTTCCCTCTTTTGGGATAAATAACGCACGGTGGCGGCTCTGTTGTTTCTTTCTTTTCCCGCCGGTTTTTCGCGCGATGCGACACTACCTAGTAAAAAGGTAGTTGTAATCCCTATTTTGTTCCCTAGAGAGTTAATCCTTGATATGTTCATCCTAACCGATGACGGGTTTCCTCCTCTTTGTGGTATTCTACCCAGTAACCGGTAGTTGTAAACCCTACTTTCTCCCGCAGAGTCTATCCTTGATATGTTCATCCTAACCGGTGACAGATTTTCTCTTCGATGGTATTCTATCCAGTAACTGATAGATGTAATTCCTATTTTCTCCCCTCACAGAGTCTATCCTTGATATGTTCATATTAACCGGTGACGAATTTTCTCTTTGATGGTCTTCTATCCCGCATTCAATAGATGTAATTCCTACTTGTTGTTCAGTTGGTATATCCTTGATATATTCATCCTAACCGATGACGGGTATCCTCCTTGATAGTCCCAAGCAAGTCTATCCTTGATATGTTCATCCTAACCGATGACGGATATTCCCACCTTTGGTCTTCTTCCCAGTAACTGGTAGTTGTAAATCCTATTTTCTGCAGTTTTCCCCAGCAAGGCTATTCTTACCCAGTAACCGTTAATGAATACTCTCTCCAGGCGATTCTCAGCGAGTCATCCTTGATATGTTCATCCTAACCGATGACGGATGTCTTCTCTGTCAGATCTTTATTATCTCCTCACCTAGTAACAGGTAGTAGATAATAGATTTCTGCTCCTCCTGTGTTGAATTTTATTTCTTCCCCAGTCGAGTTGAGTGCGCATTTCCTTAGTGAAATCGCTTTTCCTGCATGATTCAAGTACTTCCGTTTTATCCTGACTTACTCGTATCCCCTGCAGATGTTGCTGTTCCCCGGCTGAGTCTTTTCCATTTTTGTATGGAATCCCTCGAGTCCCTCAGCAGTTTTAAGTCGTAGCCTGGCCTACGCATAACTCCTTTATCCCCTAGAGTCTCTGTCTCCCCAGTGAGTTTTCCTATGGAATACATTATACTCTTGCGAACTTTCGGTCTCTCTGATTTCTTTTCCTTTGTGGCAATATTTCCCCACAGGGTATTAACTTTTGCATTCATATCATTTGCATCATGAGGTCTCTTAGGGACCAAATTTTTTTCTATGTTGTTATTTAAGCCCATTCTACTGATTCGACATGAAGATTTTAGCCTTCGCCTCCTCAGTTAGAATGTCCTTAAATAGGGGCATCTATAAGACCCCAATTTTGACCCTAAGATCCCACATGCAATTTCATCATAAGCATTAGCATTGGGATCATACCTTGGCATCCTCCTTACCCCTATTTCATTGGGTTTGTTTTGGGAGAGATCACCAAGCACTATGTGATTGTATCATACTTGTATATCATCATTTTACTAACCAAAATACCAAAAATATGTCTCTGCATTTGCCTAACTCTTTTGTAGGTAAGGCATGATCCCATTGATTTATCAAGTTCATATCTAGGGTTTGAGACCCTCATGACAAAGAGCACAACCATGAATTGATACAATAATGGTTATGAGAATCATATGTGAGTTCCATTGATTCCTACATGATATATTGATCAAGTGTTCTTCAAGAGTTTGGAAGTGATTTTCCTGAGAAACCCTAGTTTGATTGGGTATCTTAAGTAATTTCTCCAACAAGCTATCTCACCAATTGATAAAATTTCTCAAGGGGCACTTAAAAATTCAACATCTTATGCATATATGATCTACCATGAGCCAATAAAGTCAAGATAATTAAAGGTTAGCAAGTTGGTTGATGGTGGTTGGCCAAATGAATTCATCTGATCAAAACTGGGTCTCCCTAGACTCTATATCCTACAATTTTCACCATATGAAAATGATTCCAAGAGAAATGTTACTCTAAATGACATTCCAAACAACTTTCATGTTGATATATAGAGCTAGTTTTGCTTGGAAAATCTTTTTTATATTGAAACATTATAGGTCATTTTGTCTAAACCCTAATCTAAAAGTCAACTTCCCAAGGCCATAACTTGCTCAATTTTAATGAGATGAAAGATTTCCAAGTTTCAAAATCAAATTCAAGATTTTTACTTCAACTTTTATGTTTGGAGTGAAAGCAAACTCAACTTTTATGAGCATGTGATATGAGGAAACTTTATAGGTCATTTTTGACCTATACCATTGAACAAGTGATTTTTCCAAACTTAAAAAATGCATAACTCTATCATTATAAATCCAAATGACATGAAATTGGTGACCATGTTTAATGTCTTTGAAATATCTACAACTTTGATGAAGACACCTTTCTCATTTGAAGCTCACATAAAAAGTTAAGCAAGGTGGAATATTGAAGTATATAGCTTGACACTTAGTAAGGTTTTCAACATGTTGAAACTTCCAAACTTCCACCTCAAAATTTTCTATGTTCCAAGCTCCAAATGAAAAAGTGTTGAACATAAAACTTGTTCCCCTTGATCCAAGCTTTCCAAAGAACCCAAGTTCCTGCATTTTGGATGAAGATGCTAGGTTTGCGCATGGCTTTAACAAGGATGCATCATTGGAAAGAATCAAATGTACAAACTTCAGTTCACACTGCCTTGCCATTCAAGCTTCACTCAGACTTCAACATGAATCATTTTGGACCTTAATACATTGCATCATAGGCCTGTACATGCCCATGCACTCGTGCCATTCACATTGCCAATTTTGGACAGATTTTGAAGTGTGCAAATATCATTCCCTTTGGCTATAAATAGAAGGCTTATGAGCTCATTTGAATCACACCTCGTGCGCCAACTTTTCCCCCCAATTCAAACCCTCTCATTTTGAGTTTGAATCTCAACTATTGGAGATTCAAGAACTCCAGGATCCATAGCCTTGCAACCTCTCCAATCACTTCCTGCTAGTTTCTCAAGTGTGATCAGATCGTGTTTGAAGCAAGCAAGATCAAGTTCTGCATAACATTGAAGGTAATTTTCAGAAAACTTCATATCTTCGAGTCTCACTAAATTCTACTCAATTCTCTTGGATCTTTGGTTGTCTGAAGTCCTACCAGCGTAGGCAATAAGATTGAGTTGCTTAGAGGTCAAAATCGAAGCAACTCAGTTGACACACCGCAAAATTCAACTCCTCATATCGTTTTATATATTTGGAGTTAGTTGAAATTGAGGTCAGATTCGTGCTCTACGCCATTTTTTCTTTCAGATCATGTCCTCCTTTTTTATTTTGGTGATGGTTGAGGGTGGACCAGTCCGGTGAGGTCCACCGGAGAAGAAGACCGGAGTTACAGCTCAGGCGGTGCGTTGGCACGTCTTCCAGCCATAAGATCCATCGAATTTGTTTTAATCCTGAGCGCTCATTGTGATTACCACCCCTGCAGCGCGCATACTCGTGTGTTTGGTGGAACGCGCGTTTCAGGCCACTTGAGCTGCCACCTCAATTAATAAGGGAGATCAAGTGGCTCACGTTTTTTAAATATTTTTTTATTTTCTTTTATTCCTTTTATTTTCATTAATTCATATTAATTTTAATATTGATCCAAAAAATATGAGAGTTTCACCAAAAATTTTCAAATAATTTCCTCTTTCATATTTTGAATTAAAATTATTTTTTGGATCATTATTAATATTTTTCATGATTTAATTAATTTTGTGTTTGTTTTTAATTGTTTAAAAATACTTTTAAGTCTTTAAAAATTATGAAATTTTTTCTCCAATGTCCTTTGACCTTGTTTGACCTATGATAAATCTCATGGCCATTTCTTTGATGTTTTGATGAGGTTTTAGGAATTTGACAAACCATATTTAATTTAAATGTATTATTTTAGTCTTTTTAATTTGAATAAATTCCAATTAATTGTGTTGACCATTTGTGATGACTTGTTTGAGTTTGACTCTTGTTGTTGGGCCTTGGTCAAGGTTGATTTGACTTTGTCAAGTTAATATCATTGGATTTAGGGGATTGATGGAATGTACATTCCATCTCCCAAAATGAATGGATGATATTAATTTGGTTAAAGTCCTTCTTTGACCAATTTGAGTTTTGATCCATTCCCCTCCCTCTTCTTCTCTTTCCCATTCTTTATGCATTCATCTCATTTGGCCTATGATATCTCAAAGTCCTAAGACTAGTTGATTGAAAAATCAACATAAGTATGTATGAGATTAGGCCACCTCTTTTGCATATTCTTTTTGTGTGTGGTATGTTTCATGAGCATAGTCCATTATACTATATCTCTAACATGCATTAACACCAAAATTCTATTGCCCGACCTCAAATAGTTGTGACTTCTACATAAGTCCAATTACGATTGCTTAACATAGAGCTAAATTTGTGACACAAAAAGGCATAGCATTCTAGTTAGTGAGATTTTAAGTCTCCCCTCTTTCATGATATTATGTGGAAACTTGGCCTTTTTTCCTTCCTTTTGGAAGATGTATTGGTTCAAGGATCCATACTTGTGATAAGTGGGTTGAGTGTTCTCCAAAGAATGACTAAAAAACAAAAAGCAAAAGCAAAATAATACTAACTTCTAACTCATTAACAACTAACTTTTAATTTCAAGCCATTTACTTTAATGTCATTTAATTTTAGTCTTTATTCATTTGCCATTATTCATACCATTCTAATTGTTTATGTTAATGCAATTTTCACTTTGTCCACTTGGACCATATTGTGTGATATTTTCCCTTTTGTGGATACTTTAATTGTTTGTGTGGTCTTTGACCATCAATGTACATAATAACAACAAAAATCCAAAAAAACTTTTGTGTGGACTGTTGACTTGATCTTGGACAAATGGACTTAGAATTTAGGCAACATTCTTATGGTAATGGACTTGGCCAATGCCAACTTTCATGTAACCAAGTCCCTATGATTTGAAACTTCATCTTATACATCATTGAAGATCCATTTGAGTTCATCTACAACATGATCATGGTGAAGTTGTTATTTTGAACCCGTGACTTGTGAATTCATCTGTTACATGGGCTATCTTGAAGAAGATCATGGAGTGGTTAAGCTTGGATATGACTATCTTTATTTGATGCCTTGCTCTTCAAGATTGATATAATTATGCATTTGTGTGTTGCTTGATTCTAAATGTCCAAGGGAATTTGGGTTTCTATTGATATTCTTGTTTATTGGATTGCTACCCATTGGTCAGATCTTTTCAACCCTTAACTTTTAATTTTTGTGCATAGGATTAGTCTCTTCATCTCCTCCCCATTTCTTTAATTTCAAAAATATCTCCCTCATTTTTAAAATTTTCTTTCTGTGAACTAGCTTTGTTCTAAACTTTGACGACTTTGCAAAAAGATGGAGACTTTGGCCTTATGCCATTGAATTTTCAAACTTCCTTTTCTTAATCAAACTTGTAAATAGACTTGATTATACTTGACTTAAACCTTCAAAAAGCCAAAAACAACTAACTCATTCAAACCATTTTTGGGCCTTTGTGCCTTTCAAACTTAATTTTTGTTAAAAGCAATACATCCACTTTGAAATTTGTATCACGAGCTACGAGGTTTTGATCCTTCATTTTTATGTTGGTACGTAGGCACAAATCCGAAGGTCTTGTCAAACACAAAAATATAATTAATGAATTCTTTTCTCACCCCCCATTCTATTTGTTTGTAAACATCATTTTATACCAAATACATATGCACACAAAAAGGGCTCTCTAGGAGTACCTAGGATACTTTGGGTGCTAACACCTTCCCTTTGTGTAACCAACCCCTTACCCGTAATCTCTGACATTTTATTAGTTTTGATTTGAAAACTTCTTACTTTTGGGTTTTGTTCGTACTTTTTCCCTTTTCCCTTGGAAACAATAAAAGCGCGGTGGCGACTCTTGTTATTTGATGTCTAGCTTATCCATAGCTTGATGATCATGAATTTACCGCTATAGAAATTAAGTGGCGACTCTGCTGGGGAGTAGTCTCCAGTGGGTTTAGCCTACTTTTTGTGTGTATATATTTGTATATATGTGATGTTTATATATATGTATGTGTGATATAATCTGCTTGTTGTGCTTGGTGATCTCTGAGTGGTTAGATAAGTTCTATCCCGAACATGAGTGCAATTAAGATAGGAGGATGGTATAGTCATGTTCGACTTGTGTGGAGTAGTCCTTAACAAGTTGGCTTGATATCCATCTGCTCAGTGGAGACTCTTTTGGATTTGGAAATGTCACACTAGTATTTATGGTTAGGCATTACTATCTCTAATTTGGGTCTGAGAAGCTGAGGGTCGTAGAACATTTACCCCTCTTGGCCTATTTAGGACGTAGTGCGAAGACTGTTCAAGTGTAGACTTGATAACAATTGTTACGCGATACTACACTCAGACGAGTTTCTCTTGAGAATATTATGGGTCGATGAGTCAGTCATCTTAACCTGTAATATCCGATAGCTGGATTTAAGACTCTGGGAACTTTTTAGAACATGATCTACAAGTTTTTATCCTTAGTTCACTCCTTTGGGATGGTTCTTACCCAGACTCCATGCTCGTGACTTACAACAAACCCTTGATTCTTGGTTGATCCAATCAAGTCTTATCAATATCAATGGGACTTGGATGTTGATAAGGTGTAAACCATAATCCACCAAAATGGGTGATTGATCTTGACAATGACTTGATTCATCCCTTGACCTTTGTTTGTTTGACGTGTGTGTGATCCCTTATTTTTGATTGTTGCATTCATGCATTCATGCGCATCATAACATTCATCACACGAAAATTTCAAGGAACTGAGGTATTATTTGCAAATGTTTTCAGACCATGGATTATGGATGAAGGAACACTAAGAAGTACAGTTTCAGATGTCCCGACTTGAAAGAGTTAAGGAAACTAGCATCTTTTGTATTAGATCCCTTGGACTTAAAACAATACCATGGGAAGCTTCTATTCATCTTGTCTGTCAATGTGGCTGAAGGACTTTTGAGTGTATTGGTGCAGTTCTATGATCCTCTCTACCACTGTTTCACTTTCCCAGATTTTCAGCTTGTGCCTGCCTTGGAGGAGTATTCTCATCTTTTGGGGATCCCTGTTTCTAGTAGAGTACCTTTTAGTGGATTGGAGGAGATTCCCCGATCTAATCTTATTGCTGAAGCTCCTCACTTGAAGAAGTCTGAGATAGAGGCTCATTGGGTGAAGAAAGGAGGATTATTTGGGTTTCCATTTGATTTCGTCATCAAGGAAGCTACTGCTTTTGCTCAAGCCGGTAGTATGGACGCTTTTGAAGCTATCTTTGTGTTGCTCATTTATGGATTAGCTTTGTTCCCTAACATTGACGGTTTTGTTGATGTTAACGCCATTAGACTTTTCTTGATTGGGAATCTTGTGCCTACTTCGTTGGGTGATATGTATTTCTATTTGCATCTAAGGAATTCTAAGGGTGGTGGAACTATCGTCTGTTGCATTCCTCTTCTGTACAAGTGGTTTATTTTGCACTTGCCTCAGACACCTGCTTTTGTGGAGAACAAACAATGCCTACGGTGGATAGTAAGTGCAAAGTCACTACTTTTTTGTGGTAACAAAAGGCGTGATAGTAAGTTCACTACTTTTCACTACAGGCTAAGGCCTATGGTAAAAAAACTAGATAACTTGCTACATTCCACCACAGTTGGAAATTCCAACCATGGTGATATATAGTCAGTCCACTTTTCACCACCGTTGTGAAAAGTCAATCAACCCATTTTTCATTTTTGCCACATGCTTTGACTGACAACATTGAGAAATTCCATCACAATATAGAGTATTAAATATTCTAACACAATAGCAAAAACAACAACAGCAACAACAACAACAATAACAAAAACAATAACATGAACAAGAACAAGAACAAAAATAAGAATAAGAACTGAAGGTTCAAGAAATACAAGAAATAGGGGTTTCATTGGGTTTCATATATGACAACTTTTTCACAAACCAATGACAAGAACAACAATGATAGGAATACACATAGTTTTTATACTAGTTCACTATTAACTAAGATAATCCAGTCCACTCGTCAGAGGGATTTTTCCTTCTCACAAGGACTTAATCCACTAATCAAACAAATTATAAACTCAAATACCAATTGTCAATGACTTCTCAAGGCTACATACTAAACTTAGTCCCTCAAGGAATTTAACCAAAGTTAAAATAAAAAGAGTGTGTATTTTACAAGAATGCTTCTAAACAAGCAGATACACAAGATGAATTTCAGAGTTTACACTTAAGAAAATATATAAGTAAAAGCTCTAAGTGTAGTCAATGTTGTAATTATTGTTTCTCTCATTTGTTCTTCTTTTACTCACTTCGTTATCATTCTTATTCTTCATATATATTTCTTCAAAATTCCTTGTTCTCATTAAACAAATGATGAGTAGTACCATTAGAGGATAGAATTGGAAATTTCTTCAATTTCATAGATGTAATAATGGTATAAGGTTGAGTTGTGAATTGCGGAGATCCGTTAGTACTACATTCCTTAACAATTATAGCATATTTTCCCTTTTAAAGATACATTTGAATTGTCGCTTGAATGTACTATTTCTAGGAATATTATTTCAACATTATTCTCTAAATCATTAGCTTCGTATTTGAGATAATTTCAAGCTTGATCAGAGTTCAGAGCCTTGAAGATTATACTTTAGAGTCTAGTGAAAATGAGGCTTGGGTTATCAGAGTAAATATGGATTGTTTGTTCCAGAAATGTTAACTTGGTTATCGAAATGGTTGACTATCAGTTAAACACTTCTTCATATTTCAATCTTGTTTTAGAATCTGTTGAAGTCTAGAGTCCATAGTCTCTTGTCTAAAGTCCAGAGTCTCTTGTCCAGAGTTTAGAGTCTCTTATCCAGAATCTAGAGTCTGCTTTATCCAGAGTCTGCTTTATCCATAGTTTTCTTTGTTCAGAGTCCATTTGGTCCAGAGTCCTCAAAATCCACTTTCCTTATCTTTAAGATTCTGCACACTTAATGAAACTGCTAGAGTACAAAATTATTCTTTATACTTTGTTATCATTAAAACTTAAGGATTACAGATGTAAAACCAAATTTTTTCCAATTATCTCCCCCTTTTTTATGATGACAAATACTAGTATTTTGATGAATAGTTTTTACTTAATATATAATCAACTAAAAATTAGAGTTAGGTTTGTAAGCTCACCCTGATTTTTAGACCTTCAAAATTTTCTTAGCTTAAGTATACAGAGTGAGGTTTGCAAGCCCCCCCCCCCCCCCCCCCCCAACGAAATTATTAATTGTTTAGGTTTTATCATAGGATAAAAGTAAATTAAAATCATATATGGTTATTGATGTCTTCGTTTCTCCCCCTTTGTCATCAATAAAAAAATATAGATAAGACTTAAAGAATAATAACATTACAAGATGTGTAATGTTATTATTCAATCAAAATTACAAGTTGTGTATTGGAAAGGATAAAAATATATGAGAAAAGATAGTTCAGAGGAGAGATTGGTGGTGACAAGAAGAGAAAAAGACTAATGAGCAGAGGTTTGAAGATCAAACCATTGCTCTTTCAGTTCTCAAAGACAATAAACTTTTCATTTAGGGTGAACAAGAGGTTTTCGTCACAATGAATGTTCTAGAAGCCATCTATATGGTTTAGGGTTTGCTAAGTTGAAAGAGAAAGTAAGAATTTTCAGAGAAGGTTTGAAAATAAAAGAGAGGTTATAAGGAATGACTAATGGATATGGCGTTTAAATAGAGTGGGAAAAGGAAGTGTATAAGATTTTGAATGAATCAAGATTCAGAGTTAAGACGAATGAGAACTCAAGTGCCACCTCAAAAACCTATAGTAATAACTTCTATAACAAGGCACATTATTGGCACACTTGATAGAATAAATCATTACTATTTTATAAAGGAGAAAGAATTAATGACATTGGGGGTTCCAAAACATGATTTGATTTTACCCAAAAAAGATAACCCCTAAAGGTCATTCGAGCATTTTTTATGGCTAAAAGAATTAGTTAGACAACTATCTCTCTTCTGATCCACAATAATAGGACTTGATTTTACCCATTAATACAAATCAGAGTCCAGAAGATAGAAAGTCCCAGAGGGATTCTGCCTTAGGACCTTCTGACCTAGAATCACATTCCATTTTCAAAGAATCACATTTTAATCATCCAGAGGCTACACTTATTGAAATTTTTCATTTAATCTGGACAATTTTTTCCATTTTTAAATTCTCAAAATAAAGACAAATTTATCTTCAGCAAGGGGTTTTGTAAAGATACTAGCCCATTGACGGTATGTATCATAAATTTTAAGTCTAAGATTCCCTTATGAACATAGTCTCTGATAAAGTGATGTTTTATCTTAATGTGCTTAGCCCTAAAGTGTAAGACGGAATTCCTAGACAAATAGATAGAAAAAGTATTATCACATAAGATAAGAATGTTACTCTCTTTAGTTGACAATCTTCTAGTTGACTCTTCATCCAGAGAATTTGAGTGCTACAACTAGCTGCTCCAATGTACTTAGCTTCTGCTGTTGATAATGCAATGTTTGACTGTCTTTTGTCGGACCACGAGATTATATTGTCACCCATAAACTGACAACTTCCAGTGGTACTTTTTATTTCAAGTCTATCTCTAGCTAATCAGCATAACAATAACCTACTAACTTGTAATCTTCTAGTTTCTTATACAATAAACTAAGGTTAGTAGTACCTTTAAGATATCTAAAGATCCTCTAAACAACTATTAAGTAGGATTCTCTAGGATCTAATTGGAATCTAGCACACAAACATACACTAAATAAGATATCAGGTCTCAAAGTAGTTAAGTATATGAAAGAACCAATCATACCCATGTATACCTTTTGTTCTACCTTTTTACTTTCCTCATCTTTTCCCAGAGTGCAAGTTGGATACATTGGAGTCTTAGCTGGTTTCCTATCATCCATATCTAACATCTTCAGAAGTTATTTTGTTTAATTGCTCTGAAGAATATAGGTTCCTTTTGGAACTTGATTGTTTCGCATTCCCAAAAAGAATTTTAATTCTCCCATCATGCTCAATTCAAAGTCAGCATGCATAGACTTAGATAATTCTTAGCAAAGAGTAGCATTGGCAAAACCAAATATAATATCATTAACATAAATTTGGACTATTAAAATATCATTTTTGTATGTTGGTTATGTGATAGAAACCAAATCGAGAAGCATTTCTTCATCTTGTCTAAATGAATATATAGTTCTTATAGGTTATGTTTTGTCCCCCAAACTCAATTATACAGGATGAGAGGATCTTTTCTTGTACTTTCTCTAAGGTGCTTGTGTATTAGAAACTTCTGGTGTTGATTATTCAGTTTCACGTTGAGCACTTCCAGAGTATTTATCCTCAGAGTCCTTATCTTCAGAGCTTGAATAGATAATTTTCAAATCTACAAAATCTCCAACTTGCTTTGAATTTTCAAACTCAAGCTTATCATCAAACTTAACATGAATTGATTCCTTAATAATTCTGGTTCAGTGTTATATACTATGTATCCTCTTGAGCGTTCAAAGTGTCCTAACATGATACACTTTTGAGCTTTAGAATCAAACTTGTTTAAGTTGTCTTTAGTATTGGGCATAAACAAAAACAACCAAATGAATGAAAGTAAGAAATGTTAGGCTTTATATAGAGATCATGTTTTGAATGTAACAAGCAGTATTTACTACTTTTGCCCAGAAGTGCTTTGCAAAACTTGTCTCATTGATCATGGTTCTAGCCATTTCTTGCAAAGTACGATTTTCCTCTCTACAACTCCATTCTGTTGAGGAGTTCCAGGATAGGAGAAATCATGAGAGGTGCCATTGTATTCAATTTTTTTTTCAAAATCTTTATTTTTAAATTCGCCACCCTAATCACATATAACTTCAAATTTTTTTAAACCTTTTTAATTTTGCACTTGTGAACAGAAGGTAGTAAACACATAATGTGACTCATCCTTATGTCTTAAGAAGTTTACCCATGTCCATCTACCGTAGTCATCTAAAATGACTAAACCATACTTCTTTCCATTTACTGAAGCTGTTTTAACTGGCCCAAACAATTCAATATGTAAGAGTTCCTAAGGTTTAGAGTTGGAAACAACATTCTTAGCTTTAAACAATGTTTTAGAAAACTTGCCTTTATGGCATGCCTTACAAAGAGCATTTGAAGCAAACTTCAAATTTGGAAGGCCTATGACTGAATTGAGCTTGTTGAGCTTAGAAATTCTTCACATGCTAACAGGGCCCAACCGTCTAATGCCAAGTCCATTATTCTTCATTCACTGTCATAAGGAATTTTGCATTTTGTTTTTCTAAATTAGACAATTTTATTTTATAGATGTTATTTTTCTTCTTACCACTAAAAAGTACAGAGCCATCCTTTTAACACACAACTTTACAATTATTTTGAATTAAATATAAGTCATAACCATGTCACTTCATTGAATTACGAACATGAGGTTATGCGTTAGACCTTCCACTAATAAAACATTTGTAATAGAGGTAAGATAACAATTACCAATTGTTCATGTACCAATGATCTTATCCTTCTAAATTCCTCTAAAACCTACAGAACCTCCAGACTTAAGTTCCAACTCTTTGAACATATGCATTCTTATTATCATGTGTCGAGAGCACCTAGAGTCCAAGTATCATGACTGGTGTCTCAACTTTGTTATTAAATATGTATGCAAAATAGATTATTTTGTTATTAGGTACCCACATCTTTTTAGGTCCTTTATGATTAGTTTTCCCCAAAGGTTTTATCAACCCAGGGGTTTCTATGAAAAATAGATATCATGTGTGTGATTATGTATAAAATGAGAATACAGAGCTTTTGGTTTTATCACCATTTCTTTGGGTTTAGATTTAAACATAGAGTTCTTTGGTGGAACATAACCAATGCCTTTTTTCTCATTTCTAATTACTCCATAGATCATGGAAGCCATCTTACTTCTATCTATGTTTCTTGCTATGAATTTTAGAAAAGATGTTTCATATTTATTTGAGACACACTCAGAACCCATAGGAGCTTCTAAAAGAATTTCCTTCTCTAGTTCTTCACTCTTGCTTTTGAGAGTAGAGTTTTCTTTCTCCAAACTATCAATTTTTCTTTTAAAATATAATTTTATTTTATCATCTCACTAAGGGATACATAATCAATTAAATGAATCTGTTTTAGATTCTTATATCTTTTTTGGAGTCTCTAACTCTTTTCAAGACTTTCAGCTAAAGATAATACAAGTTCAGAACGAGTTAGATGAGAAAATACCTCTTCAGTGTCTCAATCTGATTCTTATTATGATTTAGAGGCTTCAGTGTTAGCCATATGTTCCATGTTATCTTGTTCTTCTTGGAGTCATCTTTGGAAGAGTTAGAGTCATCCCATGTTTCTATTAGTAATTTCTTCTTCTCTTTGAAGAATTTCTCCTTAGTATTTTTTTTGCACTCATAGGAGATAACCTCTTTGTCAGCCCATGACCTCTTCTGCCCAGAGGTTGACTCGGAGTGTTCACATGTTCTTCTATAGTCTCTTGACTTCTTCTGCCTTTGCTTCCAGAGTTGGTTGACCCTTCTAGATAGTAGTGACAACTCACCCTCTTTATCATAATCTTCTTCAGGCTCTTTTCTTCAGCTCGAAGAGATTTAGTCTTTTCAGAATCACCTTTAGACTTTAGAGCCACAAACTCACCTTTCTTCCAGGGCTCATACTCTTCTAGCTCGACCTCATGACTCCTTAGAGAGCTTACAAGCTCTTTAGGATTTATTCTATTCAAATATTTTGACACCTTAAGTGTTATCACCATTAGCCTCCATTTTTTTGGTAGGCTTCTGATGATTTTCTTACATGATCTGCAGTGGTGTAGCCCTTATTCAAAAATTTCAATCCAGCAACTAGAGTTTGAAACCTTGAGAACATATCCTCAATAGTTTCATATTCTTCCATTTTGAAAGCTTCATATTTATGGATCAAAGTCAGGGCCTTAATTTCCTTCACTTTCTCATTTCCTTCACGAGTCATTCTCAAAGAATTAAACATATACTTAATCGAGTCTCTATTTGTAATCTTCTCATACTTAGTATAATAAATAACATTAAAAAAAATTGTTCTGGATCTGTGTTGATTGTTGTTGCCCTTTTTTCGTTCATCCATCTTATTTATTTCAATCTTTACACCATTTGAATCTAAAGGATGTGTGTAACCATCCATTACCATATCCCATATATCTGCATCATATCCAAGGAAGAAACTTTCGATTTTATCTTTCCAGTAGTCAAACTTTTCTCCATAAAAGATTAAAGGTTTATAAGAATAATGATATTTTTCATTGTTGTTGGTAGATGTCAAATTGTGTGTCTAAAAACATATCTTTATCTGACACGGTTAAGTGTTTGACATAAAAAGTCAATACCAGAATCGGAGATCGATGCCAATTGAAGGTTCAAGAAACACAAGAAGGGGGGGGGGTAGAATTAGGTTTCATGTATGACTACTTTTTTGCAAACCAATGACAAGAACAACAATGATAAAAATACAGTGGATTTTTATATTGGTTCACTGTTAACTAAGCTAATCCTATGCATATTTCTGAGTGATTTTTCCTTCTCACAAAAACTTAATCCACTAATCAAACATATTATACACTCAAAGACCAATTGTCAATAACTTCTCGAGGCTAAAGACAAAACTTAGTCCCCCAAGGAATTTAACCAAAGTTAAAATACAAAGAGTGTGTGTTTTACAAGAATGCTTCTAAACAAGTAGATACACAAGACAAATTTCAGAGTTTACAAAATATATAAGTAAAAGCTCTAAGTGTAGTCAATGTTTTAATTCTTGTTTCACTCGTTTGTTATTCTTTTACTCAATTCTTTGTTTTTCTTATTCTTCATATATATATTTCTTCAAAATTCCTTGTCCTCTTTAAACAAATGATGAATAGTACAATTGGAGGATAGAATTGGAAACTTCTTCAATTTCACAGCTGTAATGAAGGTACGAGGTTGAGTCATGAATTATGGAGATCTCTTGGTAGTATATTCCTTAATAGTTCTAGCATATTTGTCCTCTTAAAAAAATTGATTTTGCCTCTTATATGTACTATTTTGAATGATATTCTTTCAACAGTATTCTCTAAATCATTGGCTTCGTATTTGAGATGATTTGAAGCTTGATCAGAGTTCAGAGCCTTGAAGGTTACACTTCAGAGTCTAGTGAAAATGAGGCTTGGGTTATAAGAGTAAATCTATATTGTTTGTTCCAGAAACATTGATTTGGTTATCTAGATGGTTGACTATCAGTTAAACACTTCTTCATATTTCAACCTTGTTTTAGAATTTGTTGAAGTCCAAAGTCTCTTGTCCAGAGTCCATAGTCTCTTGTCTAGAGTTCAAAGTCTCTTGTTCAAAGTTCAGAGTCTCTTATCCAGAGTCTAGAGTTTGATTTCTTCAGAGTTTCTTGTACATAATTTAGAGCCTGCTTTGTATAGAGTTTGCTTTATCCATAGTCTGTTTTGTCTAGAGTCTGCTCTATCTAGATTCTGCTTTATCCATAGTCCACTTAGTCTAGACTCTAGAATCTGATTCCTTTATCTTTAAAATTCTGCACACTTAATGAAACTATTAGAGGAAAAAATTATTCTTTATACTTTTTTATCATCAAAACTTAAGGATTATAGATGTAGAACCAAACATGTTCCACCAAGAATAATAAAAATAAAAACAAGAACAAGAACAATAAAAAGAGTAAGAGCATTAACAACAAAAATAACAAAAACAATAATAACAACAATAACAACAAAAACAACAACAATAATAATAACAACAACAATAATTACAAAAACAACAACAACAACAAAAACAACAACAACAACAACAACAAAATCAATAGAATCATTATGAAATTCTAGGATTCAGATACCAAATATCGTATGCAATGTTACAACACTAATATCAGGACTTCACACAACAACAATAATAAGGATGTTAAAATGCACTGCTGAAAGTAAATAACATAGATGATTGTTAACCCACTTTGGTGCAACTTCACCTACATATGGGGGCATCCTAGCCAAGAAGAAAATCCACTATAATTGTATTAGTTAGAAGACCTCAATAAACAACCTTCTGTTTACAATCTTCGCACCTAACCACTACCCATGCTATTTCTATCTAAGACTCTCCTAGATGTGAGACCCCTCTCACTTACCTTTCAATCACACACAGTGATAATGACTTTAATCAAATAATGAAAGATACTCTTCCGAAACATATAATCCACTCTTGCTTAAAAGCTTATGAGTGATTTAACAATTACAACTCAAAACACAATCCAACTCTAATATCAAAGTTATGTAAGTGTGACTCACAAAAAATAACAAAGAAAAACTAAAATTCTAACTCCAATAATCTCAAACATAACTCTCACTTCTGAATTTTAGGTTTAGTAACATCCTCTTTAAATAGCCTTTGGTAAGGATAGGTTTAGGCTTAAAAACCACAACAGGTGCAATCTGGACTACTGCATTAATCCTGTAGAACCTTCTATATAAAATCAGGAACAGGATCATATGTTTCCTAAAATGTCTCAACATTCCTTTTTATGAAACAAGCGCACAACTGGAACAGAACTAGATGTTCCTAAAATAAAACTTCTTGGATAGTTAGATAATATAGCTGAATATTTAGAGAATCTTTCAGAGATCTCATAATAAAATAAATCTTCCAAGAAGCAAAATAGATCCTGCAAGGATGTCAACATGTCAGGATATCTTGATCATCATCTTGATGTGATACATATTTTAACAAAATTGCTGCAAATCATAAAATCACAAACCTAACAATCTCCCACTTTGGGAAATTTTGGCTAAAACAACCTTTGCATAAAATAACTGGAGAGAGAGAAAGAGAGAGAGAGAGTAGCACAACAGTAGCAAACACAATCACAAAACAAAAGACACACAAACTTGGTATACCACCAAGATAAAACAGAGGCACACACAATATAAATTTAGAGAAGAAACCCAGTCTCACAGAGAAAAAAACAAAACCACACAGAGATAGGATTCTCTGAAACAAAATGTCAGGATATTATGTCTAACATCACAGCAAGCGTACATAGAGCCTAAGCACACCAACACCATACTCCCCTTGAATGGCATGATCAATTATTAAAAAATTACTCCCCCTGTTACACAGAACCCATACTCCCTCTCAATGAAACAACCAGAACACTTCACACACAAGGAAAATCAATCAAACACACAGATAAATTACTCCTCCTTTTTAGCCAGAATATTGACAAACCAAGCAGACATTTATAAAAATCAGAATCAACAATTAAAAAATGAGTTAGGGGTATGGACCAAAGCACACACGGTTGCTAAAAAAATCCAGAGAAAAGCCCAAAAAATCAAACATAATAAACAAATAGCTCAGATGTCAGCATGGGCATTTGTGTCATCTTTAGAATTATCACCAACAGTAGCATCCTCTTCTTCCTTATCTCCTTCTTCAACATCATCAGTCACATGATCATCGGGACCCTCTTCATCCAAATATTTTATCAGTCTTTCAAGCCTGATCTTCTTTTCAGTGCAGGTCTCGATAGTAACATCCAATGCTTTGCATATATCTTTCAATTGAACAATCAAATTAGCCTTGAAGGTTGAATTGGAATACTCTTTTCCATATGTTAAGACAATATTTGGAGCATGAGTGCCTTCAAACAACTTGTAGTGAATAGAAAGAGGAGATTCCCTCTTGCTAGCAGAATCAGAGCTATTCAGAATACCTGTATGTTGACTAATAATGATTCCACATATAAGAGAAGGAAATGCAATGAGAACTTTCATATCACATGTACCAACATGCTTCAGAGTTTATTCAAAAACATAAGCTCCAAAGTCAAATTTGTTTTTTGTGCCAACAACATAGATGAACTTCCCCAATCCTATGGCAATGGTTGATGTATGATTGGTGGGGAACCAATTAGCAACTCCAATCATGTGAAGGATAACATACTTCACACTTCATTGGTTGGCTGGTAGCTTTCCCTTTCTAGGCCATTGTAGTACCTGTTTTGCAGTAATTTATTTGCAAACCAAGTTGTCAGTCACCTCTATCTCAGCCTGTTCATCTTCACATCTGCCCATGTACCTATTAATCACATCAGGTGAAAATTCCACACATTTTCCTCTTACAAATACTTTTTTGAAATCCTTGTTTTTCTTGTTGTCACAATCAAAAAGGGTGTTTACAATAAACTCCTTAACAAGCACTTCATAGCATTTTCTAAAACCTTTAACAATTTTCATCAAACCAACATGTTCAATGAGCTTCATAACCTCGTTGCACTCAAGTGCATCCTGTCCAAGTTCCCTCTCGAGAGCTATCCTTATTTGGTAAATAAACTTCCATATCTCAACATTTTCAACAGAATGAAATGAGATATTGTCTAAAGGTACCTCAGGAACATTCACAAGTATCTTCTTCATAATTGATTTCTTCAGAGGAGTGATGTCTTGAACATCATGTTCAACATCAAAATCAGACTCACTTGAGGATACCTTCTTCCTCTTCCTAGTAGGAGTCACTTTGCTCTAGCTTTTGGTGGGACCTACACCAGCATACTTCTTGGCAGGCTTAGAGGGCGTGCCTTCAATCATCACAACCTTTCCTCTTCTACTCTTCAACCTTTTGGAAATTCCATGGGCCAGATTCTTAGCAATCGGAATTTCATCAGAGTCCAACTCATTAAAATTAAAAATGTCATTGGATTCTTCTTTCCTTCAACCTAGGTTTACCTCCTCATCAGACACATATTGATTCTCCTTAGCAGTCACAGACACAGGGTCATCAACAGACATAGCTTTATCAGACTCAATAGAGATGAAGTTACTAACACAACAATCACTAAGTTTTTAAGGGGTGGTTTCAACTAGGTGATTAGCATGGGCCAAGAATGTTGTAACATCCGACACATTAACAAACCTAGCCTCCTTCCAAACACTAGAAACTAACATGCAAATACTTTTATCAATGGAAATTTTTTCAGCATTGTCATACCCCAATGTTTATCCTCCCTTTTTCTTTCTTTTGCATATCTCATTTGCATAAATCATATCATATCATGCATGACCACTGCATTTGGTCTTTGAACGACAAGCATGGCCATATTGTTGTTTGTATCATAACCCTAGGGTTTCACTTTGTTTTGCTTATCAACTAACCCTAACTTCTTGGAGAAATGATACTTGTTTGTTCTTGTTGTTCATATAGGTAATCATGCTTTAAATCAAGGAAAGACAAAAGTCTTTTTGGCCAAGGGAAATGCAAGTTTGTTTATATGGATTCAAAGGTGGTTCATGTGTTTATTTCCATTCCCCATCGCTTAATCTTCAAGCTATCTTCAAGGTCACTCAAGCCCTAAGAAAGTTTTCATCATTTTATGCTTATTCTATCACCATCATGGTTTGAAATGAAAGAAAACATCAAGTGTGCACAAAGGGTGCAAGTTGGTTTTACCTATGCATGTAGTATCAAAGAAAGGAGGTGTCACGGTCGTACAAAATGAGAAAGGAGAATCGGTAGCCAAACACATAGAAATCGGATGGCGCATGTGCATAAATTATAGGAAGCTAAGCAAAGTAACCTAGAAGGATCATTTCCCCCTTCCGTTTATTGACCAAATGCTGGAATGTTTAGCTAGACACTCTTACTTATGTTACCTAGATGGATTCTCCGGATTTTTCGAAATCCCCATTCACCCAGATGGCCAAGAGAAAACAACCTTCACATGTCCGTATGGAACTTTCGCTTATCGAAGAATGCCATTCAGACTATGTAACGCTCCTGGAACCTTCCAACGATGCGTGATGTCCATATTCGCAGATTTCCTGGATGGAATCATGGAATTTTTCATGGATGACTTTTTGGTATGCGGATCCAATTTTCAAAACTGCCTGGATAACTTAGAGAGAATTTTGGAAAGATGCGTACAAGTTAATCTTGTACTAAATTGGGAGAAATGTCATTTCCTGGTGACAAAAGGAATAGTCCTAGGACATATAGTATCAGAAAGGGGAATTGAGGTCGATAAAGCTAAGATAGAGATAGTAGAGAACCTTTAACCTCCCAAATTAATTAGAGAAATCTGAAGTTTTCTTGAACACATCGATTTTTACGGACGCTTCATTAAAGATTTCTCCAAGATAACTAAACCTTTAACCGGTCTCCTAATGAAAGACATTGAATTCATCTTTGACAAAAAATGTCTGGAGGTATTTAATCTTATTAAGAAAGCACTAATCTCTGCACCTACTATGTAACCACCCGACTGGAACCAACCTTTCGAGATTATGTGTGATGCTAGTGATTTCCCTATAGGCGCTGTCTTAGGACAATGAAAAGGATAAGAGATTACATGTGATCTACTATGCTAGTAGAACCTTAGATGAAGTCCAACTAAACTATGCAACTACAGAGAAAGAACTCTTAGTTATGGGATTTACAATAGACAAATTCCGATCCTATTTAGTTGGAGTTAAGATCATCATATATATATATATAAACCATGCTGCCATACGATACTTATTGAATAAAAAGGACGCAAAACCTAGACTACTTCACTGGATCATTTTATTACAAGAGTTTAATTTAGAGATCCGCGATAAGAAAGAGATCGAGAATGTGGTAGATGACCATCTCTCAAGATTAGAGTACCTGAAACCCGACCATATCCCCGTCAACGGTGACTTTGCATATGATAGGCTGATAGCATCAATCAATAATTGGATAAATCAAGAAGAAGCCTTAGATGAGGTAGTGCTAAACATTGAATATGCCTGTGTAGTGACCAGTGTAACTTGGTACACTGACTTCGTCAATTTCTTCATGGCGAATATACTACCTCAAGGATTTACCTACCAACAGAGGAAAAAAATGCCATGACGTGAAACATTTCTACTGGGACGAACCCCTTTTCTTTAAGAGAGGAGCATATGGCATTTGTCATCATTGTGTTCATGAAGAGGAGGCACCAAATATCATAACTCATTGCCACTCCGCTCCTTATGGCGGGTATGCCTACACATCCAAAACTCGAGCTAAAATCCCCCAAGCAGGCCTGTACTGGCCAACTTTATGGCGTGATGTGCATGCCTTCATAATTAAATGCGACTGCTGCCAACACACTGGAAACATATCAAGGCACGGTGAGATGCCCCTAAAGAATATTCAGGAAGTAGAAATCTTTGACGTCCGGGGTATCGATTTTATGGGTCTATTCCATTCATCTATAGGAAACAAGTACGTACTCGTTGTTATTGACTACGTGTCAAAATGGATCGAGGTCATCGCCTTACCTACCAATGACACACAAGTAGTAATTAGGATGTTTAAGAACTACATATTCCCTAGGTTCAGAACACCTTGCCTAGTTATAAGCGATGGCGGATCTCATTTTATTTCAAGAATTTTTGAAAAACTCTTAAATAAATATGGCGTGAGACATAAAGTCGCTACACACTATCATCCACAAACCAATGGACAAGTAGAAATATCAAACAGATAAATAAAACAAATTCTAGAAAAACTATCTCACTTTCCAGAAAAGATTGGTCCTCTAGACTACAGGACGCACTGTGGGCTTATAGGATTGCCTATAAGACCCCTATAGGGGCAACACCCTTCAATTTAGTCTGTGGGAAATCATGTCACTTACCATTTGAACTAGAACACAAAGCTTACTGGGCCATTAAGGCCCTAAACATGGACTATTAAGAAGTTGGGAACAAATGAATGTTAGATTTCAGGAATTAGAGGAACCCTGATGCGATGCCCATGAAAATGCTATAATCTACAAAGAACGAACCAAAGCATAGAATGACAAGTATATTGCAAGGAAAGAGTTTCGTGTAGGTGACATAGTACTTTTATTCAACTCTAGATTACACCTATTTCCTGGTAAATTACGTTTGAGATGGACTGGACCGTTCGAAGTCACAAAGGTCATGCCATCTAGTGCAGTTAAGATTAAGAGCCAATCAACTGGTCCTTTCATGGTAAATGAACAAAGACTGAAACATTACACCAAATATGATATACATACCTACTATTCTTGCCATGACTTAACCGAACCACAATTTGCTACACAAATAACCTGATTGACACTAATGTCAAGCTACCGACATTAAACAAAGAGCAGCGTGGGAGGCAACCCACGATTTCACTGTCAATTTTATATTTTTGCACTTTTATTTTTTTTGTATAACGGTGATTTATTTTACTCCTACTAACAAGACTAATTTTTGATTGATTATCTTACAGGTGTAATTCAGACTAACTTTTCCTACTAACCATTTAGAAATGGAGAATGCGGATAACATGCGAATGATTTTCAGAGACGGAGCTCATAGAAGATGCTATGAAGTTTTGGCTGAAAGAACCATTTCACTAACCTGATACCCTGACTTTCCTAGCTTAATATATTTAGGTATCTGTGACAGTGTGAAGTACATGTTTAACCAGCTCAGTTGGGACCATTTATCTGTGCACAAACACCCAAACTATAAGAACCTGACATTGGAGTTCCTAAGCTCCTACTGATACAACCCTCGTGTATGAATAGACTGAGTCCAAGGCTTTTCTAGCTTCTGACTCTTTGGGAAGGAATACCGACTCATACATGATGAGATACCTAGACTCTTAGCTTTTCAGTATGGACCACAAGCCTACACCGAGGTACCAGTAGGTGATGATATGCAATCGGAACTATATTTTTTCTGGGGTAACATTATTGAAGATTATCCTCCTGATTATGATAGAATGACCCCCCTCCCTCTAATCCATAACCCTGCCATCAGGTATTTCCAAATGGTTATGGCCCAAACCTTTTTTGGAAAAGCTGAAAATATTGGACCAGTCAGTAAAGAAGAAGTATTTATCATGTTTAGTATTTTCCAGTCCCTCTCAGTACACTCTTCTACCTTCTTGATGACGGGTTTAGCCAAAGTAGCCACCCAGGTTATTTAGAACATCTATGTAGGTGGTATGGTTACCCATATTACCATAGCTTTAGGCCTTCGCAATCGAGTTGTACACCTAGAACCTTTCTATGGTTATAACCTGATCAACATTGAACATTGCCTGAATAGAGGATTAGTGAGGCAAGAAGGATCCGATACCTTTAAGATTCTAGTCCTTTAGGAACCAGTACACCAATTCACTATCCCAAACCTGGAAAAGACTAACATACATAGTCGTGACAACTGGTGATACCTTTTGGCAAATCAAGAAGAGTATCACTCATCTTCTATTGAAAACGCACCCCTCATTACCTATGGTAGAACCCAATAATCCTGACCCACATACCGTTAAACTTACTACCATCCGAACTGATATCGCAACTCTCAGTAACGATCTCCACCACTTCATGGATTCTATGTGGGAACAGATGGACCATGTTTATCAAGAACTTCACTCCATCCGCAGATTTTTAAGCATTAAGGACAATGCTTAGTTCTTGTGTGGGGGAGGAACCTATTTTCACCGTTATTAGATTTACTCTAGTTTTTTTCTTTGCAGTTATTTTACTCATTTTCATTATGCACCTTTGGATTTTTGCTCATTTTTTTGAATCTTTAATGCATGTTTTATTATTTCCCCCGTTTTCCTTTCCTTGCTTTCTAGATAGATTTATTGCTTTTTAGTATAATTGCTTAGGATTTCTTTTCTAGTTTTAATTTGTTCACCGAGTCATTGCATGTGCTGTCGAGTCTTTATGCATGGTTTTTGTTGTTTATTAAGTTTTTCCATTTTCTTAAGCCATAACAAAAAAAATTCTTCTTGATTCATCACATAACACTCCGAAAGTATATAGGTTGTCGTAACATATAAGCTTTACTAGAGAGATTTGGGAACGTTTCTATAATACTGGTATTGTCCTGACACTCTAAACTTCCGAATATGCAAAATCAATTTGAATACCTTTTATGCCAAAACCTTAAATTCTATTCCTTGTAAGTACCCCTTAAGTAGTTTATACCAGCAGTCAGCACCATCTAAAACACACACTAAGTAGGAAGGTTGATAAAAATAGGCAAGTGCTTTTGATCCAAATTAATAACAAGATGAATAAATATCAATCGTTAGTTGGTCCTGAAGTGATTGGTGCGGGACTTGGTAGGGCGGGTTACGATCCGATTCCCCACGACTTCGATTGGAAGGGAGGTAAACCACTTAGATGCCAGATTAAAAACTCCTGAAATCTCAAAAAGAAAAAGAAAAAAATATAATAAAGTTCTTATTGTTGGTTGGTTCAGAGGTCTTTGGTTCTGAACTTGGTAGGGAGGATTACGGTTCGATCCCCTGCAACTACAATATGGAAATATGTGTGATCTGCTTGTGATACCAGAACCCTGTTGGCAAAAATAAATCACAAATCACTAACATATTTCCTCAATGTGTGTGTTAGATAACAGACTTAATGTGATTGCGCGAGAATGGAATAGGATGAAAAAGGACAAAGAAACCTAGGTTGAGTTATAAGAGCATGATTCAAATATGTTTGCATAAGAAGAAAGTTTTTAACCGCAAAATGCGGATTTGTGTCTCTATAGTATCCTTGTCATTGGTAATTAGTACCTATCAATCTAGTGATAGCCAAACATCCACATATGATTAGGAGAATGTTATGTCTTTGTTTCAAGAATGCGCTTAATTATGTCTATCTTGTTGGTTTATTGCTTAAGGACAAGCAAAGGTTCAAGTATGGCCAAGTTTGATAACACCAAATTACACCGTTATTTTGAATCATTTTGTACATGTTTTATTATTGTTTTACCTCTATTTCCAGTGTTATATGGGTATTTTGTCTGTATTTCAGGTATTTAGCCATATAGGAGCCATGTGCAAAGAAACGAAGCGATTCAGATGCAAAACGGAGAAAAATAGGGAATTTTCACTCAAGGCGACATATGTGGCGTTTGCCATAAGAAGAATGATGTGTCCCACTCACCAACGGCCAATTGACCAATTCTTCCACACTTTAGGAAGGCGGCATTTGCCGCATTGGTATGGCATTCGCCATCCTTTGTAAGAGCCAGGCGGTTGGAAAATGGGCTTGCTTGGTCTCCCACTCACCCTATGCACTCCTATATTATCTCCCACGAATGTAGAAACCTCCCACTTGATATTTTGGACCTTGGAACACTATAAATAGATGAAAAGCTTCATTTTTCAAACCATCAAAGCTTGGCACAATCTTAAGCACTAGAATTACTGATTAAAGTTATAACTCATCACATTGAGGGGTTATAGCACCAGAGATCATTGAGTTTATACGAAGTTTGGAGCATTTTATTTTGTCAAAGTTTAATCTTGCTGTCATTTATATTTCTTTACAAGTCTTTAGAAATTTATTCTGTACCAGATTCAAGCCTCCGTTTGGAGCAGGTTTTTAACATATTACGCATTTTTATTATATTTCTTTGTTTATTTACTCGCACTTTACTTTCCTCGTCTCACACTTCTTCTTTTATTTTCAAGTATTATTTCTCGCACCGTATCGCTTTACTTTTTTTAATTGCATGTTTGTGTTGTTATTTCATTTTCAAAACCAATTTCTAAACCGCTCTTTTCAATTCAATTACCTTTCCTAAATGTCTACTTATAAGTTTCAAATCTATGTTTTTATGTTTGTCATAAACATGTCTGACTAATTTATTGATGTTGGGATGTGAGGACCGTCATTTGGCGGTACTCTAACTGTTGTTTCTTTAGGATTAGAATTGTGGGTTATTTTGGTTTTAATATAAGTTTTTTTAAACTCAATTTAATCGATCACTATGAAAGTAGAGCCGTGAAAACATCAGGTAAGATCGAAAGTCATCCGACACTAAAGAATAAAATTGGTTTGTTTTTTATTAACGAATATCGCGAAAGCACTTTGTTAATTAACTAGGAAAGTCTAATATTTCTAGAAAGAGATTTTAAAACTATTTACGGACGCGTTTATAGGTTTAGGATCCGGTTACCTGAGCGAAATCCTGGAACCCTTTTAAGTTAAATTTTCCAATCAAAATTACTTTTCAATGGAGTAAAGAGTCTAATTTCTTAAAATAGGATTTACTACTTTAACGCAATAAGCGTCGGTCACACGTGACAATGGACGGTATAAATTAGAGAGTAAAATTCGATTCTGAATACGCGAAAGCGACAGTTCCCGTTCAATTAAAATCTTTTCAAAGTAGAAAATATTGCCCGTACAATAATCCTATTTAGAAACAATCAAGAGTATTATTGCTTGATGAGAGCTACATCCTAGTATTATTTGTCTGAATTTATTAAAGTTATTTATTTCATTTATCCTTTGCTTAATTCATTCGCCTTAGATAAACACCGTAGCAACTAGAAACAATAGATTGATAGTTAGGTCTTTATGGGATTGATATCTTTTAAAACTACGCGATAGACTGTATACTTGCAGTTAGGTAATACGGTAGACTCATAAAGTCGCGATCACAAACCCTTATTCATCATTTGTTGAAGGCACTTCTTCACTCTCCCACATGTGTCTGGATTGATTAGGCAGATTTTGAAATCAGTATGCAATTCTTCGAACGCCTTGTAACCAATTAACTTCTCATGTATCTTTGATATACGGGTCTTTACTTGATCTACCCTCTGAATTAAGATGTTATCTTCTACACCCTCAATAACATTGATGGTTGGGACGTTATGCCCTGGAATTGGATTGCCTTTTACATTTAGACCCTCGAGAGTGAAAGAAATTATCTTTCGATCCATCAAATCTTGTACTTTGGATTTGAGTGCCAAGCATTTATATATAGTATGCCTTGGCGAGCCAACATGAAAGTGACATCTAGCATTAGCATCGTAGCCACGAGGAGGAGGTGTTGGTGGAGGTGCTAGTGGTTTAATCTACCAATCCTCTTTGAGTTAGGTAAGACAAGACCTGAGTATATGTCGTGGGTATGGGGTCAAATTCCTTTCATGGCCTCTTTTGATCCCTTCGAGGATACCCATGTTGTTGTTATTAATTTTGTGAAAGCGGTACCCTAGGCTATTATGCTTGAGGCCTAGAGTATGCCTATTGTGGGTACTGATTAGGAGCTACCGCAACTATATAGGGATTGTATGGTACTTGAAAATGCCCCTCAACTGTAACAACATTAGTCTCACCTTTCTTCGGATTACTATTACTGGAGTATCTCTTGTTACTGCTTGGAATGGATGTTTCCAATCTTACCACTCTTTAAGCCATTATCAATCCTTTCCATCATTATTACCAAGTCAGCAAATCCGGTACACATCGAATTGATAATCTTTTTATAGTGAGGGCCTTGCAGGGTGCCCATGAACATGTCAACTAGCTCGTTTTCCAAGAGTGGAGGTTGCACACGAGAAGCTAGTTCCCTCCATCTTTGAGCATACTCCTTGAAGGATTCATTTCCTTTTTGAGATGGATTCTGGAGTTGCATGCAGTTAGGATCCATGTCCCAATTATACTTGTATTTCTTTAGGAAAGAATTATCCAAATCTTCCCAGGTCTTGATGTGGATTCTTTCCAGTTGCATATTGTAGCACCTCAAAATTTGCACCTATCATTGTACATACATTCTCATATTAGGTCATAACATAACATGGTCCACTGCATAGCATTGCATTGTCCCTTTTGCCCAAGTGCAAGATCATCAGAAGAATTAGGTCAAACTGATCAGGAGATCAGTCAATCAATCAAGCAAGTACAATCTCCATTGAGCCAAGGCCCTAGGGTTGGTCCAACATGTTCACATGACCTAGGGGTCCTTTGGAAGTGTTTTGGTCAAGGATTGGATGTTCAGAAGTCATCAGTCAATGCACAGTCAGTCAGAAACCCTAAAAAGTCAAACTTGGTCAACTGTGACTGATTTTATGGTTTTGTTGGTTGGATTTGGTTTGAGAGAGCTTATTCATGTCCAAATAGGCCTCATATATCATGTCAAACATCATCATTGAAGAATTTGAAGCCAAATCAGAAATTTCCAAAAATAGAAACTGGACCTGTAATTTTAACTGCCAAAAATGGAAAGTCTTGATCCTCAAACATACATCATGATACAAGCTTCAAATGAATTTTTGCCCAACATGAAAGTTGCAGATCTTGTTCTCCCATTTCCAAAAAGTCCAAGAACACTCAATTCTCATGTATGGTTGGCAAGTTATGATCAAATCATTTTCAGAAATTTTTGAACTTCAAAAGGCCATATCTCTCAAACCATTTGGCCAAATTGGGTGGGGTTTTTTGCAACAAGTCACATTTGATGCCCTCTTTCCAAATATGTCATCATCATTCACCAAAACTTCACCAATCAAAATGGCATTTTTGGACTTGCATGAATTAATTTCAAGTGAGGTTGAAAAATGAGTTTCAAAATTAACCACTTCCAACCAATTCTACCAATCAAATATGTTCAGAATTGATGTTTTGGATTTGTCTAGGCCCAAATTCGAGCTACAGCCATGCACATGCACCATTTGAGTGGAAATCACCAATTAGCAAAAACACTCAAAATTAGCAATTCCAATTACCACTCACTTAATCCCAACTTAGCTCCACTAAGCATCATATATATTGCATTTTTCTGCTGAAAGAAACCCTAGAAGCAGCAGCCTCCATCATTCCAAAACAGAACATCTCATTTTCTCTCAAATACCATTTTCTCATTTTTGCATTTTCTGACCAAAACCTCAAAAGAACTCGAGCTATTCTTGTTGGTCTCATCATGTATTAACCATTTGAAAGCTGTTGCAAGTGGTAAATCCCAACTGTAAGCACAACACACGACTGTTTCATCCAAGAACTCATTAATGGCAGATTTGGTCTGAGGTCGTTTCAAGGGTTGCTGAGCTAAACTTTCTTCACCATTCACCTTGTGGGAGCTAGTGGAGCATCTGTTTTGAGCCAACACATCCAAATAACACCTGTTTCATCATTTTCTTCAAGATCAAGTAAGTTTTCGAGTTTCTCTATTTACAAAACTATGCTATGCTTGTGATAGAGTGTGTTGTGCTGGTCATTTTGAAACTTGAATCATTGAAAATGGTTGGCTATTCTGAAAGTTACGATGATTTAAAGTTTGTTGCTCCAATATGTTTTTGCTCGATTCATGATGCTGAGCTTGATTCATAGAAAATGGCTTTTGGAATGTTGATGTGTGTTGTTTGCTGGTCATGATGATGCATTCATTTCGAATTTCTGGAAAAATATTTTTTTCGAATTTGATTGATGAAGATGAAGCTTACTGTAGCGTACGAACCCTAGTTCCCTGCCCAGAACACGTTTCGCCCTTGCATTGCATGTTCCTCCAAATTTCTGGGCCATGAAGCCAATCGCTGGCTGCCACGCAGGATATTCCATACGCACCGTTTTATTTAACTTGCAACATATTTACAAGTCTGCCACTCCGTTCCAATTATTCAATTAAATCATGATTATTTCATTTTTTTCTTCAATATTTATTTCACTTTGATACACAAACTTACAAAAATCATAGCATCTTCATTTGTAATCCAAAATTCATGGGAATTTTTTCATTGTATTCATCATGATCTCTAGTTAATTATCATACTTTTTCCAGAATTTTTGGATGGTTGGTTTTTAAATGATGCTAGGGTTTTGTTCATGTGCTCATATCTTGTACCTTTTTCCAAAACACTTGTGAAATGATGATGCATTATCCTATGGCCTTGAAATTTTTTGTGCTTAAACTAGACACATTCATGGTGATTTTGGTGTAGAGTTTGTGAATTTATCATCTCTGGTCATTAAGTTATGATTTTTTGAATTAGGGTGTGACAATTTGTGTCACACCAATGATGTGCAACTTGATGATTTTCAATACCATGCCTCTTGACCTCAAATTGGATTGAATTTTTGCATGAAAGTACTTGAGTATGTCTAGTTTACATGTGATTTTTCTTGGAATTATTTGTGGCATTTCCTAATTGTTTGAGATTTTTCTCCCCTGTTTGGTCATATGTTGACTTTTTGTGATACATGTTCCCATTTCATTTGTGAAATTCTCATACTTTATTAGATGGACATGAAATTTGACATGTGATAATTAGACATCTTAAGGTTTATCATGGTGTTAGTCCCATTCATTTATCATTTGCTATCACTGATTTATTATTTATTCAAGTTGGTACATGTTTGGTTGACTTCTTTGAGCATGTCTAAAATTGCCTTGCCTTTCTGATTTTCATTGACCACCTTCTACTTGTCCAAATGAGTTGAAATTTAACATGCTTACCATGCTGTGGGTTGTGATTGATCATGATTTATTTATTGATTTTTGGAATTGTTTATGATTGGTTTTGAACTGAGTCTTGCTGTTGACTTCTATGAGCTTCCACATGCCATGCTTTGACCTATTTTGTTTGTAAAATGATGATGATGATTGATATGAATGTGAAACCAATTGGGTTTGTCTCTTGATTGTTTGAACTTGATTTTGGATACTTGCCACTTGCTGTTTTGCCTTTCTCATTCTCTTTTGACCCTAGGCTTGTCCTAGTGGTCCTGTTACTCACATTTGAGTTCATGTTTTCAGGTTGGCCAACAATTGTCCAATGAGACCAATACAAATTGGTTGTGTGTGTTTGTTTATCATGACTAATACATTTGTTCTTGTAGGTTGCTTGGCTCACATGCCTTGAGCTCTGTGCATTGCACACTTAGCTTGCTTGTGTTGACTGGTTGATATCTGTTTCCTTTTGCTTTAATTTTGAAGTTGTATACTAATGTCTGTTTGACTATTTCAGGTACTTTTAGTTGCTTAGTTCCTTGTGAACTTTTGCTTTGCTTTGCTTGATAAGCAATTTGCATTGAGGTATAACTTCTTTACTTCATGTAGTCTGGAAGACCTGGCCTGTTACTTGGCCAGGCAACTGTCTGAAGTCCTCCTTAAGAGGCAATGTTTGTGACTGTTTACCTTTGTCCTTGTATAGAGTCAAAGACCTCCTAAGTGAAGAGGCAATTGGCAGAACCCAAGGGATATGCAATCTATCCCCTGCTATTCTGTGTGTCATCTGCTTTGCTCACACCACTGTGTTGATGCATTGCAGATACAAACCCAAGATCTTGTACAAGTGTACAGTTGAGTCAGTTTCAAATGTGTAGAAGGGCTCCCCCTTTCTGAACCCATACATTCTTGTCTTAAGCTCTCCCAGGCCAGGGACAAGAGCTGTGAAGTCTCATCTTCACCCACCTTTCATCAGCTTCACCTTAGCCCCTCAATGGCAAGGTTAAGAGCTAACACTACCCAGTTCCAGTGGTTTGTTTGTTGAGGTTGATATGACCCCTCAACTAAAACCTAACCTTGTTTGAGCCCATTGTTTGTGTATAGTGTGTGCTACTTGTGCTTGTGTGTTTGTTTGACTTGCTTCCTGTGCAAGTTAGGTTTAGTGTGGCTTGCTTCCTGTGCAAGTCATGTTTAGGATAGGCTTGCTTCCTGTGCAAGTTAGCTAGAAACCTTAACTTAGGGATGATTTTGCATGACAACATCTAGGCTCGAGTCGTAGTCTCCCTAGTTGTGTCTCCCTCTGTTATCTGGTTAGGCTAGTCCTTTATCCCTTCGTAGGGGAACTACGTCGCCCTGATCCTCATACCAGATGAGGTACGTAGGCAGGAGATGAGCTGATCTCTCCGGGCGCCCTTTTTCTTTTTCAACATTTTGGTCTTCAACCCCTCTGTGTGTGTTGTTGTGTGCTTGGAAGTTGATGTAAGTCCATCGAGTGGCATTCGGGTTCCAGTGTGGGTGTGTTTTGGTTCGGATGCTGATGTAAGTCCAGTGATTGGCATTCGGGCTCCATGTTTGCCTTTGCCTGTGTTTGTTTGTGTGCGTGTCAGCCGAGCTACGAGTGCTCTGATTCTCCTCTCGTCCGAGAAGATACGTATGCATAGGGTGCGATACCCTAGCGAGCATGTGTCGTTTCCCCAGTCCGAACTACTTCGACTCTGATGTCTATGCCTGATAGACTAAGTAGGCCCAGGATGCGATGTCTTGCCGAGTCAGTCTCTTTTGTTTTCTTGTGTCTCTTTCAGCCAGTGTGTGTGTGTTTGAGCAGTGTTTAGCAACCATTTTCCTTTCTATTGTGCGTGGATCCCGTCGAGTACGACGGATGCGTAGGGGTGCTAATACCTTCCCTTCGCATAACCGACTCCCGATCCCATTCTCTTTGGTCGCGAGACCTTTCCTTTCCCAGGTTTACTCTGAGCGTTTCCTTTCCCTCTTTTGGGATAAATAACGCACGGTGGCGGCTCTGTTGTTCTTGTTTTCCCGCCGGTTTTTCGCGTGATGCGACACATATACCAATCTAAGGATGTCCCACTTATATTGTCTTGGAAATTGTGCAACATTAATTTCTCATCGTTTGCGTAGGCAACCATTTTCCAGACAAATTTTGAAGATGAATCCTATGCCAACTACACCCTTGTATTTTTCAAACTCTAGTGTTTTAAATTTAGTTGGTATAACCATGTTAGGTACCAAGCACATACCCACAACATCGAATCCAAAGATATTGAAGCCCTTAAAAACCCTAAGCCTTTCTTCCAAGATTTTATGTTTGTCAATCTTTATTGGCTTGTCAACAATGTTGCCTGGGTTAGCCTCTGGTTTATTCTCGGAATTTGCAGGCTTTGGATCCTCATCTTCATATTTGAGGTTTCAGTCTATCTGTGTAGGACGAGATTTCATGTTGTGAGTAACTCGAGATATATGTCCCTCACTTGTTGCTAGTCGGACAACCTTGACTTCAGCATGTTTGATGTCTGTGATGAATCCAAGCATAAGGTTTTTGTCCACCAGTGGAGGGACAGTGGTGGAAGCATCCTTTCTCTTTTGATCCTCAACTTCTCTTGCCATCATATTGATAATGACTCTCGTGAGTTGATCGATCTTGTCTTTCATTTCCTCCATATTCCCTTTGACTGAGTCCATATCCTCCCTAAGTGCAACCTGGTTTTGTTCAAATTGCTTCATGGTCCTCTTTTGGCGAGCTCGAGTTTAGTAAGGCGGTCGGAGATTCAGGTTGTCATGTTCGATGATTCTGAGATAATATGAAAAAAATGATGATTTTTTTCTTTTATGTAGATGTATGTATGAATGCATGAGTTTGTATGTAAAAAAATATTTTTTAAAGGAATCCTAAATGCAAAAAAAAATGATTTTAATGATGATATGATTTTTTTTAGTTTTAAGGCTTTAAGATTGAGATTTCATGCAAGCATGACCTAGTTAGGGTAGGCTTTTTATGATACGTCAAATCTAGATTTAAACTACCCAATCTCACTTGTAAGATATAAAGTTTTTTGTAAGATGATAACCGTAGAGTCATGGATTATACCCTTGTTTTACCATGAGAAGGAGCAAGTCTTCCTATGGTAATCCTTCAGGATAAGTCTCATCTAGGCAGGACCTTAGTAATGACCCTTGCAGGTTGATAACATAAGGTCACCCTGAGTTAAAAGTGTGCTAGAAGAGGTCCCTAGAGTCATGGACCAAATTCAAGGTTTCATCATGAAGAAGTGATAGCCAACTCATGACAAACCCTTTGAATTGATCTACTATAGGCGAAATCATCATCAAAGACCCCATGGGATAATAATCCGTAGTGGCCAAGATAGGACGACCCCTTACTTAACTTATTATTTTTTCCTCAAGCCTGGGTTTTGGATTCACACATAGAAATAGTCCCAACCAATATGATATGGCAGACATAATATATAATAAATAATAAGGAAAATAAATAAATAAAAACCATAATAAAGGAAATAAAATACACAAAGCATAGAAGCAACCCTAAAACCTAAGGTTATGATGGACTCTCTTTAGGGAAATATAGGAACTCCCCAGCAGAGTCGTCAGTTGTCGTGGTTGGAAAAATTACAGAGTCACCATCATCCTTTATTTGTTCCAAAGGATATTTTCTTAAGGGTGAGAGACTAGGTTCGGGAGTCGGTTAAGTGAGAGGAAGGTACTAGGCACCCTCACCTTCATTGTAATGGGATTCTCCTCTAATTTCTAGGTTAGTTATATTTTCCTAAGGATATTTGATTTGTTACTATTACTGATTAATCATTTGTTCACTTACAAAAAAAGTATATTTGATTATTGAGAAAAGAAAAATCAATTACAAAAGAAGACCAAAAAATGTTTTTGATTATTGTACTCGCTAGAGTTTACAACTCTATGCCTATGTACCCCCATGTTAGATGAAGGATCAGAGCATTGTAGTTCTTGTAGAAAATATTTGTTGGTTTGTTATTTTTATCCCTTAAAAATTCTCACGCATCACGGACGGAGAGTAATTGATTTTTGAAAAATTCCTCAATGCACTAGGGCAAATGATTTATAGTTTGAGGTGAGTTTAGATTGATTTTATCCCAATTATTGATTACAAAAATATAATACTTAATTTATTTAAGAAAATAAACTAATATATATGTTAGACGATAGACCTACATCTAGAGGGTGTAAATAGATTCCAAGTTAAAAATTTATTCGAAAATTTGATTTAGAAAAATTTATGACGCAGAAGCAAGTTTTAAATATTTCTCGGATCCAAAATCGTCTAACCGAACCTACTATTGAAAAGCACAAATATGCGTAAGAATACCAATGGTATGACATTAATCCACAAGTTGATTAATCAATTCTTCAAACACTAAATTGAATACTCTACTATAGTAATAGTCTATCTCCAATGATAACAACACACGAAAAACTAGTTGAAACAATTTGTCGAACACTTTCCGTGCAATAAAAAATGTTTGGATATTAGTATAGTGTTTGTAGTTCTTAGAAATACAATCACTACCAAATAATATGTGATTACTACAACAACACAAATTTAACAAAGAGTTCAAAAGTTATTACCGAAACAATGTTAGTCAAGAGATCAAAGTAATCAACAATTTATGAACCGAAAAATAAAAGAGAGAGAGAGAGAGAGAGAGAGAGAGAGAGAGAGATGCATGTACCACACACACACACATACACACACATACACACACACACACACACACACACACATATATGTATATATATATATATATATATATATATATACATATATGTGTGTGTGTGTGTGTGTGTGTGTGAGAGAGAGAGAGAGAGAGAGAGAGAGAGAGAGAGAGACTCATAAGAAGCAAAAGGAATGGAAACAAATGCAAGTTTTCAAAAAATTTAATCAATAGGTCGACCTATACGAGTCATGTGTTGACCTATGCAAGTCACGTGTCGACCCGTTGGAAGCATGTATCGACCTGTAAGGTTATGCGCTGTCAATAGGTCGACCTGAAGACTCGGCACATGAGACAAAAGCTGTAAACTTTAATAATGCATCGTATGTATCGACCTATACCATTTATACGTCGACCTGGAATTTATAAAAGTCATCTATAGGTTAACCTGTAGTCGTATGTGTCGACCTATAATGAGGATTTTTCACTTGAAACCAAAATTCTCATGTTCAGCATAATATTTTGATGCACAAATTTTTCTAGACCATTTCCAACAATGTTGACATGCTTCCTAATGCAAGAACGCTAAAATGAACAGCTAGACTTAGATGATATTGTCTAATGTACATAAATGCTATTTCCTAGTTTTGACATCATTCAAAACATATCTAAATGGAAGAATGCACTCACATACTCCCCCTTATTGATGATGGAAAAACATGAGACAATGCATTCTTGTTCATGGAAAGCTCCCCATGAATATGTGCATCATGATGTATCATACTTCTCCCCCTTTGACAACATAAAAAAGAAACCAAGTACACAATTATAAGTATCACATATATACACTAGAGAATATAGAGGCAGTTTGCAAAGATAAGAAATATGGTCACATATATGATAATATACAAACTAAATAAACAACATAACAATAGCAATAACCATAAGTACTTAATACAACAACCATTGTTTAAATTTGAACAGTTAAAGATCCATTGTTAATACATAAACCAAGAGCCAAACAAACCATAATCCAAAATGCACATGCATAAAGACACCAAACATGAATTAACAAAATGCATACCAACACAAGATACCAAATATAACGGAACACCACCAGACAAATCTTACAACACATCATTTAAACACCAATCTATCTTCTCCCATGTCCTCTTGGTTCACCGCTTTGCCATCCTTATCCTTCATTGTAGTATTGAGAATCTATAACATCATACATCTCCCTACAGAAACTCTCATAAAGATAAGAGTCATCCTCATGTGTAGAAATAATGTGATTGATTCTAGCCAAAATGGCTTCATGATTTGCATTCATGTAAGTGCGTCAGGAAACCAATGCCTCAGTCACGTAGGAAGCAAAGGCCTGAAAGTTGGAATCTTGAGTGGATAAATGTTGCTGCATCAGATTGTATTGATTTATTTGTGCAACCTAAAATGAAATTTGTCTTTGACACTCGTCAGCATAACACTCATCTTGTTGTACCTACATATTTTGAAGCATAGTAATATTGGTGGCAGTGTCAGCAGAATTAACACCAGAACCTGCACCGTGATGATTTGCAACATGTGCATCATGCATCAAAAAATCTTCTTCATGGAGATTTTGGTGATCCCCAGTGTGATGCTCATCCTCCATAGAGACACCTTATTTTTCACCTTCATCCTTAAAAGCAGCAGGATCATCAAAGTTATAAGTTATTCTGGAAATCTTACTAGCAAGGAAGTAATATGCCCTTTGTTGGACATCTCAAAAGTATCCAAAATTTGTAAGAGTCCTTTGAGAAAACTCTTGTACAGACCCAAGAGACTTGTATGACAGGTTAGGAAAGCCAATATTGAAGAATTTCAGAATCTTTGAAATCATAGACACATAACAAAATGAAGTACCTTTGTTGCACTTCTTTATAGCAAACATCCTCAAAACAATGTAATGAGGCAAATTTATCTTAACCTTGTTGAGAAGAATGTAGATCAAGTGAACTTCAGAATAATCAATTCTTGAAAACCCACCATTTTTCGGATAGAGAATGTGAGAAACAAGCCAAAGCAATATCCTTTGAACCATCTTTATTGTCCAGTAGTAAGAGGTTCAAAGCCACCTTCAGAACGAGAAGCTCTAAGCATTTAATTCACTGTAACATTCCCATTATAATCAATATGAGTATAAACATCTGTCACCAATGGATCCAGTTCATCTCCCACATCAGGATCAGTAATAGTTATCCCAAACAACGAATTCCATAATTCATCTGTAAACTCATAAATCACATTCCGAATGGTAAAGTTAAAACGAGATCCATCTTTTGCATGCAACCTGAAATAGAACACACGAATAAGATCCTCATTGTAATCTTGTGCATGTTGAAAAAAGTAGTCAATCTTCTGATGAGAGACCAACTCAGCAACACTAGGAAGAGCCATCTGACCAACAAATTTGGCTTTCCACACATACTGTTTTACCACTAGCATACCCTTGTGCTTTTTTTAAACTCCTCAATACACTTTCGAGATACCAATGAGAAGGGAGTTTCTATAGCAATAGACGAGTAACTAGCCTTTCCTTTACCTTTAGAATCAGACTTAATCTTTGCTAGCTTAGGAGCCATTAAAAAAGTTGAGATAGGATGTGCACACCAAGTGTTTGATAGAATGTTAGAATTAAATATTATGGAAAATGAGATATTTAAGAATACTCCCATACTCAAACAAGACAAACAACTAATAAAACGTAGAAGGAAGTAAGGATATAGCAAGAACAAGTATGAATTTTGAACTTTTATGACATAGAGAAACAAAGAGGGTTTTTGAAAGAACAAGAGGGGAAAATAAGATGAATGGAAGATATTTGATGAATATGTGAATGAAGATGAAATGGGTTGAGAGAGATAAAACAATATTTAATGAAATTGAATGACTTTTATGAGATGAGATGAAGCTTGGAAACTTGAGAGCTTTGGGTGCATGAATGTGAAATGAGGATTTTTTTACCAAAGTGAGAATATGATTCGACCTCTGAGTTAATGTGTCGGCCTATTGAAATCATGTGTAGGCACATAGTGAAGCATTTAATCAATAATAGAAAAATTAATTCTACAGGTCTACCTATTCACGGATGTGTCGACACATCCTAAATCATTTTGACAAATCCACAAATTCAAATCATGTGTCGACGTATTATGGAGAAAACTTGACAAAAATCACACTTATGACTTATGAAATGATTTTTGATGACTCACGTTGACTTATGCATGACTAATGAGTAAGAGGATTATGCATATGCAATGATTTGATGGTTTGAAAGCAATTAACATGCAAACACAAAAGTAAGCCTGAGATGGAAAAAGATATAGAATATGTATGATGAAATTTAGTATAAAGCCACTATAAACATATGAAATGAAGCACACATTGGTTGCATTGAAATTTTTGGAAGTGAATAATTATTACACATATCATACACATACTACATCATATGCCTTTAAAAAATAAACATGTAAATAAATACTCACTTACAAAATAAGAAAAAGGATTGAAATGATATAACCTCCCCGTACGGCAGACGGAGGATGCACAAGCATTCCACGAGAAACTTTTGAACAAAAGTTGAAATGAATGCAAAAAGTGCCACAAACACAAACAAAACCAAGACGCTTTTACCACTTTTATCTTTGTACAAGTATTTGAGAGTGCTATTAATAATTTAACCAAAAGTCTCATTGACTTGATGATCATCCTGATACTTAGACTTTCAATCTTGTTCAATTATGATAATCATCTTGCTCTTCCTCACTTTTTCTCATCTTAGGTTGATAAATCCCTAATTTGATGAACTTGAGTATGTCTTGTCGAAGATAACCTACATAATTAATAACAATACCTTTCCTGACACTTCTTAGATATAAAACGTTAGTAATAATAAATACAATTTTACCAATTAAAAGAAAAATAGACAACAACCTATTTAGTAACACATTCTAGCTCCTTGTCACCAAGTTAAGAAATAGAGAAGTGTTACAAGCATTATGTCTTAAGCTTCCAAGAATGTGATCCCATACTCTCTTCATAGTTATAAGACATTTATCCTGCAAGATCAACGACTAGTACTAGGTACCCAATCTTCATTGGGTCCTTGATAATTAGTGAAACATTGGTTGCATTTAGGCAACCATTGAGGAGTGCCTTTGGGGACCACGAGTCTCCTAAAGTTACACTGTGCAATGGTATGACCCTTCATGCAACAATAATGGCAATAAACATTGTGAGAAGATGCTCTTTTTCTATTTGAACTCTTTTCAACATAACAATACCTTTTATAAGGATTATGAGAAGGCATATCATATTTTTAAGTGTCAATAGAAAAAGTAACTTTGGGTTGCAAAACCTTGTTCAACTTGGCTTTAAGATCTCTTGATTCTTTTTGCCAAATATGGAAAGTATCACACCCAAACCATGAGGTTTTATTATCATCACATTTATATTTTAAAATATCTAACATAGATTTCCTTAGAGCTTCCATATTCTTTATATTTTCCAACATTTTAGCTTGCAAATGAGAGAAAAATCTTTTGTTTGAAACAAGCTTTTTGAAAGCTTTTATGGCTTGTATTTGTATATTTTCAAAAGATTCTTGCAATTGAGAATAATATGATTCATGGGTAGATTTAGGCTTAGAGTGAGTTACATTCTTTTTCTTTCCTTTGTTGGCCATATAAGACATTTTTGCCAATTTGTCGCTTGAGCTAGAACTTTCTCCACTTGAAGAACCACTTTCGCTTTCCTAAGCAACATAAGCCTTTCTAGGCTTATTAGATCTTTTGTGATGACCTTTTTCATTTTCTTTCACGATTTGAGGACACTTCGGCCTAATGTGACCTTCTTTGCCACAATGGTAGCATGTACTTCTACCCTTACTTTTATTCTTCTCATCTTCCTTTGATGAATTTGACAACCTTATGGATTTGCCATGATCCTTCTTTTCGGAGTACTTATTTGCTTGTTCTCACATATATCTATTTTACTTTTTGATGAACAACCCCATATCTTCTTCATCGGAGTCTTCGTCATCTTTAGTTTCACAATTACTAAGCTCACTATTTAAGGATTTTAAACTAGAAGTCTTTTGAACAATGGACTTCTTCTCTTCCACCTTGTATTTACATTTCTCTTTCTTCATCTTCTTTTCATACTCTTTTTCATGTTTTTCAAGGCAAGTGAGTTCTTGCTCATGTTCTTCCAATTTACCAAACAACGTAGTAAGTTCAAGTGCTTTAAGATCATTCACTTCTTTGGTAGCGGTGACCTTGGGTTGCCATTCCCTATTAAGACATCTTAACATCTTTCTAGTAGCAATAGCATTGGAGATAGGATTACATAGAGCATTCAATCTATTAATGCGGTGTGTGAATCTCTTTTGCATGTCGGTAATGGTTTCACCATGCATCATATGAAAGAGTTCAAACTCTTGATTTAATGTGTTGATTCTAGCTTGTTTGACTTAATTAGTTGCCTCATGGGCAACTTCTAATGCATTTGACATAGCTTTAGAGGTTTCACAAGGAGAAACACGATAATACTCATTAACACCTAAAGCGGATATGAGAATATTTTGTCCTTTCCAATCATGTTACCATAACTTTCTATCATTATCATTCCATTGACCTTCTGATTTTGGTATGACGCTGCCTTCACCATTGGTCCTTGTAATTTCGTTAGGACCATTGATGATGACTTCCCATACACCCTTATCAACGGAGTTGATATGGATATGCATATAAGGTTTCCAATAGCCATAATTTTCGCCGGTGAAAATAGATGCTCTATATACGCCGCTTTAGGTTCAGTAGCCATTATCTAATAAGCAAATATTAAGACCAGAAACAAACGGAGCTTGATACCACTTTTTAGACGACATACCTGAAGGTTGAGAAAAACAAGAAAGGGGGGGGGGTTTGAATGGTTTTAGAAATAATTAGCTTTTTGTGAAATCAAAACACACATAATTTTATACTGGTTCACTTGAAATTCAAAGCTACTCTAGTCCATCCGGCCAAGGTGATTTCGCCTTCAAAAAGGACTTAATCCACTAATCTTGAAAGATTACACAACCAATCGTCTAAGAGAATAATCTCTTAGCCCTCTCAAGTATACATACTGCGCAGAGTCACTTGAGGAAATAGTTTAAACAAAAGTAAATTGTAATGTAAAGTGCTTCTAACAACAAGCAAGTATTATAGAAAATATGAGAGCAAAAGCTTTTCACGTAAGATCAGCAACTCGTGAAAAAGAGAGAGAATGAATGATGTTTCTGTATGTCTCAGGTGCCTCTCTCTAATCCGTCTTTTATATAGTAGTTGTGAAGGACCGTTGGAGTGATGACAGAATCTTGGTCATTGAAGAATAATTAATGTCATTACTTCTATTGTTTCTTTCTAAAACCATTTTGTCTGCCTCATTATTCCTTTCTTTAAATACTTCCTTTCCATAATGAGATTCTTTTCGATTATGCATTCTGGACTTGTGAATCTGCATCAGAGTCTTGATGTACTAGAGTTTGTCTTCAGAGGATGATTATGTCTGACTTCATCAGATCTTCTCAGTGCTCTAGACTTCTTAAGTATCAGAGTCTGAATCCAATAGTCTTTTGTTGGAGCTTCTAACTTCTTACTGTCGCGCTGGTATCTGCTTTGATCAGAGTCAGAACCTTCTAGATGTATTCCTTTCTGAATGGCATCTGATCATCTAATACTTTATATCTGATGAAGTTTTGTATTTGATGTATGGTCAGAGTCCTGCGTAAATATTCAGAGTCCTGCACACTAAGAGAAATTTTTTTTATAGTACTATTTTTGGTTTCATCCTTTGTTATCATCAAAATCTTAGAGATATATTGTAGAACCAACTTTGTTCTTAAAATCTCCCCCTTTTTGATGATGACAAAACATTTCAGATTAAAGATGCAACATTTAAAGAAACTCTTAGATCAGATATTACAATCAGCTCCCCCTGAGTTAGATCTGGATAGTTCAGAAGTTCTTACCGGACCTTCCATGGTTCGGTTCTTTTAGCTACTTTCCTGCATATCTTAAGTCATTGATTTTAGAGAAAATTTTTGCAGTGCTTGAAAGGAATTAGATATGTTTTCATCAGAGCCATTTTAGTTCTCCCCCTTTTTGTCAGAATCAAAAAGACATAGCAAAAAGGTTGATATTGATATAATTAAGCATTTACATAAGCCAGAAAGCAGAAAGAAAGAAGGCAAGAAACAAACATCAAAACAGAGAAGAACAACATGCAAAGAATAGAAAGCAATAAGCAAAGATAGCCTAGGTGCCTAAGGGTTTGGAGGTGGAGGCATCCTCTGGAGCAACTGGGACAACATGTTCTGAATGTTTATGTTGACAGAGTCCTGTTGATCCAGTCTGGCTCGAACTACCTGTTGTTCTTTCTGCAGCTCTTCGAGAGTCTTCAGGACTGTAGGAACGAATCCAGCGTTGGTGGACTCCCCCTAAGTCAGTTCATTAGCTCGGGCTTTGGCAGCAAACTCTTCAGCAAGGCGCGCTGCTTCTTCAGCATCGACTTTTGCTTTTGCCTCAGCTTCAGCAGCAGCAGCATCAGCAAGAGCCTTGGCTTCAGCTTCTCTGATTCTCTGAAGTTCTTCTTGTCACGCTTTCTCCTCAACTTCCTGTCTTGCCCGCTCCTCAACTTCTCTGGCTAGACGCTCTTGGAGTCTGATCTCAGCGTCTCTGATGAAGTCATTACGGACTTATTCAGAGAGGCCTTTCATCTTGAAGGCTTCAGAGGTCATCCAACTTATCACTCTGTTCCAGTGAGTCCTTACAGTAGAGGGATCATCACTAATACCAGAGTTGATGGTCAAAGACTTGACCTTTTCAACTGAAGACTCTGCAAAAACCATAATTGCTTCTTCAAGGGTTAGAAGGGTGGTTTCTGGTTCATTGGCAGAGGCTTGGGAGGGTGAGGTGGGGGCACTTAGGTTAAGTGTGGGGGTTGTTGGGTCAGCGGAGGTAATGGGTTGGGGTATTTCAGAGTGTGTTGGTTCAGATGGTTGTGATTCAGAGTGGATTGGTTCTGATGGGTGAGGTTCAGAAGTGGTTGTGTTTGGATTTTCCGGAGGTGGGGAAGAGATTTCAGGTTCAGGGTTAGGTTGTGATGGCTTTTGAGATGCCAGAGCACGGTCTTGGAGCTAGGCCAGAGTAGGGGAGTGGGGGTCAGAGGGTTCAGTGTCAGATGAGAGGTTGTAGTAAGGTGGGGATTGAGGAGATGGTGATGAAGATGGTGAAGTGGTTTCATTTAGCATTTCTGCTTCTGAAACAGGTAGAGTTGTGGTGGCAAGGTTGAATTTTTGAGATGGTTGGTTAGAGGATCTGGTGGTTGAGGGATGAGTATCAACAGTTGTATATATAGGGTTTGTTTGAGGAAGTGAAGAAGCAATGGGTTTAATTTTTACAGAGGGAGGGAGAGATACAGACTTACCCGGAGATCCAACCAGAGGCACTGGGGGTCTTGAACCGGATGTTTCTCCTAGCTTAGCTTTCTTCGCCTTCTTGGTCTTCTCAGAGGGCTCTCGCGTCCTCTTCTGGAAGTCTGGTGGAAACTCGGGCAGCCAGTCCACTTGGAATTTTGTGATATCCACTCCTTGTTTGTACAAATCCTCTAGATAGTAGGCGACTACCTCTGGAGGGTCGACCTTGGAGAATAAGTAGAGTCCATTTGGAATCTCCCTCTGATCTTTAAGTGCTTCCCAGGAGGTGTCGAGTGTTGGTTTGGCCCTTACTTGATCAATGATTCCCATGCTCTTCAGATTGAGAGCGTCCAGAGGTCTGCCAGTATCAATCATAACGTCTTCCATGAGCCTGAGCTGAATCAGATGGTCCACGAGGCCACTTTTAATCAGCAAATCAGATATCAGTCTCCCTAGAGGGATGTAGTTCCTTGTCTTCATATTGTTTCTGGTATCTTTCACGAAGTCTCTGAGATATTTGAATAGAAGTGCAGGTAGGCAGAGCTTCAGACCCTTGTGAATGCAGTAGAGGATGCACTTCTGGTCTGTGTTGATGTAGTATGAGGAGTTAGAAGCCGGACGGTGATGGATAGTGCCTAAGATAATCTTCATCCATACCCGGAGGTTCTGATGCAGTTCCTTGTTCTTGGAATGCTTGCCTTCAACATTCTATTGGAATATGGTAGGGTTTATCTCCTAGGACAGATACTTTGCCCTAGGGTTGATGTTGTAGATGCGTCTTCCTCCAGTCTTCTCCATGTTCAGAAGAGAAGCAATTGATTTCTCTGTGATAACTATCTTGACTCCCAAAACGTAGGAGACAATGTAGTGATCATCAGAGTATGCGAACCGCCAGAACTCCTTCACCAGATTTGTGTACACCGGGCCATAGAGGCGTTGAAAGTAATTTTCCCACCCTTGCTTCTTCAGTTCTTCAGTGAGGTCGACGCCATTGCGTTTCATGTTATCAAAATCCACCAAGGTTTCACAGAGAACTTCCAGCTTGTCAAAAGGAGTTGCAAGATTAATGTGAGGCTCACGATCAAGAATGTGAGGTTCCTTGTAGATAGAAGTGGAGACGACGCCGGTGGTTGCAGGGTTTTGTTGATTGGAACTGGGTGCTTGCTCAGTTGAGTTCATTTGTTGAGAGAAGTTGTATACTGACTTTTGCTGAGAATCCATGAAGAAGGTTGAAGATGATGATGGATGTTGAAAAACTTGGTAAGAACTGCAGAAAAGCCTTTGAGAGAGGAGAGAACTGAGAGAAGGGGTTATGTGAGTTCGTGAGTGTAAAAGTGTGCAATCGTAGATTGTGAAAAGTATATATACACAATTAGGGCACATGCAAAACGACACATAAATGAGAGTTTAACAGATATCACGTTAACCAAGTATGGACGTTGTAACGGGGTATTCGTTACCTTTAGATTTATTGACTAAATCAAAAGTAAACCATACAAGTCGAGTTACCACCGCATTTCTATTTATCCAAAGGAATGGTTAGAAAGCGAATAAAAACCTAAGAGTTTTATCGAATCAAAAACTAGTAAAAATGTCAGAGATCGGGGTAAGGGAGTTGGTTATGCAATGGGAAGGTTTTAAGCACCCAAAACATCCTAGGTACTCCTAGGGAGCCCTTTTCACACTTGTTGTAAGGTTGGTATTTTGTGAAAAAATTGTTTGTGCAAACATGATTGAAGAGATGAGAAAAGAATATACAAGTTATTTACAATTTGTGTTTGAGTGGATAAACCCATTGCCTACGTACCATCTTAAAAAAGATTAGGATCAAAACCTCGTAGTTCGGGGTAAAAATCTCAAAACAAGTTGGTGAATTGATTGGGTCCAAAAGCCTTAAGGTCTTTTGTTATCCAAGGTAGAAAACTCAACCTAAAAAAACCACAAATCCACCATGTGAGGATAACTTCAACATGCTAGTGAGGGGTTAACCCTATAATAAGCATGGAAGACTCATTGTCCATCACTAAGGATATAGGTGAGTATTATATCTACCTCAAGGATAACTCAAACCTAATAGCTAAAGGTTATGAAAAAGTTTTGATTAAGAAAGTGGCCATTGAAACCACAAAAGTATTTGAATGGGTTATATTTGACAATGAAAAGTATTTACAAAATATGGTCAAAGTTGACTTATATTTGACAATGAAAAGTATTTTGGTCCACAACAATCAAAACCAAACACAAGCACAATAATATATACACAATTATGTGCTCAAATGAGCAAAAGGAAAATTGCATTAACATAAACATGTGCTCAAATGAGCAAAGGAAAAAGCAAATGAATAATATGTACAAGAATAGTAAATTGCATAAATGTAAAGAGCAAGAATTAAATGTTAATGGTTAATGGTTAATGGTTAGTGTTAGAGTTAGTGTGACATAAGGCAATTTAGCGCTATGTTAAGCAATCGTAATTGGACTTATGTAGAAGTCACAACTATCTGAAGCCGGTCAATAATGATGTAGGCAACAACACAAGTTAGAGATTTTGATTAGTGAACCAAACTCCTACAACTTGCCAAGCCAAAAAGAAGATGAGAAATGATCTTGTATTGATTTAGGTTCTTTGCTTGATTAGGAAGCAACCTATACTTAATGCAAAGCCATTCACTTGATCCATGATCAAGATGAATTAGATTTGAATCAAGGAAGGTTAAGCCTCCCATGTATCAAGGCTAACCACCAATCTTTAACTCATTGATCAAAATAAGAAAAAGAAGAAGAAGAAGAAGAAGATGAATATTAAAGTACATTAATGGAAATAGAAAGAAATAATCAACAAGCATTGACCAAAGATAGAGAAGATCAAGGTCAAACAATAGAAAACAGAACCAAAATGAAGATTAGAAGTCAAGAAACAAATAAAATATTTTTGGTATTTTTCAATATTAAAATAAAACTTGAATTAAAATAATAAAGAAAGGTCAAACTTCAAATTCACTTCAAATCAACTTTGAAAAGTCCAAGTGAATTATCCCAAGTTCAACAAGGTCAAACAAAGTTTGACAAAAATTTTCAGCATTTTTAGAAGTCAGAAACTATTTTAAATCAATTAAAAATGCATAAAAATAACCTAATTGAATTAAAACCTCAAATAAATCTCAAATCAATTAATAAATTGATGAGAATATTTTTCATAGATCTATCATCATTCAAATAGGTTGGAAATATTTTTTTGTATCTTTTGAATATCAAAAACTATTTTAAATGAATTAAAAATAACCAGAAAAGAGAAAATTCCTAAAAAATATCAAATGATAAAATAAAAAATATTAAAAATCATTTTTAGAAACTAGAAATTAAAAGAAGAAAAATGCAATTGGTCTCACCTTTTTTGGACCAATAATGAAGGAGATATGAAATTTTAAAATGAAAAGGAATTAAAAGAAATAAAAGAAAATAGAAATCAGAAATTAAAATAATTAGAAAAATGTGGAGCGTTTGATCTGAGCTCATTAATTGAGCTGGCAAATCATGAGGCTCACACACGCGCACCTACCATGTTCCTTGGTCAACTGAAGCGCATAGGGCCATTAAAATAGTCATAACAATGAATGGATGAGATTAAATCTGGAAAATGAAATGGAAGGCTCAGATTTAATCTAGAGACCAGGCGGTGACCAGCGCCACCGTCTTCTCCGGCCAACTTTCGGCCAAAGCTGAAAGTTGCAGAGAAACAAATGTTCATGAAAAGCCACGATCCAGATACCAATCGAAAGGTGGGGTGATGTATATCACCCCTGTACCAAACAATCCACTCTAGGTTTCTACATTGAGAGAAATCATAGATAGAATTTTAATGGTGTTCAACTGAACTTGCTAGATTTTAAAAATTCAAAGCTCAAGAATGTTGCCTCTATGCAGAGGACTTCAGATCACACAACAACAGCAAAAAACAACCAGTATATGAGTAGATTCGAAGAAATTAAAATGTGAAATGAACCTCTAATTTGCAGAGCTTGGAGTCACAATTCCTTGGTATGGATGCTTGCAGTTTGTTCTTTAGATCAAAAGGAAGAAGGTTAAGGAACTTTTGATCTAAGAAAACAATCGATGCAATTGAATTCTAGATCTGAAAATTGAGAGAAAAATTAGAGAGTTCCTTTGGAGTGAGTGTGAGGATTCAATTGCACACCATTTAGGGCGCCTTCAGATTAGTGAAATGAAGAGCATTGGCCTTGTATTTATAGGAGAAGCAAGCTGAAATGCATGATCAAAATGCTTGCATGAATGGAAAGGGCCTCCATGCATGGGCCTGTACAGGCGCATTGAGGGCCCAATTCCACTTGGATTTTGCAGCTGAACAATGATAGAAGCAAATTGGACGTGCAGATTATGTACTAATGGCTCATGCAATGCAAATTAATGGATTTTCCAAAATTGCACCAATATGTTTAGGTCTTCGAAAATACCATGTCCAAAATAGAAACACCACCTCATGAGTAATGGTTGGAAAGCTTTTTGCATGAGGATAATTTGTTATGTTGATCAAAACTCCATTTGAAACTTGGAAATTGATGAAAAGTGGTCATGAAGTGTAGGGTGCAAAACATGTACATGTGAGATTTTCAAAATTGGCCAAAGTTCAAGCCCTTCTGTTTCAGTGATGCAAGCTCCAAATGAAAACATGTTCAACATCGAAGTTGTATATCTTTTCAATACAATGAATTTGGACTTAAATTTTGCATCATTTGGATTTTTGATGAAGAAGTTATGGGCACTTGAAGTTGGACTTTTTCACATTTCAATGCATTTGGTCCAAAGTGACCTATAATGTTTTGCATTATCACATGTATTTCTTTTAGGATTTTGAAATTTTATTCAACATAAAATTTTAAGTGGACATCTTAATCTTTCCAATGCATTTGATCCCATCTCAAAATCATGAAAAATGAATGAGTTATGTCTTTGGGAAGTTGACCCAAAATTAGGGTTTCACTCAAAATGACCTATAATGATTTGGAATGGATGGTGACCTTCCACGCTTCAAATAAATTTTTGATGAACATGAAAGTTGTTCATATGGTTATTAAGAACATTGTTTCTCTTGGGGTCATCTCCATTTTACAAACACATCAAAAGTTAGGTCTCAGTTTATTTCAAAATAGTCAAATGAATTGACTGATCAACTTCTCAAGTCTATGCCTCATATCTTGATGAATTGATGATTGAGGACACTCATATAAGTTCAAATATGCATGAAATGATAAATTAAAGAACTTCCCTTGATTGCATTTGATCAAAGGTTGAGGTTGCTTCATGAGCAAGGCACAACTGACTCATAGATGAATTAAGGTTTCCTTGGGAAACAAGCCTCAAGCCCTTTGGTTTGCTTTGATCAAAATGGTGAATTGAGATACTTGGGAGGCATATTTGATGGATGAGAGCTTTGGGGAACCATTTCCATGCTTGCTTTCATCTTCAATTGGCCCTATCAATGCACATAGGATCTCCTAGAAGCTTTGGATCTTGTGACTACTAAAGCTACAAACAAAAGATGTTAGTGACATATTTTTGTGCTTTTGGTTAGTAAATAAAATGAGAAAAGCAATAATATACAATTCGAGCATGCTTGGTGATCTCAAACCAACTCAAAAAAGTTCCCACCCTAGGGTAAGGAGCCATGATGCTTATAATCCTTGAGGCAAGATGCAAATGCAATGTTATGATGCCATGAGGGATCTTAGGGTCAAAATTGGGGTCTTACAGATGCCCCTATTTAAGGTCATTCTAGCCGGAGAAGTGAAGGTTAAAATCTTCGCCTCGACGAGGTAGAATGGGCTTAAATAATAACAAAGAGACGAATTTTGGTCCCTAAGAGACCTCATGTTGCAAATGTATGTATGCAAAAAGGTAATACTCTGTGGAGATATGTGTCCACAAAGAGAAAAGAAATCAGGAGAAACTAACAATCCATATGAGTAATACACTCAATGGGACAGAGACTCTGGGGACTCTAATGGGGATAATAAAGGGAATAAAATGCGTGAGCAGGTCACGACTTAAGACTTGCTGAGAGACACGAGGGGAATTCCATGAAAATAAATCAATGGAAAGACTCGAGCTGACTCCAAGATGCATGTATTAGGGAATATGCCAATACAACGAAACTATCCATAAAGGATACTTCGGATAAAAATACGGACTCAGATGGGGAAAATCCACTAAGGGACTTCACTGGAAAATGTCCAAACATGACTCATCTGAGGAAACAACAGGATGAGGTATTACCGGTTACTGGGTAATAAGCTCAAGGAGACATGTGATCAAAACACCGGTATAAGGGTGAGAGAACAACACGCTCGGGGAGAATGAATATATAAGACCGGTATGAGGGTGAGAGATATCAAACTCCAAAAATCATCTGAGGAAGACCTAAAAAAGGTATATATCGACTTAGGAAATCTGACTCCGTAGGGGACAAAAGTCATAATAGGGAGCAGAAAAAGGAGGAACACCAGGGATACCAGTTACTGGGCATATAATAGGTGACCAACCAAGGCGTGAATTGGGGAATATTTCTAAGACACTTATCATCCGAAGGGAGGGCTAAAAAGCAAACTCAATTTACAGGATGGACATTCGACTCCGCAAAAAGGGGAATACGAATCTTACTCGACTGGGGAAGAACAAAAGACTTCGACCAAAGAGCGCATGAGATATATTATCTATTACCGTCAGAACATAGATAACATACTCGCATGGAAGATTATCCACAATCGGTTACTGGGTTAATAAAGGATAAATCAACCGAAAAGAAAGGACATCAGGATACCGGGTACTGGGTATAAAATGATGACCAATCAGGAGGAGAAACCATCATTACCAAACAAGGGTAAATGAAAGATGACTCGCGGGGGATAAATTGCTTGACAAAAGCAATTATCCAAGAGATATATCACCGGTTACTAGGTGAAATACTCAAAAACAAAGGAATATCAATACTGAATATTGGATAAAGATAACCATCAAAGAGGGGATTACATCTACCGGTTACTGGGTAGAAAACCACAAAAAAAGGACTTACAACTACTGGCTACTGGGTAGAAGGCCACAGACTCCGCCGGGGAAAAGATGGACAATTACTGGTTACTGAGCAATCATTCATCCAGACTGCGGGGAACTACAGGGGGAATTCAGAAGAGCGGTCAGTCTAGGAACAAACTAGAGAGACACCATGAAACAGGACTCAACCCAATGAGGATATATCTCATAGGAAAACTCCATCCCAATATATGTGTTGGGAGGAAACTAAAATAACAATCATCCACGAGGACATAACTCAGTGGGGAATATGGGAGAAAGGGTGGACATTTTCTGCCTATGGGGCCGACTCTATATGGAGAGATCAGACATAAACATCTGCTTGGGGAAATATGTATCACCAGATAGCAGGAGACAACAATCAAAAGATATATGGCAAAGAATGCAACATGAATATCTGAATGTTAAGAATATGCATGTATATGCGTAGTTTATGTATGATGAATGCTGACAAACAGAAATATCTAACACAAACAGGTCCAAGAATCAATGGACAAACATCTGGTACTACATCTCAAGAGAAAAAGCCAGACCCCCTGGGGAACATCCAAACTGATGGGGGCAACAGATACCAGGAAATAAAGATCTCTGCAAGGGAAGAAAAAAAAATAGTCACTGCGCTGGGGAAAGGGTCAACACATGGATAAAATCCGCCGTAGAATCAACTCTACTAGGGAAGTTATCAAAGAGGGAAATGAAACTCTGTGGGGAACAACCACCAATCAGAAGGTTTCAATGCCAACACCTTTCTTGCACTGCTGAAGAAATCATATCTGCCGAGGAGAAGAGAACACTACTCCGCTGGAGAAGGAAAGATAAACATCTGCATCAACCACTTTGCTCGGGAGGAAACCACAAACAGGCTCTGATTAGACAATTCCACTAGGGAAACACGGCTGTTGACCGAATCGGGGAGTACCTGTAGGCAAACTACTGGGGATACCCTGCTGAGGACCATACTGGGGAGCAAAAGTGGGATCAACCCTGCCGAGGATGGTCGAGGAGCAAATTCGATGGAGATCAAAAGTAGACAAGTCCGCAGGGGAAGAGCTATAAATCAAACTTGATGATGACTCCGCTTATGCTGGGGATTTCCGGCTTACTCTGGCGGAGAAATTTCAAACTCGAAGTGAGGGAGTACCAAATTCTTCGGAAAGATTAGCATATTCAATTTATCAATCTATAAGGGATTTTAGGTCAATCCACGCAATGGATGACAACCATATAATTGATAACACAAATGCTAATCCCAGACTCACTGGGGGCTAAAAGATTGAGACCGCATCCAAAACTCCAAACTCTCTGGGGATTTGGTGGGATGTACAACTTTCTTCTGCACTCGCGGAGGAGACAACCTGAAATATAATGAAGAGGATACAAGTATGCTGGGAATATGAACAAATGTCTTACCGTTTTGGGAATCATACCATCCTTGGGAGAGCACTGAAGACGTCTCAAGTATCCTTTTATCATTGTGAATGTTCACTTTGTTTAAAAACAATTTATGAAAATTTTATTTATTTAAAACAATGATATTTTTCAATTAAAACATGCAAAATATTTGTTGAATAGAAACAAATAAGAGTGCAAAGAATTGAATAAAGGCTCAAATTTATTTGATGGAATGGTAGTTTGCAAATGGCAAGACTCCATGGATCTTTACAAAATTTGAAATTGGTGATATATATTGGGAAAGGGCTACATTGAGCATAATGACCACTTCTCCACCAACTCTGAATCCAATGTATTTGAAGCTTCAGTTGACGTTGGCTGAGCGAGAATCTCTGACAGATGACGATTGTAGAACAAAGTCTTATCAGAATGCAGTTACTTGCCAAATCCCTAATTTTTGCCTAGATTGCCCCAGGGTGAGGTACTCAATCTAGCAGGATACATATATTCATTTTATGTCTCTAACTTTTGCCTAGATCTCCCTTTCGGGTTTTCAATCCACCGAGACGCTCATTTTTGCCTAAGCCACCCTTTCGGGTTTTCAACTTAGCGAGCTATTCTGTTTTTATTTTAGGCGAAGTATTTCTTGACTGTATCTAAATTCACAGGACGAGTGAAATCCTCCCCATCCATAGTTGTAAGTATCAAAGCACCGCCTGAAAAGGCTCTCTTAACAACATATGGACCTTCATAGTTTGGAGTCCACTTGCCCCTGGAATCGGGCGCGAAAGACAAAACTTTCTTGAGCACGAGGTCACCTTCTCAGAACACACGAGGCTTGACCTTCTTATCAAAGGCTTTCTTCATCCTTTGCTGATATAACTGACCATGGCACATGGCAGTCAATCTCTTCTCTTCTATCAAATTCAGTTGGTCATAACGACTCTGAACCCATTCAGCATCAGTTAACTTGGCTTCCATCAAGACTCTCATTGATGGGATCTCCATCTCTACCGGGAGCACAACCTCCATGCCATAAACAAGAGAGAAAGGGGTTGCCCCTGTTAAAGTGCGGACAAATGTACGATACCCATGTAAAGCAACTGGCAGCATCTCATGCCAATCTTTGTACGTAACGACCATCTTCTGGACAATCTTCTTGATATTCTTATTAGCAGCTTCAATAGCCCCATTCATCTTGGGTCTGTAAGGGGAAGGATTATGATGTGCAATCTTGAACTCACTACGCAGCTCTTTCATCATCTTGTTGTTCAAGTTAGATCCATTATCAGTAATGATTTTATCTGGCACACCATAATGGCATATGAGTTGATTCTTGATAAACTTCACAACTACCTGCCTGGTCACGTTCGCATATGACGCCGTTTCAACCCACTTGGTGAAGTAATCAATTGCTACGAGAATAAACCGGTGACCGTTGGACGCTTTCGGCTCTATCATGCCAATCATGTCAATTCCCCACATGGAGAAAGGCCATGGTGATGAAATCACATTCAGAAGTGTCGGGGGGATATGAATCTTATCCGCATAAATCTGACACTTGTGGCATTTCTTCACATACTTGCAGCAGTCAGACTCCATTGTCAGCCAATAGTAGCCTGCTCTCAACATCTTTCTGGCCATGGCATGTCCATTGGAATGAGTACCAAATGAACCCTCATGGACCTCAGTCATCAACAGGTCTGCTTCGTGTCTATCCACGCATCTGAGCAGAACCATGTCAAAATTCCTTTTATAAAGCACATCGCCATTGAGGTAGAAACTGCCTGATAATCTCCTCAAAGTCTTTCTATCTTTCACAGATGCCCCAGGCGGGTAAATCTGACTTTGAAGAAAACACTTGATATCATAATACCATGGCTTATCATCTTTCACTTCCTCCACTGCAAATACATGAGCTGGTCTATCCAAACGCATCACAGTGATATTGGGAACTTCATTCCAGAGTCTCACCATGATCATCAAAGCAAGTGTAGCGAGAGCATTTGCCATCCGATTCTCATCTCGAGGAATATGATGGAAGTCAACCTCAGTAAAGAACATTGAAATCCTCCTCGCATAATCTCTATATGGGATGAGGCCAGGCTGATTCGTCTCCCATTCACCCTTAATCTGATTAACAACAAGGGCCGAATCACCATAAACATCAAGATGCTTGATCCTAAGATCAATACACTCTTCCAATCCCATGATACAGGCCTCATACTCAGCCATATTATTCGTGCATTTGAAAGTTAGCCTTGCTGTAAAAGGAAAATGTGTGCCCTGAGGAGTAATAATCACTGCCCCAATACCATTTCCATACTGATTTACAACGCCATCAAACACCATGCTCCATCGGGAACCAGGCTCTGGCCCATTCGTCGAGCGTAGGCTCATCGCAATCTTTCATTTTCAAATATAGAATCTCCTCATCTGGGAAGTCATACTGAACTGACTGATAATCCTCAATTGGTTGATGTGCCAAGTGGTCAGCCAAGATACTACCTTTAATAGCCTTTTGAGCTCGATACTCAATATCATACTCAGATAATAACATTTGCCAACGGGCGATCCTCCCAGTTAAAGCAGGCTTCTCAAAGATATATTTGATTGGATCCATTTTGGATATCAACCAAGTCGTATGATTCAACATATATTGGCGTAAACGCTTAGCAGCCCAAGCCAAAGCACATCATGTTTTCTCAAGGATTGAGTATCGAGACTCACAATCAGTGAACTTCTTACTCAGATAGAAAATAGCATACTCCTTCTTCCCTGATTCATCTTGCTGACCCAATACACAACCCATAGAGTCCTCAAGAACAGTCAAGTACATAATCAAAGGTCTCCCTTCCACAGGAGGAGACAAAATCGACGGCTCGGACATATACTCTTTGATACTGTCAAAGGCCTTCTGGCAATCCTCGGTTCAATCATGACGCTGATCTTTCCGGAGGGGCTTGAGTATTGGTGCATATGTGGCAGTCATGTGGGATATAAATCTGGAAATATAATTCAAGCGGCCAAGAAAACCTCGGACTTGCTTCTCAGTTTTGGGCGCAGGCATCTCTTGTATTGCTTTGACCTTTGCAGGATCAACCTCAATACCTCTCTCGCTGATAATAAAGCCCAATAACTTGTCGGAACAGACTCCAAATGTACACTTGTTAGGATTCAAGTGAAGCTTATACTTCCTCAAACGCTGGAAAAGCTTCAACAAGTGCTCTACATGTTCAACTTTCGTTCTTGACTTTGCAATCATATCATCAACATATACCTCGATCTCCTTGTGCATCATATCGTGATACAAGGTAGTCATAGCTCGTTGATACGTGGCTCCAACGTTCTTCAAACCGAAGAGCATCACTCGATAACAGAATGTTCCCCAAGGTGTGATGAATGTTGTCTTCTCCATATCCTCGGGTGCCATCTTAATCTGATTATATCCGGAAAATCCGTCCATAAATGAGAAGACATTGAATTTAGCCGTGTTATCTACCAATATATCAATATGTGGTAAAGGGAAATCATCTTTCGGACTAGCTTTATTCAAGTCTCTATAGTCCACACACATTCAGACTTTTCCATCTTTCTTAGGCACGGGCACAATATTGGCCACCCATTGAGGATATGTAGAAGTCACCAGAAACCCCGCATCAATTTGCTTCTGAACTTCCTCTTTGATCTTTACTGCCATATCAGGATGAGTTCTTCTGAGCTTCTGCTTCACAGGCACGCACTTAGGCTTCAAAGGCAGGAAATGCTTCACGATATCAGTATCTAGACCAGGCATGTCTTCATATGACCAGGCGAAGACGTCGACGTATTCTCGTAGCAACTCAATCAACCCCTTCTTAACAGATTCTTCCAGGAGTGCCCCAATCTTCACTTGTCGCACATAATCTTCAGACCCCAAGTTGACTGTTTCCAGACTCTCAAGATGCGGCTGAATGATCTTCTCTTCGTGCTCAAGTAGACGGGTAATCTCGTCAGGAATCTCTTCAATATCATCTTCTTCGGCCTCAAATACAGAGAATTCAAAGTTGGGAGATGGTGTTGGATCATTATGTTCAATGGGTTTGATCAACCTGCATAATGATTTTGGATAAAGAGATTTTAGAATTCAAGCAAGGAAAATCATTATGCAGATGAAAAGATTGATTTTATTCTATTTTTTAAGGTTATATGTGATCACCAATTTCATGCAAAAAAGCAAAAAGTGAAAATAATTGGAAAAACAAACATTTAACATGAACTTATTGAATGAAAATATCATTGTATTTATGATCCAACAATGTCATCACTCCTCCTTTTGGCATGGGAGAAGGGTTTTTGAACAAAATGAACATTACTTTGACTTATGGATAACTGTTGGAACATCAACAGCAGCCCAATTATTGCAGACCCCTCCAGGGATGACAAAGTTGCCAGAATCCTCCTTTGCATCCTCTTCCACAACAACAGCAGCTTCCTCGTCTTCAACGGTGTGGATGAATCCACCACTCTGAAACAGCCCATGCTTGTTGAAAGCACCAGAAGAATACCCTATGCCAGCCCGGGATTTGTTGTCTTCCAGCTTGATCATTTGTCCTAAACCGGTAGTTGTACCATGCTCAATGGCCAACTTAGCATCATTGTAGGACGCAAATGAAGAAGTTCCTTTCTTAGCAGGCTCAGCAATAGATAAAGCTTGGAATGGCGTTCCAACTTCATCCTAAACATCTATGTAAGAAAAGGAAGACAAATGGCTAACCAGGAGAGCCTTCTCTCCCCCTACCACGACCAGCTTCTTGTTCTTGACAAATTTCAGTTTCTGGTGTAGGGTGGATGTCACAGCGCCTGCCTCGTGAATCCATGGTTTGCCTAATAGACAACTATATGATGGGTGGATATCCATGACCTGAAAAGTGATCTGGAAATCGCTTGGTCCGATCTTGACTAGGAGTTCAACCTCTCCAATCACAGTCTTGCGGGATCCATCGAAAGCTTTAACCACTACTCCACTCTGCCTCATGGGAGGCCCTTGGTATGACAATCTAGCCAGAGTGGATGTCGGTAACACATTCAGTGATGATCCAGTGTCCACCAGCACATTGGACATGGCATCATCCTTGCATCTCATAGATATGTGAAGTGCCAAATTGTGATCTCTTCCCTCCTCAGGGAGATCAGCATCACAAAAACTCAAATTATTACAAGCGGTGATGTTTGCAACAATACTATCAAATTGTTCTATTGTGACGTCATGATCCACATATGCCTCATCCAACACCTTCTACAGAGCTTCACGGTGTGGTTCTGAATTCATTAACAAAGATAGCATAGAGATCTTTGATGGCGTTTGTAGAAGCTGATCTACAACATTGTATTCACTCTTTTTGATGAGCCTCAGCATCTCATCACAGTCTTCTTTCATGGTGCCACTCTGGCCAACAGAGACAAGAGTTTTTACAACAGAGGCAGGTTTATTGGCAATAAGTTCCGGATTCGGAGAAATAACAGCATTCCCAACCGGGCGTTCAGTATAATCAGCAACATCAGCCCTTCGGACATCAGCTTGGGGTTTCAGCGGAGCCGAGAAAACACGACCGCTTCGGGTCAGGCCGCTGACATCAACAATATTAACAACAGAATTGAGGGCAGGGGCACCTCCTTCCCATCTTCCAATGCCACAACATTGTAACGATAGGGGACCGCTTTATCATAAGAGTATGGCACAGGGCCAGCTGGTTTAATAATCAAAGAGGGAGAAGCCTTCTGCTTGCTACCATCATACCGAATGACAACAGGCTCAGGGATCCGAAACACCGGAGATATCACATTGACTTCATCATCAACATTTTGATTCTGAAGTATTTCATTTACACCTTCATCCAGCATTTCTTGGATGTCTTTACGGACTTGGCGACATCCCCTCTAATTGACAGTGCAAACTCGGCATCTGTCATGGTCATGCTCATAATGACCGTATTCACACAACAGTCTGTGTATCTGGACTAATGATGGTCGAATATGGCTGACATATTTGACCTTATATTTACCAGGGCAGCCCTGGACCATGTTGACAGAGGATTTCCCATGCTCGGGCAATGGGTTCTTCTTCACATTGGGACATACGTCCTCGAAACATAAGATACCACATCTCACAAGGTCTTGAACCTTGGTCTTCAGTGGGTAACAGTTTTCCACGTCATATCGGGGAGCACCGGAATGATAAACACAATGCAACTCGGGCTTATACCACCACTGAGGGTTGGTAGGTATAGCCGGTGGGTCTCGTGGAGTGATCAACTTCCTCTCTATCAAAGAGGGATACAATTCTGCATAGGTCATAGGAATAGGATCAAAGGTGACCCTCTTCCTCTCATAGCTTATACTGGCTTGATTGTTGTTTCAATGCTGGTAGGCCTGCTGTTGAGGACGGTGTTGTTGTTGTTGATATTGTTGATGTTGTTGTTGCTGGTTATTGTTGTGCTGATAGTGCTGATTATCTCGGAAAACAGGTGCTACGTGAGCCACCTGATGCTGATTACCGGCAGGTCGCACGGTCTTCCTCCTTACTGAGGGTCTTCTTGGTTTGACATGGGAGGTCACAGCATGTGCCTCGCCATCTTTCTTCTTTCCAAACTCCCCATATCGTTTGGTAGAAGAGCCTTCTTCTCTGGTCAGGCACCCTTCCCTGACTCCTTCCTCCAGACGCATCCCCATGTTCACCATCTCGGTGAAATCAGAAGGAGCGCTGACAATCATCCGCTCATAGTAAAATGAGCTCAAGGTCTTCAGGAAGATCTTGGTCATTTCTTTCTCCTCTAGCGGAGGCACAATCTGTACTGCTAGCTCTCGCCACCTCTGGGTGTACTCTTTGAAAGTTTCCTTGTCCTTCTGGGAAATAGCTCTCAATTGATCCCCATCGGGAGCCATATCCACATTATACTTGTATTGCTTGACGAAGGCTTCGCCAAGATCATTGAAGGATCGGATGTTCGCGCAGTCCAAGCCCATATACCATCTCAGGGCAGCACCGGACAAACTATCCTGGAAGTAGTGAATAAGAAGCTGATCATTGTCGGTCTGAGTCGACATCTTCTTGGCATACATGACTAGGTGGCTGGGAGGGCAAGTATTTCCCTTGTACTTTTCAAAGTCAGGTACTTTGAACTTTACAGGGATTTTGACGTTTGGGACCAAGCAGAGTTCAGCAGCAGACTTGCCGAAAAGGTCTTTTCCTCTGAGAGTTTTCAATTCCTTGCGGAGCTCAATAAATTGATCATTCATAGCATCCATCTTTTCATAGACATCTGGGCCCTCAGACGGCTCAGAATGGTAGATGGTGTCGTCTACTCTGGGCATAATATGCACGACAGGAGGTGGGACGGTAAGGACCGGGCTAGATGTCGGCAGAGAAGCAAATATGGGCGCAAGACCCTCAGGAACAAAGTTGGGAGGCATCCCCCAAGGAAACCCGGCTGGCATAGCTGTTGGTGCAAAGTGAGTGCTGGCCGCAGGCACGGTTGAAGAGGCAACCTCAGAAATGACTATCCTCTGGGGAGGAGTTGAAGGCGTCGGAGACGACTGGCTCTGGGCGGCCATGAAAGACTCCATCAGGGCAATCAATCTGGCCACTTCCTCCTTGAGTTCACGGTTCTCCTGCTCTAGATGATCCATCAGTCTTGAAGCGTTGGCTCGAGTGTAGTACCGGTGAGTCAGCTTGTCTTCAAAATAAATGAAGAACACAAAGTTAGACCATAGAACAAGAAGCCCAGAGCAAAACCTGCTTATGCACATGATGCATGCAATGCTTGTGCATATGATTTGTTATTATCAGAGGGACTTTAGAGTCCTATTTGCAAATATTGACAATATTAATCATTTAGACATATATGGAAATATCACATAAATAATATTTGGAAAATATTTTTACACCAAAGAAGTACAGTCTTGGTAACCAAATACAATACAAGAGAGAAGGAAAATGAACATCCTATGGAACCCTAGAAGCAATCATCTAAATCTCTGGAGACCGAAAGATAAGCTGCACGAAGCCTCTTCACCTCCCTCTCATAGGCTGCCTCCATATCTGCTTTCTCTTTGGCGAGTCGATCGTACTTGCTCTTCCAAAACTTCGAAGACTGAGGAAGAAGAGAAGTCAATTCATCATCAGGCTCATCAATAACCTGGTGCTCAAGGAACTCTATTAAAGCATCCTTCTCTCTAATCTGTTGAAGCAACTCCTCTCATTCACGGATCCAGGCACGCGAATGGTCTTCATCTCTCAACTCCTTTACTCCTTGGTTAGGGAGGGTTGAAGGCCCAACCACAACCAAAGGTGTAGGTCTTGGATACTCGTAAGGCATGAGGTACTCGGAAGCTCTCCTCCTAACCCAAGAGGTATAGGGTTCCAAAGCAATACAGTTCTTCGGACCAAGCTCTTTCCTTCCCTTCCTATGGATCTTGCGCCAAGCGCGAAACATCCTGCCCTTCAAGCCTTGGGGATCTTTACCCTCCTGGAAGAACACACCTTCTAACATAATGTTATTAGGTTCATCCTTTAGGGGGAACCCAAGCTGACGACGTGCCAAAATAGGGTTGTAGTTAATCCCACCACATGTACCAAGAAGAGGCACATTGGAGAATTCACCATAAGAGTCGATAATCTGCACACTATCATATACACGGTTGTACCAAAAGATATCATCATTAGTGAGAGACATAAGTCTCGTGGACCACCGTAGACATCCTTTGTTCTCCTTGAAGGCGACCGTCTGCGGCAAGTGTGAAATAAACCACTTGTACAGCAGAGGCAAACAACGCACAATGGTACCACCACCCTTTGCATTCTTCATATGCAAAGAAAAGTAAGTGTCACCCAATAGAGTCGGAACGAGATTAAGAGCAGAGAAAATCCTAATAGCGTTCATATCCACAAACTTGTCGATGTTGGGGAATAACACTAGCCCATAGATGAGAAGTACAAATATGGCTTCAAAGGCGTCCTCACTCATGGCCTTCCCATACATAGTAGCTTGAGCGATGAGGAACTCAGAAGGAAGACCTTGAATTCCACCTTTGGTAGTCATATGAGCACCAACCAGAGATTCATTTATATGCAACATATCAGCTATCTCTTGAGAAGTAGGAATACCCTCTAAGCCACCGAACGTCAACTGGTCTAGGATAGGTATGCCCACAAGATAGGCATACTCCTCAAGCGTGGGCAAAAGCTGGAAATCCGGAAATGTGAAGCAATGGTACAAGGGATCATAGAACTGCACCAATACACTCATCAAACCTTCGTCCACTTGAGTAGCCAGAATAGATAGAAGCTTCCTATAACGAGCCTTGAAACCCAAGGGATCTAGTACATAGGATGTCAAATTCCTTAGTCTTTCAAGTCGGGTTGTCTGAAACTGTACTTCTTCGTATTCCTTCTTTGTCTTTCCATGTCCGAAAATTTGCAAATAGACCTCTTAAGTTCCTTGAAAGTTTTCTCATTATTGATGATATGGATGCAAATGGGTGCATGAATGCATGGATGCAACAATCACATTCAAGGATCAAGCAAAGCACACCACAAAAAGGTCATGGGATGGATCAAGTCATCCTTAATATCAATCATCCATTTTGGTGGATTATGGTTTACACCTTATCAATACCCAAGTTCCATTGATATTAAGGATATACAAGAACGGATTAACCATGAATCAAGGGTTTGTTGCAAGTCACGAGCAATAGAGTCTCAGTTAAGAACTACCCAAAGGGAGTGTACTAGGGTTTAAACCTTCCAAACATGTTCTACAAGAGGTTCCCATAGTCATCATCCCATCTTTCGGATATTATCGGATAAACGACTACTCGTATTCCAAAAATATTCTCAAGAGAGACTCTTATGAGTGTAGTATTCGCCTAACAATCGTATCAAATCTTACACTTGAACGACCTTCGCACTACATCCTAAAAATAGGCCAAGATGGGCTTGGTAAACTAAGGTCCTTGGCTTCTAAGGTCTATATTGGAAAGAGTAATGCCCAACCACGACTACTCGTGTGACATTATTGATCCCAACATGACCTCCACCAAGTGAATGGGCTTGCAAGTAAACTTGCTAAGGAATAACTCCACACAAGTCGACAAGACTATGCCATTCTCCTATCCTAAGTGCACTCGAGTTCGGGTATAGAACTCATCTCACAAAGATCACCAAGCATACAAGGAATTAATATTCAAGCAATTCAATCATTAAATACAATACAGTAATCCCAATTTGCACAAAAATATATCACAAAACAATATACAATACAATATACAATACAATACAACACAACACAAATGTGAAAAGTAGGCAAAACCCACTAGGCAAATCTCCCCAGCAGAGTCGCCACTTTTCTGTAGCGGGGTATATGTTGCCTTTAGATTTATTGACTAAATCAAAAGTAAACCATACAAGTCGAGTCGCCACCGCACTTCTATTTATCCAAAGGAATGGTTAGAAAGCGAACAAAAACCTAAGAGTTTTATCGAATAAAAAACTAGTAAAAATGTCAGAGATCGGGGTAAGGGGGTTGGTTATGAAATGGGAAGGTTTTAAGCACCCAAAACATCCTAGGTACTCCTAGGGAGCCCTTTTCACACTTGTTGTAAGGTTGGTATTTTGTGAAAAAATTGTTTGTGCAAACATGATTGAAGAGATGAGAAAAGAATATACAAGTTATTTACAATTTGTGTTTGAATGGATAAACCCATTGCCTAAGTACCATCTTAAAAAAGATTAGGATCAAAACCTCGTAGTTCGGGGTAAAAATCTCAAAACAAGTTGGTGAATTGATTAGGTCCAAAAGCCTTAAGGTCTTTTGTTATCCAAGGTAGAAAACTCAACCTAAAAAAACCACAAATCTACCATGTGAGGATAGCTTCAACATGCTAGTGAGGGGCTAACCCTATAATAAGCATGGAAGACTCATTGTCCATCACTAAGGATATAGGTGAGTATTATATCTACCTCAAGGATAACTCTAACCTAATAGCTAAAGGTTATGAAAAAGTTTTGATTAAGAAAGTGGCCATTGAAACCACAAAATTATTTGAATGGGTTATATTTACCAATGAAAAGTATTTACAAAATATGGTCAAAGTTGACTTAAAGATTCAATTCAAAATAAGTATTATGAAAAGAAAGTTTGAAAATCAAAAGCATAATGCTTAGGTTTCTAATGTTTGAAAACATATGTTAAATGTTTGCACAAAAGTTTTGGCTTGGGTTAGAGTGAAGGGAAGAAGAAGAATGGCTAAGGTCCTAATCATACAAGAGATGAAGGATAAGAAACAAGACCACAAATGGAAATCCTCTCTTGAGATCATATTGATGATCCAAGTAGCTCCCATCCTTTGGAATATGCAAGCAAATAAGTAACAACTCAAGCAATCAAATCAATCAAGCAAGCTCTTAGAAGATCCCCAATGGCTCTTGTATCTTTCTCTTTTGAAGCACATGACAATGGTTCTTCAATTTTGGCTCAAATAGGATTCCCTAGCACAAAAGCATACACATCAAAAAGGTCTATCAAACAAACAAATAATGAACAAGAAGGAGTTTAGAAATTGGTCCTTTCAAAGTTCTCTTCAACATTTATAGCACTCTAAAGGCCCAATGCCTAGTTGCTCTTTGACTCCAAATTTGCATAGGGAATGTCCTAAAGTCTATGTCCTTTTTGTCCATTTTGGCATTTTGGCATTTTGGTCCACAACAATCAAAACCAAACACAAGCACAATAATATATACACAATTATGTGCTCAAATGAGCAAAAGGCAAATTGCATTAACATAAACATGTGCTCAAATGAGCAAAGAAAAAAGCAAATGAATAATATGTACAAGAATAGTAAATTTCATAAATGTAAAGAGCAAGAATTAAATGTTAATGGTTAATGGTTAATGGTTAGTGTTAGAGTTAGTGTGCCATAAGGCAATTTAGCGCTATGTTAAGCAATCGTAATTGGACTTATGTAGAAGTCACAACTATTTGAGGCTGGTCAATAATAATGTAGGCAACAAGATAAGTTAGAGATTTTGATTAGTGAACCCAACTCCTACAACTTGCCATGCCAAAAAGAAAATGAGAAATGATCTTGTATTGATTTAGGTTCTTTGCTTGATTAGGAAGCAACCTATCCTTAATACAAAGCCATTCACTTGATCCATGATCAAGATGAATTAGATTTGAATCAAGGAAGGTTAAGCCTCCCATGTATCAAGGCTAACCACCAATCTTTAACTCATTGATCAAAATAAGAAGAAGAAGATGAATATTAAAGTACATTAATGGAAATGGAAAGAAATAATCAACAAGCATTGACCAAAGATAGAGAAGATCAAGGTCAAACAATAGAAAACAGAAGCAAAATGAAGATTAGAAGTCAAGAAACAAATAAAATATTTTTGGTATTTTTCAATATTAAAATAAAACTTGAATTAAAATAATAAAGAAAGGTCAAACTTCAAATTTACTTCAAATCAACTTTGAAAAGTCCAAGTGAATTATCCCAAGTTCAACAAGGTCAAACAAAGTTTGACAAAAAATTTCAGCATTTTTAGAAGTCAGAAACTATTTTAAATCAATTAAAAATGCATAAAAATAAACTAATTGAATTAAAATCTCAAATAAATCTCAAATCAATTAATAAATTGATGAGAATATTTTTCATAGATCTATCATCATTCAAATAGGTTGGAAAAATATTTTTGTATTTTTTGAATATCAAAAACTATTTTAAATGATTTAAAAATAAACAGAAAAGAGAAAATTCCTAAAAAATATCAAATGATAAAATAAAAAATATTAAAAATCATTTTTAGAAACTAGAAATTAAAAGAAGAAAAATGCAATTGGTCTCACATTTTTTGGACCAATAATGAAGGATATATGAATTTTTAAAATGAAAAGGAATTAAAAGAAATAAAAGAAAATAGAAATCAGAAATTAAAATAATTGGAAAAATGTGGAGCGTTTGATCTGAGCTCATTAACTGAGTTGGCAAATCATGAGGCTCACACACGTGCGCCTACCATGTTCCTTGGTCAACTGGAGCGCACAGGGCCATTAAAATAGTCATAACAATGAATAGATGAGATTAAATCTAGAAAATGAAATGGAAGGCTCAGATTTAATCTGGAGACCAGACGGTGACCAGCGACACCGTCTTCTCCGGCCAACTTCCGGCCAAGCTCAAAGTTGCAGAGAAACAAATGTTCATGAAAAGCCACGATCCAGATACCAATCGAAAGCTAGGGTGATGTATGTAACACCCCGATAAAATATGATAATTATTTAAATTAAGTTAATAGTATATTTATTAATTTAATTAAATAATTGGATTATTATTGGAATATTATTGGAATTATTATTATAATTGGAATAATAAGTTGGAATATATATAAAGAGAGTTCCATTTGGTAAAGAAAGTTTTTTTCACGTGAAAAGGGAAAGCGACAGAAAAGTGAGAAAAGGGCAAAGAGGAAGAGCAGGAGAAGAGGGTTGAAGAAGGAAGAGTTTGAAGCTAAAGGATTGCCGGATTAACTCAGGTAAGGGGGGTTTATCGTCGTTTAATGGGTATTATGGGTTAACATATAATGGGTAGTGATAAGCCATTGATTTGACCCTAATTGGGATGTTGAATGCTGAAAAGTTGTGATGAATAAGTTATGTTAAAGCTGTAATTGAATCTATATTTGGGTGAGTTGTGATTTTCCGAAAGTGTAGCTTTTTACGGAATTGGAATCGGAGGTCCGGAAGTCCTCCAACGGCGGAAAATGCGGAGAATTCTGCATTCTACTTCGTGTTAGCGCAGGAACAGCTTTTTGTCTTGCGTTAACCGGTTAACCCAGGGTGTTAACCGGTTAACACTGTTATGAATTGTGAACATATTGTTGTCTGTCTTGCGTTAACCGGTTAACCCAGGGTGTTAACCGGTTAACACTGTTGTGAATTGCCAAGAAGCGTGTTTTGTGTTGCGTTAACCGGTTAACCCAGGGCGTTAACCGGTTAACACTGTGTGAAAAGTGAAAAATTTATATTTAAATGTGGTGTGCATGTTTGATGTTTGGCCTATATTGGCGTATGATATAATAGGGATCATTTCCCGTTGTTTTGAGCGGTAGGGGTATTAGTAGAGCGTGCTAATACTGTGATTGATTATGTGGCATGATATGATTATGTGATAAATATGTGGATGATGTATGATTGTATGCATAATGCTGTGGATGTATCTATTATGTATGCAATTGTGAATGGACTGTTTATGGCTTAGAGTGTGAGCATATGTCCATTGTGGATGATTGTTGGTGTTTGCATGACTAAGTGATTTAGCTTGCATATTGTGGCCTTTATGGTGGTAGCTAATTCCCATGGTGAGGAATTAGTGATGAATTATTGTGGATTGTTGTTGATGTTTGCATGCTAGGTGATTTAGCGTGCATAGCATAGCCCTTGGGGTGGTAGCTAATTCCCATGGTGAGGAATTAGTGATGTGAGTCACTAGGTCTCAAATGAGTGGGACTAGTGAGCTTGGTAGCCGTATCTGGATTTGATCGGTGAGGTTGAACTATATGTTCACGAATAGTCGGTACCGCATGCATGGAGTCTCATTGCATAATGTATGTATTGTGTATAATATGAATGGATGTGTTCCAATATTATACGTGTGTTTTGATGTTTATGTTGAGCATGATTATGAGTATGAGTTGATGTTGCCGTTACTGAATGTGTGATATGATTAGGGTGATGAGATGTGTTCATTTACTTAGCATTACATGATATTTTATAATGCTTATTATATCGATTGAGGAACTCACCCTTACACTATGTTTCAGGTAACGAGCAGTGATTGAGTAGAAGCTAGTGTTTGGAGTCTAGTGTAGTTCCTTAGTGGGTCATGCTCTGGTAGATGTAACATCGGGACGGGATGTTTTACTTGTTTTCAATTGTGGTTGTTGAACAGTTTTACATGTAAAGTGATTATATGGTTTGCATATCCGCTGCGTATTGTGCAATGTTTTATTTTGATAAACAAATGAGTATGACCAGTTATTTGGAAAATGGTGTGAAGTGTCAAGTGTGACACCCTTAATTGCATATTTACTCTGATTTATGTTTGGTTGTTTTAATTATTTATTGGGGTATTTTAGAAGGGTGTTACATTAGTGGTATCAGAGCATAGTCGGTCGAGTCGAGTCGTAATTATTCTGTTTCCCCTGTACGGGATAGGTGTTGTGTAACCCTATCAGTACTTATTGTTTTAGCTTGTTGGGTACTCAGAATAGAGATGGCTGGAAGAGGTAGAGACGATGCTGCGATTGCTGAGGCTCTGGGTATGCTAGCTGGAGTACTTGGAGGGAATCCGAATGTTGTGGGAATGGGAGCTGCTCGTCAACTGGGTGAGTTCCAGAAGAACAATCCTCCAATGTTCAAGGGAGCATACGATCCAGATGGTGCTCAGAAGTGGTTGAAGGAGATCGAGAGGATCTTCCGAGTGACTGAGTGTGCCGATAACCAGAAGGTCGGGTTCGGTACGCATATGCTGTCAGAGGAAGCAAATGATTGGTGGGTTGCTGCCCGCACTAAGTTGGAAGCTGCTGGGAATGCTGAGATCACTTGGGCGGTGTTCAGAGAGAGATTCCTGAGGAAGTACTTTCCAGAGGATGTCAGAGGAAAGAAAGAGATAGAGTTCTTAGAATTGAAGCAGGGCAACCGTCTGTTACTGAGTATGCTGCTAAGTTCACAGAGCTGTCGAAGTATTACACTCCCTATGATGAGGCAGTAGCAGATGGGGCAGAGTTGTTTATGCTGTTAGCGACTTTGGAGGCTAAAGATAAACTGGTGATTTGCGATCTAGCCGTGGTGTGTGATTTTCCTGATGAGTTTCCTGAAGAAGTGAATGAATTACCACCAGAGCGTGAAGTTGAGTTCTCAATTGAATTGGTACCTGGTACTAGGCCGATATCGATGGCTCCGTACCGTATGTCTGCTGTTGAGTTAACTGAATTGAAGAGTCAGTTGGAAGATCTGTTGGATAAGAAGTTTATTCGTCCGAGTGTGTCACCGTGGGGTGCACCAGTGTTATTGGTTAAGAAGAAAGAAGGTACTATGAGGTTGTGTGTGGACTACAGGCAATTGAATAAAGTGACGATCAAGAATCAGTATCCTTTGCCGAGGATTGATGATTTGATGGATCAGTTGGTTGGTGCGAGTGTGTTCAGCAAAATAGATTTGAGATCGAGGTATCATCAGATACGTGTGAAAACTGAGGATATTCAGAACACTGCTTTCAGAACAAGGTATGGACATTATGAGTATTCTGTAATGCCTTTTGGTGTGACTAATGCGCCTGGGGTATTTATGGAGTATATGAATAGGATTTTCCATCCGTACCTAGACAAGTTTGTTGTGGTGTTTATTGACGATATTTTGGTGTATTCGAAATCTGAAGAAGAGCATGCTGAACATTTGAGAGTGGTTTTGGGAGTTCTGCGAGAAAAGAAGTTATTTGCTAAACTGTCTAAGTGTGAATTTTGGTTAGAAGAGGTTAGTTTCCTTGGTCATGTGATTTCAAGAGGTGGTGTTGCTGTTGATCCTTCTAAGATAGAAGCGGTATCTAAGTGGGAAGCTCCGAAGTCAGTTTTTGAGATAAGGAGTTTTCTTGGACTTGCAGGTTATTATAGGAAATTCATTGAGGGATTTTCTAAGTTAGCGTTACCGTTGACGATGTTGACTAGAAAGGGGCAAGCGTTTGTTTGGGACTCAAAGTGAGAAGAAGGTTTCCAAGAGTTAAAGAGAAGGTTAACTACTGCTCCTATTCTGATATTACCAAGTCCATCGGAACCATTTGAGGTTTACTGTGATGCTTCATTGTTGGGTTTGGGTGGTGTTTTGATGCAGAATAAGCAGGTTGTAGCTTATGCTTCGAGACAACTGAAGGTTCATGAGAGGAACTATCCGACACACGATTTAGAGTTGGCAGCTGTGGTGTTTGTTCTGAAGTTATGGAGGCATTACTTGTACGGGTCAAGATTTGAGATTTTCAGTGACCATAAAAGTTTAAAGTATTTGTTTGATCAGAAAGAGTTGAATATGAGACAGAGGAGATGGTTAGAATTTCTGAAGGATTATGACTTTGGTTTGAATTACCATCCGGGTAAAGCAAACGTAGTGGCTGATGCATTGAGTCGGAAATCATTGCATATGTCTATGTTAATGGTTAAGGAATTGGATTTAATTGAGCAGTTTAGAGACTTGAGTTTGGTGTGTGAGAGTACTCACAATAGTGTTAAATTGGGAATGTTGAAGTTAACGAGTGGTATTCTGGATGAGATTAGAGAGGGTCAGAAATCCGATGTGCTTTTGGTTGATAAGTTGACTCTAGTGAATCAAGGTCAAGGTGGTGAATTCAGAGTTGATGAGAATGGTGTTTTGAAATTTGGTAATCGGGTGTGTATTCCGGATGTTACCGAACTTAAGAAGAGTATTCTTGAGGAAGGACATCGTAGTGGCCTGAGTATTCATCCTGGAGCTACGAAGATGTATCATGATTTGAAAAAGTTATTTTGGTGGCCGAGAATGAAAAGAGAAATTGCGAGTTTTGTTTATTCTTGTTTGACTTGTCAGAAGTCAAAGATTGAGCATCAGAAGCCGTCTGGGCTAATGCAACCGTTGGCTATTCCAGAGTGGAAGTGGGATAGTATCAGTATGGATTTTGTTTCTGGTTTACCGAGGACAATTAAGAATTTTGAAGCTATTTGGGTGATTGTTGACAGATTGACAAAATCGGCTCATTTCATTCCGATCAGAATGAATTATCCGTTAGAGAGATTAGCTGAGTTGTATATTGAGAAAATTGTAAGTTTGCATGGTATTCCGTCGAGTATTGTTTCGGACAGAGATCCTAGATTTACATCGAAGTTCTGGGAAGGTTTGCAGAGGGCTTTGGGAACTAAGCTGAGATTGAGTTCTGCATATCATCCGCAGACTGATGGTCAGACTGAGAGGATGATTCAGTCATTGGAGGATCTTTTGAGGGCTTGTGTTTTGGAAAAGGGAGGTGCTTGGGATTGTTATTTACCTTTGATTGAGTTTACCTACAACAATAGTTTTCATTCGAGCATTGGTATGGCACCGTTTGAAGCTTTGTATGGTAGGAGATGTCGGACACCTTTATGTTGGTATGAGTCCGGTGAGAGTGTTGTGGTTGGACCGGAGATTGTTCAACAAACTACGGAAAAGATTAAGATGATTCAGGAGAAGATGAGGATTGCTTAGAGTCGTCAGAAGAGTTATCACGACAAGAGGAGGAAGTCACTTGAGTTTCAAGAGGGAGATCATGTGTTTCTTCGTGTTACTCCGATAACTGGGGTTGGTCGAGCTTTGAAGTCGAAGAAGTTGACACCTCGATTTATTGGTCCTTATCAGATTTTGGAGAGGATATGGGAGGTAGCCTATCGTATCGCTTTACCGCCGTCACTTGCGAATTTGCATGAGGTTTTTCATGTGTCTCAGTTGAGGAGGTACATTCCTGATCCGTCGCATGTGGTCCAAGTAGATGATGTACAGGTGAGAGATAACCTGACTGTTGAAACATCACCTATGAGGATAGAGGATCGAGAGTTGAAGCAGTTGCGGGGTAAAGAGATTGCTTTGGTAAAGGTAGCTTGGGGAGGACCAGCAGGTGGCAATGTGACTTGGGAACTTGAGAGTCAGATGAAGGAGTCTTATCCAGAGTTATTCGCTTGAGGTATGTTTTCGAGGACGAAAACTCTTTTAGTGGGGGAGAGTTGTAACACCCCGATAAAATATGATAATTATTTAAATTAAGTTAATAGTATATTTATTAATTTAATTAAATAATTGGATTATTATTGGAATATTATTGTAATTATTATTATAATTGGAATAATAAGTTGGAATATATATAAAGAGAGTTCCATTTGGTAAAGAAAGTTTTTTTCACGTGAAAAGGGAAAGTGACAGAAAAGTGAGAAAAGGGCAAAGAGGAAGAGCAGGAGAAGAGGGTTGAAGAAGGAAGAGCTTGAAGCTAAAGGATTGCCGGATTAACTCAGGTAAGGGGGATTTATCGTCGTTTAATGGGTATTATGGGTTAACATATAATGGGTAGTGATAAGCCATTGATTTGACCCTAATTGGGATGTTGAATGCTGAAAAGTTGTGATGAATAAGTTATGTTAAAGCTGTAATTGAATCTATATTTGGGTGAGTTGTGATTTTCCGAAAGTGTAGCTTTTTACGGAATTGGAATCGGAGGTCCGGAAGTCCTCCAACGGCGGAAAATGCGGAGAATTCTGCATTCTACTTCGTGTTAGCGCAGGAACAGCTTTTTGTCTTGCGTTAACCGGTTAACCCAGGGTGTTAACCGGTTAACACTGTTATGAATTGTGAACATATTGTTGTCTGTCTTGCGTTAACCGGTTAACCCAGGGTGTTAACCGGTTAACACTGTTGTGAATTGCCAAGAAGCGTGTTTTGTGTTGCGTTAACCGGTTAACCCAGGGCGTTAACCGGTTAACACTGTGTGAAAAGTGAAAAATTTATATTTAAATGTGGTGTGCATGTTTGATGTTTGGCCTATATTGGCGTATGATATAATAGGGATCATTTCCCGTTGTTTTGAGCGGTAGGGGTATTAGTAGAGCGTGCTAATACTGTGATTGATTATGTGGCATGATATGATTATGTGATAAATATGTGGATGATGTATGATTGTATGCATAATGCTGTGGATGTATCTATTATGTATGCAATTGTGAATGGACTGTTTATGGCTTAGAGTGTGAGCATATGTCCATTGTGGATGATTGTTGGTGTTTGCATGACTAAGTGATTTAGCTTGCATATTGTGGCCTTTATGGTGGTAGCTAATTCCCATGGTGAGGAATTAGTGATGAATTATTGTGGATTGTTGTTGATGTTTGCATGCTAGGTGATTTAGCGTGCATAGCATAGCCCTTGGGGTGGTAGCTAATTCCCATGGTGAGGAATTAGTGATGTGAGTCACTAGGTCTCAAATGAGTGGGACTAGTGAGCTTGGTAGCCGTATCTGGATTTGATCGGTGAGGTTGAACTATATGTTCACGAATAGTCGGTACCGCATGCATGGAGTCTCATTGCATAATGTATGTATTGTGTATAATATGAATGGATGTGTTCCAATATTATACGTGTGTTTTGATGTTTATGTTGAGCATGATTATGAGTATGAGTTGATGTTGCCGTTACTGAATGTGTGATATGATTAGGGTGATGAGATGTGTTCATTTACTTAGCATTACATGATATTTTATAATGCTTATTATATCGATTGAGGAACTCACCCTTACACTATGTTTCAGGTAACGAGCAGTGATTGAGTAGAAGCTAGTGTTTGGAGTCTAGTGTAGTTCCTTAGTGGGTCATGCTCTGGTAGATGTAACATCGGGACGGGATGTTTTACTTGTTTTCAATTGTGGTTGTTGAACAGTTTTACATGTAAAGTGATTATATGGTTTGCATATCCGCTGCGTATTGTGCAATGTTTTATTTTGATAAACAAATGAGTATGACCAGTTATTTGGAAAATGGTGTGAAGTGTCAAGTGTGACACCCTTAATTGCATATTTACTCTGATTTATGTTTGGTTGTTTTAATTATTTATTGGGGTATTTTAGAAGGGTGTTACAATGTACATCACCCCTGTACCAACCAAATCCACTCTAGGTTTCTACATTGAGAGAAACAGAGATGAAATTTTAATGGTGTTCAACTGAACTTAGTAGACTTTAAAAATTCAAAGCTCAAGAATGTTGCCTTTATGCAGAGGACTTCAGATCACACAACAACAACAAGAAACAACCAGTATATGAGTAGATTCAAAGAAATTAAAATATGAAATGAACCTCTGATTTGCAGAGCTTGGAGTCACAATTCCTTGGTATGGATGCTTGCAGTTTGTTCTTTAGATCAAAAGGAAGAAGGTTAAGGAACTTTAGATCTAAGAAAACAATCGATGCAATTGAATTCTAGATCTGAAAATTGAGAGAAAAATTAGAGAGTTCCTTTGGAGTGAGTGTGAGGATTCAATTGCACAACATTTAGGGCGCCTTCAGGTTAGTGAAATGAAGAGCATTGGTCTTGTATTTATAGGAGAAGCAAGCTGAAATGCATGATCAAAATGCTTGCATGAATGGAAAGGGCCTCCATGCATGGGCCTGTACAGGCGCATGGAGGGCCCAATTCCACTTGGATTTGGCAGTTGAACAATGATAGAAGCAAATTGGACGTGCAGATTATGTACTAATGGCTCATGCAATGCAAATTAATGGATTTTCCAAAATTGCACCAATATGTTTAGGTCTTCGAAAATACCATGTCCAAAATAGAAACACCACCTCATGAGTAATGGTTAAAAAGATTTTTGCATGAGGATCATTTGATATGTTGATCAAAACTCCATTTGAAACTTGGAAATTGATGAAAAGTGGTCATGAAGTGTAGGGTGCAAAACATGTACATGTGAGATTTTCAAAATTGGCCAAAGTTCAAGACCTTCTGTTTCAATGATACAAGCTCCAAATGACAAAATCTTCAACATAAAAGTTGTAGATCTTTTCAAAAAATAAATTTGGACTTAAATTTTGCATCATTTGGATTTTTGATGAAGAAGTTATGGGCACTTGAAGTTGGACTTTTTCACATTTCAATGCATTTGGTCCAAAGTGACCTATAATGTTTTGCATTATCACATGTATTTCTTTTAGGATTTTGAAATTTTGTTCAACATAACATTTGAAGTAGACATCTTAATATTTCCAATGCATTTGATCCCACCTCAAAATCATGAAAAATGAATGAGTTATGTCCTTGGGAAGTTGACCCAAAATTAGGGTTTCATTCAAAATGACCTATAATGTTTTGGAATGGATGATGACCTTCCAAGATTCAAATAAATTTTTGATGAACATGAAAGTTGTGCATATGGTTCTTAAGAACATTTTTGCTCTTGAGGTAATCTCCATTTTACAAACACATCAAAAGTTAGGTCTCAGTATATATATCAAAATAGTCAGATGAATTAACTGATCAACTTCTCAAGTTTATGCCTCATATCTTAATGAATTGATGATTCAGGACACTCATATAAGTTCAAATATGCATGAAATGATAAATTGAATAACTTCCCTTGATTGCATTTGATCAAAGGTTGAGGTTGCTTCATGAGCAAGGCATAGCTGACTCATAGATGAATTAGGGTTTCCTTGGGAAACAAGCCTCAAGCCCTTTGGTTTGCTTTGATCATAATGGTGAATTGAGATACTTGGGAGGCATATTTGATGGATGAGAGCTTTGGGGAACCATTGCCACGCTTGCTTTCATCTTCAATTGGCCCTATCAATGCACATAGGATCTCCTAGAAGCTTTGGATCTTGTGACTACTCAAGCTACAAACAAAAGATGTTAGTGACATATTTTTGTGCTTTTGGTTAGTAAATAAAATGAGAAAAGAAATAATATACAATTCGAGCATGCTTGGTGATCTCAAACCAACTCACAAAAGTTCCCACCCTAGGGTAAGGAGCCAAGATGCTTATGATCCTTGAGGCAAGATGCAAATGCAATGCTATGATGCCATGAGGGATCTTAGGGTCAAAATTGGGGTCTTACACACATTAGAGAGGAGAATGATTACAGCTCATAAATGATGTCTAATCCCCAAAATTCACACACTGCTCGAGGAGATATCAAGAGTCTGTTTCTTGATTACTGCTATACAGCTGTCTAGAAGTTCCAAGGTCAGACACAAGATGTACCACATGTTACTTTATCTGATCTTCCGAAATACCAAAGGGTTGGTTCCTGGAGATTTCTAACTCAGATGACTTCTAACTGGTAGTAGCATCAGAGTCAGATACAGAATCTGGCTGTTTACGTCAGAGTCTTATTTTGCTATCTTAGAGGCACATTTTATTCCAGACAATTTTGAATATTTATATTTTTTAATATAAAAGAGAATCTATCTTCAGCAAGGGGTTTGGTAAAAATACCAGCCCATTGATGGTCTGTATCAAAAAATTTTAAAGTTACTACCCCTTTCTGAACATAGTCTCTAATGAAATGATGTTTTATTTCTATGTGCTTAGCTCTGGAATGCAAAATAGGATTCTTACTTAAATAGATGGCAGCAGTATTATCATAAAAGATAGGAATGTTACTCTCAAAGATTTGAAGATCTTCTAGTTGATTCTTCATCCAGAGCATCTGAGTAGTGCATAGTGATGCTGAAACATATTCTGCTTCTGCAGTGGATAGAGCTATGGTTAATTACCTTTTGCTGGCCCAGGATATCATATTCTTTCCCAAGAGCTGACAGTTCCCAGATGTACTTTTACGTTCCATTCTGTCCCCTGCGTAATCTGCATCACAATAACCAGAAAGTCTATACTCTGATGTTTTCTCATACATCAGGCCCATGTTAGGGGTTCCTTTCAGATACCTGAGTATTCTTTTAACTGCTGTTAAATGAGATACTCTAGGATCTGATTGGAATCTGACACAGAGACAAACACTAAATAGAACATCAGGATGTGTAGCAGTCAGATAGAGAAGAGAGCCTATCATACCACGATAGAGCTTCTGACAAACCTTTTGGCTAACTTCTTCTTTTTCCAGAATGCAAGTTGGATGCATAGGTGTCTTAGCAGGTTTGCATTCCACCATTTAGAATTTCTTCAGAATGTCTTTAATGTATTTACTTTGATGAACATAAGTGGCTTCTGAAGCTTGATTGATTTGAATTCCTAGAAAGAACTTTAGTTCTTGCATTAAGCTCATTTCAAATTTTGCCTGCATTAGCTCAGAGAATTCTTGACATACATAGGGATTAGCTAAACCAAAAATAATGTCATGAACATATATTTGGCATGCCATATGGTTCCAATAATGTGAGTGCATTTAGGCTTAGGAACAAGATCCCAGACGTTATTCTTTGAGAATTGATATAACTCTTCTTGCATAGCTAGAACCAAGTCGTCGTCTTGAAGTGCCTCATCACAGGAAGTAGGCTCAATCAAAGATACTAGTCCTAGAGGAATTTCTTCGGGTACCTTGAATGTTGACCTAGTTCGGATAGATTCATCTTTGTTTCCCAGAATCAAATCTTCAGAGATATTGGGGCGACTTCTTGATTTCTTCTGGATAGTTGGGGCTTCAGTTGCATCTGAACTTTGTTTATCAGATACTTCTAGTGCTTTGGTCTTTTCGTCAGAACCTGCAAGAGTAATCTCCAGATCTGCAAGTTTCTCAACTAGCTTTGACTTTTTAGGGTCAAGTTTATCATCAAATCTAACATGAATTGATTCTTCCACAATTTTGGTTTCTGTATTGTATACTCTGTAGCTTTTAGAGCGTTCTGAGTATCCTAACATAATACCTTTTTGTGCTTTTGAATCAAACTTGTTCAGATATTCTTTAGTATTCAAAATAAAACAGGAGCATCCAAAAGGATGAAGATAAGAAATGTTGGGTTTTCTTCCCTTACACAATTCATAGGGAGTCTTCTTCAGAATAGGTCTTATAGAGATTCTATTCTGAATATAACACGCTGTATTTACAGCTTCAGCCCAAAAGTGCTTAGCCACATTTGTTTCATTGATCATGGTTCTAGCCATCTCTTGGAGTGTCCTATTCTTCCTTTCTACAACTCCATTTTTTTGTGGAGTTCTAGGACATGAGAAATCATGGGATATTCCATTAGAATCGAATAGTTTCTCAAAAAATTTATTTTCAAATTCTCCACCATGATCACTTCTGACTCTGATGATTTTAGAGTCAAATCCGTTTTGCACTTTGGAACAGAAGCTAGTGAATACAGAGTGAGACTCACTCTTGTGCTTTAGGAATTTTACCCATGTCCAACGACTAAAATCATCAACAATAACTAGTCCATATTTCTTTCCAATGTGAAGAAGTTCCAGAGGCTTAGAGGTGGAAACAATATTTTTCTTTTTAAAAGATGTTTTGGAAAATTTTCCTTTCTGACATGCTTCACACAGAGCATCTGAAGAAAACTTCGGCTTGGGTAGACCTCTGACTAACTCGAGTTTATTTAGCTGAGATAGTTTTCTCATGCTAATGTGGCCCAAGCGTCTATGCCATACCCATTGCTCTTCATGAACAGACATCAAACATTTTATATTTTGTTCTTTTAAGTCTGAAATATTTATTTTGTAAATATTGTTTTTCCTCTTGCCAGTGAATAGGACTGTTCCATTGTTCTGATTAATTGCTTTACATGTTTTTTGATTGAAGATTACATCATAGCCGTTATCACTTAATTGAATTATTGATAACAGATTATGCATTAATCCTTCTACATAGAGAACATCAGATATAGAGGGGAGAGTTCCATTACCAATAGTTCCAGAGCCTCTGATCCTCCCTTTCTGATTTCCTCCGAAACCTACGAAGCCAGCGTCTTTAAGTTCCAGGCTTTGGAACATATACTCTCTTCCCGTCATGTGTCGCGAGCATCCAGAGTCCAGGTACCATGACTGGTGTCTTAACTCTGCTGCATAAGATATCTGCAACATAAACAATCATATCCTTTGGTACCCATAATCTTTTGGGTCCTTTATGATTAGTTTTCCCAGAGTTTCTTGGAACTTTGGGTTTTCTAGCATTATCAAAACATTGTGCTTGTGTATGTGTGTAGTGATAAGAAAATGGAGATTTAGGTTTGTCATTAGTGGCAGATTTATCTTCACTAGGATCATACCCAATTCCTCTTCTATTATTCTGACTACCTCCATAAATTATGGATGTCATTCTGCTTCTCTCTATCCCATTCTTCATAAACTTTTGAAAAGATTTTTCGTATTCATAAATTACTGTGTTCGAAGTTTGTGGAGCTTGAGATAACGCTTCTTCAAGTTTTAAACATTGTTTATTTGTGGAATATCTTTCTAATATTAAGATTCAATTTTCATCTTTTAGATATGAGATTGTTATCTCAAGTTTACCACATTCTTGGATGGTTTCTTCAAGAACCTCTTTTACTGCTTTAAATTTTTATTTAAGTTTCTGGTATGAGTTTAGAGTTTCAGAAAGGCATGATTCGAGGTCAGAGCGAGAAAGATCAGAAAATACCTCTTCAGATTCAGATTCTTCATCTGATGTATTTTTGGAGGTGGTAGCCATGAGTGCAACGTTTGCCTGTTCTTCAGAGTCAGATTCTGAGGAATCAGATCCACTGTCGTCCCAGGTGGCCATCAGTCCCTTTTTGGTTCTGAAGGAACTTTTCTTGAAACTTTCTCTTCTAGAGCTTTCTTTCTTCAACTTGGGACATTCGTTTTTGTAATGACCTGTTTCCTTACATTCATAGCATGTTATATCTTTGTTAGATTTACCTCTGGAAGTTGATTCTGATCGATCTCCCTTGGGTCTTGGTCTTCTGAAGTTATTATTCCTTTTTCTCCAGAGTTGTTTTACTCTTCTGGTTAAAAGGGATAATTCTTCTTCGCCGTCAGAGTCTTCCTTTTCAGATTCATCAATGTCTTCTTCTTCAGCTTGGAAGGCTTTGTTTCTATCTGGTCTGCGTCTTTCGGATCTGGACTTTAGTGCTACAAATTTGTTTTTCTTTTGAGGTTTATCTTCCTCCACTTCTATCTCGTGGCTTCTGAGTGAACTGACGAGTTCCTCAAGGCTGATACTGTTCAGATCTTTTGATAGGTTTAAAGCTGTGACCATGGGTCTCCATTTCTTTGGCAAGCTTCTAACAATCTTTTTGACATGATCCGCAGTTGTATATCCTTTATCTAGCACTTTGAGTCCTGCAATTAAAGTTTGAAATCTAGAAAACATTACCTCTACAGCTTCATCGTCCTCCATTTTGAAGGCTTCATGTTTCTGGATTAGAGCCAGAGCCTTTGTTTCTTTGACTTGAGAATTTCCTTCGTGAGTCATCCTTAGGGAGTCAAGTATTTCTTTAGTTGTTCCCCTGTTGTTGATCTTTTCATATTCATTGTAGGAAATAGCATTGAGTATTATCATTCTGGCTTTGTGATGGTTCTTAAATTCACGCTTCTAATCATCTGACATTTTGCTTCTGGGAATAGCAACTCCAGCGTCTGTCACAGGTGGTGTGTAGCCAATTGTGGCAATATCCCAGAGATCAGCGTCGTAGCCTAGAAATAAACTTTCAATTCTGTCTTTCCAATAATCAAATTTCTCTCCATCAAAGATCGGAGGTTTAGCATTGTAACTATCTCTTTCATTTGTGTTGGCCATGGTTTTTCTCACGCTGGATCTCTCTACACTGTTAAGTGTTTGATTAGAAAATCAATAACAGAGCCGAAGCTCTGATACCAACTGAAGGTTGAGAAAAACAAGAAAGGGGGGTTTGAATTGTTTTGGAAATAATTAGCTTTTTGTGAAATCAAAACACACAGAATTTTATAGTGGTTCACTTGAAATTCAAAGCTACTCCATTCCACCCGGCCAAAGTGATTTCGCCTTCAAAAAGGACTTAATCCACTAATCTTGAAAGATTACACAACCAATCGTCTAAGAGAATAATCTCTTAGCCCTTTCAAGTATACAGACTGCGCAGAGTCACTTTAGGAAATAGTTTAAACAAAAGTATATTGTAATGTAAAGTGCTTCTAACAACAAGCAAGTATTATAGAAAATATGAGAGCAAAAGCTTTTCATGTAAGAGCAGCGGCTCGTGAAAAAGAGAGAGAATGAATGATGTTTCTGTGTGTCTCAGGTGCCTTTCTCTAGAGAAGTAATCTGTCCTTTATATAGTAGTTGTGAAGGACCGTTGGAGTGATGACAGAATCTTAGTCATTGAAGAATAATTAATGTCATTACTTCTATTGTTTCTTTCTAAAACCATTTTGTCTGCCTCATTATTCCTTTCTTTAAATACTTTCTTTCCATAATGAGATTCTTTTCGGTTACGCATTCTGGACTTGTGAATCTGCATCAGAGTCTTGATGTACCAGAGTTTGTCTTCAGAGGATGATTATGTCTGACTTCATCAGATCTTCTCAATGCTCTAGACTTCTTAAGTATCAGAGTCTGAATCCAGTAGTCTTTCGTTGGAGCTTCTGACTTCTTACTGTCGCGCTGGTATCTGCTTTGATCAGAGTCATAACCTTCTGTACGTATTCCTTTCTAAATGGCATCTGATCATCTAATACTTTATATCTGATGAAGTTTTGTATCTGATGTATGGTCAGAGTCTTGCGTAAATGTTCAGAGTCCTGCACACTAAGAGAAAATTTCATTAGAGTACTATTTTTTGTTTCATCCTTTGTTATCATCAAAATCTTAGAGATATATTGTAGAACCAACTTTGTTCTTACAATACCTAGATCTAGAGGGGGGAAGAATAGATCCTAAGTTAAAAATTTATTCGAAAATTTGATTTAGAAAAATTTATAGCGCGGAAGCAAGTTTCAAATATTCCCGGATCCAAAATTGTCTAACCGAACCTACTATTGAAAATCCTGGATATGCGTAAGAGTACCAATGGTATGATAATAATCCATAAGTTGATTAATGAATACTTCAAAGACTAAATTAAATACTCTACTATAGTAACTGTCTATCTCCAATAATAACAACACATAAAAAACTGGTTGAAACAATTTTTCGAACACTTTGCATGCAATCAATAAAGTTTGGATATTAGTATAATGTTTGTAGTTCTTAGAAATCCAATAACTACCCAATGGTATGTGATTACTACAACAACAAAAATTTATCAAAGAATTCAAAAGTTATCATCCAAACAATGTTGATCAAGAGATCAAAGTAATCAACAATTTACGAATCGAAATAAAATAAAATAGAGAGAGAGAGAGAGAGAGAGAGAGAGAGAGAGTACGCAAGAATTTGTTTAGGCAGTTCCCCAATAGACCTCGTTGTGGGTAAGTATTCCCTAAATTTGAATTTGAATTGAGATATTAATATAAAAAATCTTACTTTGCAAATGTATGTATACAAGAGATGAGAAATAAAATCCCACAAACCCTAAGTTTGTTCTTGACTCTAGCACATCCAAAAACCTTGATCAAAGGTTGATCAAGTCACCAACAATTCCGCTTCAATTCACATGTTGTTGCTACTTCCTTGCACGACCTCCTTATCTAAAGGATTTCACCCGTCTGAATTAATCCCAAGCGCACACTTGTTGAACCCAAGATTTTGCAACACGATTAAGCGTTTCATGATACTCCCTTGCACGACACACCTAGTCCCAAGGCTTTCACTCGATCAAATTAGAGTTACACAATCTTGTCACAAACCTTCAAACCTTAAATATCTTGAAGGAAAACCTCACCTCGGTTTTCTTATTTGAATCCCTCGAAGATCACAATTCAATATTCTCGGTACAACAAACCTAATTAGACGTTATCAATCCTAATCTAGATGGCACCCAATCAAAAAATGATTAAGTGTAGTTTGATTGTGCGTATGCATAGATTGAATTGAAGATGATGAGATGCTTTGAAATCCTAGATTCATGTAGGTTTTACTCACTCTATAAACCTTACTAAAGGTTGATGCATGTACCATGTATATGTGTATATATATATATATATATATATATATATATATATATATATATATATATATATATATGTGTGTGTGTGTGTGTGTGTGTGTGTGTGTGTGTGTGTGTGTGTGTGTGTGTGTGTGTGTGTGTGTGTGTGTGTGTGTGACTCATAAGAAGCAAAGGGATGTAAACAAAATAGTAACAAATGCAAGTTTTCAAAAAATTTAATCAATAGATCGACCTATACAAGTCATGTGTCGATCTATTTAAGTTACGTGTCATCCTGTTGGAAGCATATGTTGACCTGTAAGGTTATGTGCTTCCAATAGGTCGACCAGAAGACTCGACACATGAGACAAAAGCTTCAGAGTCTAATACTGCAACGTATGTGTTGACCTATACCATTTATGTGTGGACCTAAAGTTTATAAAAGTCATCTATAGGTCAAACTGTAGTCGTATGTGTCGACCTATAATGAGGATTTTTCACTTAGACTCGACACATGAGACAAAAGCTTCAGAGTCTAATACTGCAACGTATGTGTTGACCTATACCATTTATGTGTGGACCTAAAGTTTATAAAAGTCATCTATAGGTCAAACTGTAGTCGTATGTGTCGACCTATAATGAGGATTTTTCACTTAAAACCAAAATTCTCACGCTCAACACAATATTTTGATGCACAAATTTTTCCAGACTATTTCCATCAATGTTGACATGCTTCCTAATGCAAGAACAATAAAATGCACAGCTAGACTCGGATGATACTGTCCAATGTACATAAACATTATTTCCTAGTTTTTACATCATTCAAAGCATATCTAAACAAAAGAATGCACTCACAATATATACTTATATGACATATCCCTTATCCTGATTGCTATCCCTTATTTTTCTCCCTTGAAAACCCTAGAATTTTATCCTACATTTATTCCCAACATTTCAAGTTTAAGTAACCCTAATTTCTAATTGTATTAATCCCTAATTAAATAAATATGTTTTTGTTTTATAATTATATAATTATTTGAATAATAGATAATAAATAAAATCAAACTATAAAATTAAATAAATATTGAATTATTGAAAACCCTAATTACTAATTTAATTGACCAATTTAATTGTTATTTATTTTAATAAACAAAGTTGATAATTAATTAAATAAAACTATATATTAATTAATTAAAATAAATAATAAAACACAATGGGGTGTATTATTATACTAAGTAAGCAGTGTGTACTTGGTCCGAATTTGAATGTAATTTTGTATCTCGATGTATCTGAACTCAATAAAAAAGGTTTTGATTTGATTTTAATTTCCAGTTTTGATCCATTTTTGTTATGTTGTTGGTGTGTTTTAGAGTTTCTTGGATTTTGGTAGTTGGAGGAAGGACCTGGGTCATAACTTAGACCCGGTTATGGGTCTTGCTCGACCCGGGTGGATTGTGGACTTGGGTTACTTGCTTGGCCCAACTGATTTTGGAGTCTGGACTGGGCTGGGTCAAAACCCAAACAAAACAATAAAACAAATCAGCAACAAAAAGGCCTTAACCTAATAAAAAATCTAATAGAATATAAACATTTAATTAATTTAATCTGATTAAATTAAATAATCTAATTTACAACATCAAAAAAATCTAATTAACTTAATTAATTTGATAAAATAATTATACATTTAATTTAATTAATATCATGAATCAATTTAATTTATTAATTAATATTTAATTCATTTGATAATATTAACCTAATTAATTAAAAAAACAAAATGTTATATGTCAACTTAAACCCTGAACTATCCTAAATTAGCAATTAATCAAGGAGGGGTCAAACATTTTAAAAAGTCAAAATGGTTTCTCTTTGACTTTTTAGATCATTAGGGTTTACCAGATGTCTTATACGATCTATGTGAAGGTGAGAAAAACAAGAAAGGGGGGGTTTGAATTGTTTTGGAAAATAAGCGCTTTTGCAAAATAAAATCACACAGGATTTTATACTGGTTCACTTAAAACACAAAGCTACTCCAGTCCACCCGGCCAAGGTGATTTCGCCTTCAACAAGGAATTAATCCACTAATCTTGAAAGATTATTACAACCAACGTCTAAGAGAAAGATCTCTTAGTCCTCTCAAGTATACAGACTGCGCAGAGTCACTTGAGGAATATAAAACAACTTAGATAAAAACAGAGTTTGTAATCTAGAGTGCTTCTAGGATAAAGCAAGTATTACAGCAGTAAGAGCAATTAGAATAATTCACGTTCTGAGCAAAAGCTCGTGAATAATTGAGAGAGAGAGAGAGAGAAATATTTTAGTGTGTTCAGATGTGTCTCTCAATGCAGTTGTTGTCCTTTATATAGAGGTGAAAGGACCGTTGAATTTGATGGCAGATATTTTTGTCTTGATTAGAAATTAATGCCATAACTTCTGTTGTTTCTTGCCAAAACAACTTTGTCTCCCTGAATAACTTCTTTCCAATAATAGTTTCTTTCCATTTGAAGTTGAAGTTGCCGTTACTCTTTCTGTATAAGGAAATCCATTATCAGAGTCTGCGTTACTCTGTTAGACTGAGATCTTGAGATGTGGCTTCAGAGCTTCTGATAGTCCTCATGTTTTAGATTTCCAGTGTTGACTTCAGATGATCTTAAGATTTCTGGGGTTCTGATGTACCGTTGCTTAGAGTCAGAACTTCTAGAGTGCGCTTCTTCTTCAGATGCTTCTGATATTCTAATATGTTGTTTTGTTCAGAGTCAGAACTTCTAGAGCGCGCTTCTTCTTCAGATGCTTCTGATATTCTGATATGCTGTTTTCTTCAGAGTCAGAACTTCTAGAGCACGTTTCTGCTTCAGATGCTTCTGATCTTCTGATAATTTGTATCTGATTTGATTTTGTATCTGATGACGCAATCAGATTCCTTTCTTCTTGTTTAGAGTCCTGCACACTTAGAAACTTTTCGTTAGAGTGCCATTTTTGGTTTCATCCTTTGTTATCATCAAAATCCTGGAATCTGTTGTAGAACAATTTTTGTTCTTACAATCTCCCCCTTTTTGATGATGACAAAACAAACTTAAATGACAGATGAAACATTGAAAAAAATAGAGTTTATCAGATCAGATAGAAATGAGCTCCCCCTGAGATAGGCTAGGGAGTTCAGAAGTTCTTACCAGAGCTTCCAAGCAATGAAGTTTCTCGATACCTTCTGCAATTTCTTAAGTCCAGTTTTAGATGAATTTATTTTTAGAGAATAGTATGTTTGCAGAGTGCTTAAGGTATTAGGCAATTTTTCATCAGAGCTATTTGATTTCTCCCCCTTTTTGTCAGAATCAAAAAGACTTAAAAAATCAGCAGGAAAAAAATATATATAGATAAGAGAAACAGAACATCAGAGATAATGACAAGAAACGAAACATCAGAAACAAGGATAAGCAAAACAACAAGCAAAGAATCCTAAGTGCCTAAGGGTTGGGAGGAGGAGGCATTCTCTGAAGTAGTTGGTGCAGCAGGTTCTGAATGTTGGCGTTGACAGTGTCCTGTTGATCCAATCTGGCCCAAACTTCCTTTTGTTCTTTCTGAAGCTCCTCAAGGGTTCTGAGAACCAGAGGGGCAAAAGTGGAGGACTCCCCCTAAGTCAGAGTAGTCTGTTCTTCAGCGGCTTTAGCTTCAGCTTCGGCAGCAGCCTTTGCTTCAGCTTCAACAGCAACCTTTGCTTCAGCTTTAGCAGCAGCAACAGCATCAGCTAGAGCTTTGGCTTCAGCTTCCCGTACCCTCTAAAGTTCTTCTTGTCTTGCTCTTTCTTCTTCTTCCCTTCTGGCATTTTCTTCAGCCTCTCTAGTCAAGCGCTTCTGTAGTCTTGCCTCAGCGTCTCTGATGAAGTCGTTTCTGACTTGCTCAGAGATGTGCTTCAGTTTAAAGGCCTCAGAAGTCATCCAGCTAATGACTCTGTTCCAGTGTGTCCTAATAGAGTCAGGATCATCACTGATACCAAAGTTGATGGTCAGAGACTTGACCTTTTCAACTGATGCTCCTGCAAACAGCATAATTGCTTCCTCTAGGGTTGGCAGGGAATGTTCTGGTTCAGATGGTTGAGGTGGAGAGTTTGGAGGGCTTAGGTTGAGAGTTTGAGGTTCAGCGGAAGTGTTTGGAGGGATAATGTCAGAGGTGTTGAGGTCAGAGGGTTGAACTTCAGATGGAGTGACGGTTGGTTGTTCTGTGGATGGTGAGGTTATTTCAGGCTCAGGTGGAGGTTGTTGTGGTTGTTGTGAATCATGGTTTAGAATATGAAGTTGGGCTAGTGTGGGAGAAGCAGGGTCAGAGAGTTCGGAGTCATAGGAAATGTCAAAGTAGGGAGGTGATTCTGGGGCTGAGGATGAGGAAGTGGTTTGATTTAAATGTTCAGCTTCGGATAGGGGTAATGAGGTATTGGCAAGGTTGAATTTGGGTAAGGGTTGAGAGGTTCTGGTGGTGGAAGGAGGAGTTTCAGAGGTGGTGTAGATGGGTGTAGGTAGAGGAGTAGAAGAAGCAACTTGCTGTAGAGAGGGAGCAGAAGAGGCAGACTTACCAGAAGACTCTTGCAGAGGTGCTGGAGGTCTTGATTCAGAGGATTCCCCTAGCTTTGCTTTCTTCGCCTTTGATGCCTTCTCAGATGGACCTCTTTTAAACCTCACGAAGTCTGGAGCTGACTCTGGCAGATCGCTCAATCTGAAGTCTGAGATGTCCACTCCTTCATCCTTCAAACGTTGGAGATACTGGAGAATTGCTTCTTTGGGTTCATTCCTGTAGAACTTGCAGAGACCATTTGGCATATCCCCCTGATCTTTTAAGGCTTCCCAAGAAGTATCCAGAGTAGGTTTAACGAGAATCTTCTCCAAAATCCCCATGCTTTTCAGATTCCTGGAATTCAGAGGCCTTCCAGTTTCTATAGCCAAGTCTTCCATGAGTTTGTGTTTAATCAGATGGTCCACAAGACCATTTTCTATCAGCACGTCTGAGAGGAGTCTTCCCAGAGGAATGTAGGTTCTGGGTTTCATGTTGTTCCTGGTTTCCTGTACAGAATCTCTGAGGTATTTGAAGAGGAGTGCAGGGAGGCACAACTTCAGACCCTTATCGATACAATACAGAATGCACAGCTATAGACTTTTCAGTAATCACAATTTTTACCCCCAATACGTAGGAGACTATGAAGTGGTCGTCAGCGTCAGCAAACCTCCAGAATTCCTTGATGAGGTTTGGGTAAACAGGGCCATAGAGCCGTTGAAAGTAGTTTTCCCAACCTTGTTGACGGAGTTCTTCAGTTAGGTCTACTCCATTCCTCTTCATGTTGTTGACATCCACCAGTGATTCACACAGAACATCCAGTTTCTCGAAAGGAGTTGCAAGATTGATATGAGGCTCACGGTCAAGAATGTGAGGCTCCTTGTATACTGGTGTTGCAGTTACGCCTGTAACGGTTGGAGTAGAAATGCTTGTGCTTTGAGCTGCGTTGCTGGAGTTCATTTGTTGAGAAAAGTTGAATACGGATTGTTGTTGAGAATCCATTGATGATGAAGAACTGAGATGAAGATGAACTGCTTGCAGAAATGCCTGAGAGAACTTGGTTTAAGCAAGTGAGTGAGAGTGAAGTGTGTGTGAAGTGTGAGAGGAGGTTTAAATACCCAAAAGAAAACGCATGCAAAACGACACGCAAATCAGAGTAAACACGAAAACCAAGTTAGCACGTTTAGAGGGAGAAATGATTATGGCTCATTAATGAATGTCTAATCCCAACAGTATGCACACTGCTCGAGGAGATTTCAAACGTCTGTCCTTTGATTTACTTCTGGACAGCTGTCTAGAAGTTCCAAGGTTAGACGCAATTCACTCCACGTGTTTTCTTTATCTGATCTTCAGGAATACCAAACGAATGTTTCCTGGAGATTTCTAACTCAGATATCTTCTTAACTTGGTAGAAGTATCAGAGTCAGAGGCAGAAGCTCATTTGTTTATGTCAGAGTCTCATTTTACATCTTTAGAGGCACAATTTATTCAGGGCAATTTTGAATGTTCAGATTTTCTAAGATAAAAAGAAATCTATCTTCAGCTAAAGGCTTAGTAAAGATATCTGCCCATTGATGATCTGTATCAATGAACTTCAATGTTACTATCCCTTTCTGAACATAGTCTCTGATAAAATGATGTTTTATTTCCATGTGCTTGGCTCTGGAGTGTAGAATGGGATTCTTACTTAAACAAATGGCAACAGTATTATCACAAAAGATAGGAATGTTACTCTCGAAGATTTGCAGATCTTCTAACTGATTCTTCATTCAGAGCATCTGAGTTGTGCACAGTGATGCTGAGATGTATTCAGCTTCTGCAGTTGATAGAGCGATAGTTGACTGTCTTTTGCTGGCCCAGGATATCAGATTGTTTCCTAGGAGCTGACACTTTCCAGATGTGCTTTTTCGTTCCAATCTATCTCCTGCGTAATCTGCATCACAGTAACCCGAAAGTCTATACTCTGATGTTTTCTCATACATCAGGCCCAGGTTAGGAGTTCCTTTCAGATATTTGAAAATTCTCTTAACTGCTGTTAAGTGAGTTTCTTTAGGATCTGATTGGAATCTGGCACAGAGACAGACACTAAAGAGAATATCAGGTCGAGTAGCAGTCAGATAGAGAAGGGAGCCTATCATACCACGATAGAGCTTCTGACAAACCTTTTTGCTGACTTCTTCCTTTTCAAGAATGCATGTTGGATGCATGGGAGTCTTTACAGAGTTGCATTCAGCCATGTCAAATTTCTTCAGAACATCTTTTATGTATTTGCCTTGATGAACGTACGTGGCTTCTGAAGTTTGGTTAATTTGAATTCCCAGAAAGAACTTTAGTTCTTGCATTAGGCTCATTTCAAATTCTGCCTGCATTAACTCAGAAAATTCTTGACAAACAGAGGCATTAGCTGAACCAAAAATAATATCATCGACATATATCTGGCATATCATGAGATCATTGTTAAGGTTCTTACAGAAGAGTGTGGAGTCAACTTTCCCTCTGATAAAATTGTGTTCCATAAGGAAGTTACTTAAACGTTCATACCAAGCTCTGGGAGCTTGTTTAAGTCCATATAAAGATTTTTTAAGTTTAAAAACATGTTCTGGAAAATTTGGATTTTCAAAACCTGGAGGTTGGTTGACATACACTTCTTCTGATATATAACCATTAAGGAATGCGCTCTTGACATCCATTTGATATAATTTAATAGAATGGTTTATAGCGAAAGATACAAGAAGACGAATAGATTCTAACCTTGCGATTGGAGCAAAGGTTTCATTGTAGTCAATACCTTCTTGTTGACTGTAACCTTGAGCTACTAGTCGAGCTTTGTTTCTAACGACTTCTCCTTTCTCGTTCAGCTTGTTTCTGAATACCCATCTGGTTCCAATAACGTGAGTGCCTCTGGGCTTGGGAACAAGATCCCAGACATCATTCTTTGTGAATTGATCTAACTCTTCTTGCATGGCTGAAACCCAGTCGTTATCTTGAAGTGCTTCATCACAAGACGTAGGCTCGATCAGAGATACTAGTCCCAGAGGAGTCTCTTCAGAGATCTTGAAGGTAGATCTGGTTCTGATAGGTTCGTCCTTGTTGCCCAGAATCAATTCTTCAGATACGTTGAGGCGACTTTTAGCTTTCTTGGAAATTAATGGAGGATTAATTTCCTCAGAGTTCTGAATGGCAGTGGCTTCTGGAGCTTTGTCAGATCCTGCAAGAGTGATTTCTAAATCTGCAAAATTTTCAACTAGCTTTGACTTTTCAGGGTCAAGCTTATCATCAAATCTGACATGAATTGATTCTTCCACAATTTTGGTTTCTGTATTGTATACTCTGTAGCCTTTAGAGCGTTCTGAGTATCCTAACATAATACCTTTCTGTGCTTTGGAATCAAACTTGTTCAGATGTTCTTTAGTGTTTAAAATAAAGCAAGAACATCCAAATGGATGAAAATATGAAATGTTTGGTTTCCTTCCTTTACACAGTTCATAGGGAGTCTTTTCCAGAATAGGTCTTATGAAGATTCTATTTTGAATGTAACACGCTGTATTCACAGCTTCGGCCCAAAAGTGCTTAGCCATATTAGTTTCGTTGATCATGGTTCTGGCTATCTCTTGGAGTGTCCTATTCTTCCTCTCTACAACTCCATTTTGTTGTGGAGTTCTAGGGCAGGAGAAATCATGGGATATTCCATTAGAGTCAAATAATTCCTCAAAGGATTTATTTTCGAATTCGCCACCATGATCACTTCTGACTCTGACAATTTTAGAGTCAATTTCTTTTTGCACTTTGGAGCAGAAACTAGTGAATACAGAATGACACTCACTCTTGTGTTTTAGGAATTTCACCCATGCCCAGCGACTGAAATCATCAACAATGACTAGTCCGTACTTCTTTCCATTGACTGATGTTGTTTTCACAGGACCAAATAGATCAATGTGAAGAAGTTCCAGAGGCTTAGAGGTAGTAACAATAGTTTTCTTTTTGAAAGATGTTTTTGAAAATTTTCCTTTCTGACATGCTTCACATAGAGCATCTGAAGAGAACTTCAGTTTAGGTAGGCCTCTGACTAACTCGAGTTTATTTAGCTGAGATAATTTTCTCATGCTAATGTGGCCCAAGCATCTATGCCATACCCATTGCTCTTCGTGAACAGACATCAGACATTTCACATTTTGTTCTTTTAAATCAGAAAGATTAATTTTATAAATATTGTTTTTCCTCTTGCCTGTGAATAGGACAGAACCATTGTTTTGATTTATGGCTTTACATGTTTTTTGATTAAAGATCACATCATAACCGTTATCACTTAATTGACTTATGGATAACAAATTATGCATTAATCCTTCTACGTAAAGTACATCAGATATAGAGGGAAGAGTACCATTACCAATAGTTCCGGAGCTTCTGATCCTTCCTTTCTGATCTCCTCCGAAGCCTACGAATCCAGCGTCTTTAAGTTCCAGGCTTTGGAACATAGACTTTCTTCCCGTCATGTGTCGCGAGCATCCAGAGTCCAGGTACCATGACTGGTGTTTGAACTTTGCTGCATAGGATATCTACAACATAAACAATCTTATCTTTTGGTACCCAGAGTCTCTTGGGTCCTTTCTGATTAGTTTTCCCATAGTTTTTTTATCACTTTGGGTTTTCTAGCATTTTCAAATTTTTGTTCTTGTGTGTGTGTATAGTGATATGAAAATGGAGATTTAAGTTGGTCACTAGTAGAAGTTTTATCTTCCTTAGGATCATACCCAATTCCTTTTCTATTTTTCTGACTGACTCCATAAATCATGGATGCCATTACACTCCTTCCTATCCCATTTTTCAAAAACTTTTGAAAGGCTTTTTCGTATTTATAAATTATTGTATTTGGAGTTTGTGGAGCAAGAGATAACGCTTCTTCCAGTTTTAAACAATTTTTCTTTGCTGCATCTCTTTGTAATGTTAAAGATCTGTTTTCATCTTTTAGTTCTAGAATTGTCATCTCAAGTTTGCCACATTCTTCAAATTTTTCTTCAAGACAACCTTTTATTGCTTTAAACTTTTGTTTTAGTTTCTGATATGAGCTAAGAGTTTCAGACAAGCATGACTCTAGATCAGATTGAGAGAGTTCAGAAAATACCTCTTTAGATTCTTCATCTGAACTGTCATTGGATGTGGTAGCCATGAATGCTACATTGGCCTGTTCATCAGAGTCAGATTCTGATGATTCAGATTCGTTATCATCCCAGGTGGCCATTAATCCCTTCTTGGTTTTGAGGGAGTTTTTCTTGAAGCTCTCTTTTCTGGAACTGTCTTTCTTTAACTTTGGGCATTCATTCCTGTAGTGACCTGTTTCTTTACATTCATAACAGGTAACATCTTTGTTAGTTTTACCTTTAGACGTTGATTCTGATCGATCCCCTCTGGGTCTTGGTCTCCTGAAGTTATTGTTCCTCTTTTTCCAGAGTTGTTTAACTCTTCTGGTTAGGAGAGACAATTCTTCTTCATCATCAGAATCTTCCTGTTCAGAGTCATCAGCATCTTCTGTTTCGGCCTGGAATGCTTTGGTTCTGTCAGATTTGCGTTTTTCAGATCTGGACTTTAAAGCTACAGACTTGTTCTTTTTCTGAGGCTCATCTTCCTCTAGTTCTATCTCATGGCTTCTGAGGGAACTAACAAGCTCTTCAAGACTGATGTTGTTCAGATCCTTAGACAGCTTCAGAGCAGTGACCATGGGTCTCCACTTCTTTGGCAAGCTTCTGACTATCTTTTTGACGTGATCTACAGTTGTGTACCCTTTGTCTAGAACTTTGAGACCTGCAATAAGAGTTTGGAATCTAGAGAACATTACCTCTATGGCTTCGTCATCCTCCATTTTGAAGGCTTCATATTTCTGGATAAGCGCCAGAGCCTTTGTTTCTTTGACCTGAGAGTTTCCTTCATGAGTCATCCTCAGAGAGTCAAGTATGTCTTTGGCTGTTTCTCTGTTGGTGATCTTTTCATACTCGTTGTAAGATATAGCATTGAGAAGTATGGTTCTGGCCTTGTGATGATTTTTGAAAACACGCTTCTGATCATCTGACATCTTACTTCTGGGAACTTCAACTCCATCCTCTGTGACAGAAGGTTTGTATCCATCTGTGACAATGTCCCAGAGATCAGCATCGTAGCCTAGAAAGAAACTTTCAATTCTATCTTTCCAGTAATCGAATTTCTCTCCATCAAAGACAGGAGGCTTAGCATTGTAACTGTCTCTTTCATTTGTGTGGGCCATAGTTTTTCTCGTTCTGGATCTCTCTACACGGTTAAGTGTTTGATTGGAAAATCAATAACAGAGCCGAAGCTTTGATACCAATTGAAGGTGAGAAAAACAAGAAAGGGGGGTTGAATTGTTTTGGAAAATAAGCGCTTTTGCAAAATAAAATCACACAGGATTTTATACTGGTTCGCTTAAAACACAAAGCTACTCCAGTCCACCCGGCCAAGGTGATTTCGCCTTCAACAAGGACTTAATCCACTAATCTTGAAAGATTATTACAACCAACGTCTAAGAGAAGGATCTCTTAGTCCTCTCAAGTATACAGACTGCGCAGAGTCACTTGAGGAATATAAAACAACTTAGATAAAAACAGAGTTTGTAATCTAGAGTGCTTCTAGGATAAAGCAAGTATTACAGCAGTAAGAGCAATTAGAATAATTCACGTTCTGAGCAAAAGCTCGTGAATAATTGAGAGAGAGAGAAATATTTCAGTGTGTTCAGATGTGTCTCTCAATGCAGTTGCTGTCCTTTATATAGAGGTGAAAGGACTGTTGAATTTGATGGCAGATATTTTTGTCTTGATTAGAAATTAATGCCATAACTTCTGTTGTTTCTTGCCAAAACAACTTTGTCTCCCTGAATAACTTCTTTCCAATAATAGTTTCTTTCCATTTGAAGTTGAAGTTGCCGTTACTCTTTCTGGATAAGGAAATCCATTATCAGAGTCTGCGTTACTCTGTTAGACTGAGATCTTGAGATGTGGCTTCAGAGCTTCTGATAGTCCTCATCTTTTAGATTTCCAGTGTTGACTTCAGATGATCTTAAGATTTCTGGAGTTCTGATGTACCGTTGCTTAGAGTCAGAACTTCTAGAGTGCGCTTCTTCTTCAGATGCTTCTGATATTCTAATATGCTGTTTTGTTCAGAGTCAGAACTTCTAGAGCGCGCTTCTTCTTCAGATGCTTCTGATATTCTGATATGCTGTTTTGTTCAAAGTCAGAACTTCTAGAGCGCGTTTCTGCTTCAGATGCCTCTGATCTTCTGATAATTTGTATCTGATTTGATTCTGTATTTGATGACGTAATGAGATTCCTTTCTTCTTGTTTAGAGTCCTGCACACTTAGAAACTTTTCGTTAGAGTGCCATTTTTGGTTTCATCCTTTGTTATCATCAAAATCCTGGAATCTGTTGTAGAACAATTTTTGTTCTTACACTATGGACATGTTATTGATATGAACTCTAAGTTAGGAGAAAGGTGGTCAAAATTTGGGGTACGACAATTTTATTCAGTTGTCGATAATCAACACAACCTCATGCTACCGTCTTTCTTCTTGACTAAAAACATTGGCGCTCCCCCACGGTGAAACACACGACTGAACAATTTTTTTCTCAAGCAACTCTTCCAACTATTTCTTTAACTCACTTAGTTCTGAAGCAGAAATTCTGTAAAGAGCCATCGACACAGGACTAGTACCAGGTACTAAGTCTATAACAAATTCCACCTTATGCTCTGGCGGAAAATCATGGATATTGTCTGGGCACATCTCTGGAAAATTACACACAACTGAAAACTTTATTGTCGATTCTCAAAGTAAAAACATTGCAAACACCTGAGCCTCATCCTTAAAGAATTATTCTACTTGCTCAGCAGATATAAACATCAGCCATCCACTTTCACCAATGTAAGGGAACATCACGGTCTTGTTGAAGCAGTTGATATGAACATGGTTGAACTCCAACTAGTTCATTCCAAGGATGACATCAAGTTGATTCAACGGTAAACAGACTGGGCCCACCCCAAAACTCTTACCATAAATAGTCAGCGGGAAATTCAAACACACCCACGAAGTAGTCTCCGAACTATTAGATGGGGTATCAATAACCATAATCCAAACCATGGAATACAACTTTAAATCCAAACTCTTAGCACAATCAAGTGAAATAAAATAATACGTTGCACCCGTGTCAATAGTAGTAAGTAGAGGAATATCATTTGAAGGTTCAAGAAAAACAAGAAATGGGGGTTTGAGTTGCGTCTCAAGATGATAATTTTTCGCAATCCAAAATAACCACTAAAAACAATGAACATAATGATAAAGTACTCAAAGATTTTTAAATTGGTTCACCATTAACAAGGCTATCTCCAATACATCCACCTGGGTGTTTTACCTTAGACAATGACCTAATCCAATAATCAAACCTGATTACAAATGCAGTGACAACCTGTCCCGACTTTCTTCAAGATTCTTACCCAACTTGTCTCCTAAGAAAAATGATGTTCACTGACTCCTTAAGACCTGACCTAATTGGTCTCTTAAGAAGATTCCTCATTAACAACCTGTTATTGACTTCTTAAAAGCCAAACCTAACCTGGTCGCTTGAGGATTACAATCAAAATTGTAATAACAATTTCATGTTTACAAATGATTCTAAAAAGGATATACAAAAGTTTGCAATCAAGTTCTACACTTAACAAGAATATTCAATGATCTTTTTTCTGAGTGTGAGTGTTGTTGTAGTTTAGTGGGTGTATCAAATATTTGTTCATCACCTTCTTCAATCTTCAAAATCCTTTTTAAATAGATGCAAAATAGATCCATTGGAGGGGAAGATGAAATTATCCTCTAAGTATCTATTGGAGAAGATCACTTCAAACTAAACACTAGAGTGGTGTTGTAGCATGTAGTTACTGAAGATGATTGGTCGCGGAAGACTTCTTTGACACATAGTATAATACTTTATGGAAAGATTAGAATTTCTTTTGCACTTCTTTCACATCAAATCTCTTGTTGACTTTTGGACAACTTCCATTCAGAGGCATCTAATATTTGTTGTTGAAACTTGAGTAGCGTTTCCAAGGTATGTCTTCAGGATCTTTGGTGAGACTTCATAGTCTTTGGATGGTGGGTTTTGAGACTTCACAAGCAGATAGTCAGAGCCTTTTATATCAGAGTCATTCTTGTGTACATCTATTCAAAATAATGACTTTGATAAATCATAGTTGACTTGTTTGAACACTTTCTTTCTTTGGTTCAAAATTAAACATATTCAGAGTCATAATCTGTTCCAATTTTTCCGCACACTCAACAAAATGTTTAGAGTACAAAATTGTTCTCTTACATTTTTTTATCATCAAAACTTCAGGATAGTTGTAGAACCAAACTTACTCCAACAATCTCCCCTTTTTTGATGATGACAAATCCATGTATTTTGATGAACAATTTTTCTTCGATAAGCAATCATATGTTATAAAAATTCAGAGATAGGTTTGTAAGATTTCTCTAAGTTTTATAATTTCAAAATTATTTCTTGCAAATAAATCTATAGATTAACGTTTGCAAGCTCCCACTGAGTTTAAGACTCAAAATAATTTTGGTTTCAGTAAGATCTCAAATCAAATAAGCATGCTAAAATCCAGAGTAAGGTTTGTAATCTCCCCCTGAGTTTTAGACTTCAAAAAAATTCTTATCTTGATTGTTCATAGTGAAGTTTGCAAGCTCTCTGTTGACAATCATTTAAAGTTCAGAGTTAGGTTTGTAAGCTTCCCTGAATTCTAGACTAACAAAATTTTATTGGCTTAACCATTATTCTTAGTTTTAAATTTCAAATTTAGGTTTGCAAGCTCCCCCTGAATTTAATACTTAGAATCATGAAACTTTTTCAAAGTTGTTAAACTAAATTCTTCATAGTCATTTTTCTTGACCTCTTCAGAATGTTAATGTTAACACATTCTTTAGATCATTTTTTTGAGTAAATTTTTTTTTGATGATCTGATTTTAGCTAAGTTTGGGTTACAAGATAAATTAAAATCATATTCATTCTCTCCCCCATTTGTCATGATCAAAAAGATAAACACAGTCTAGCAAGCATAAATACATAAGAGAGAATTCAGGTGATAGGAGGGAGTGTGTAGAAGTTTAAACAAAAAGACTCAATAATAATCCATCCATGCAGCAGTAATAGCCTTAAAGTAAGACATGTAATAGACCATGCTTGTCATACGTTATTAAAACTTTACATTGAAAACAACAAGAAATATAAAAAGACATAAGAAAAAAGAAAATAAGTAACAAATAAAATATATTACAATCATATATAAACTGACAAGGGGAGATAAGTGGAGAGATTTTCTCTTGAACCAAGAGATATATTCCCAATGGTTACATAAGCCATTTAAAAAAATAAAAATTTAAATTTAAAAAAATGCTTAAACAAAACACTGATATGTATCAGAGTCCAAAATACAGAGAAACCCATAGGGATTATGACTTGGACCTTCTGAGTCAGAAAGCCATCAAATTATTAGAGGGCAGACTGTTTCAGAGTTAAACAGGAAACACGCAAAGTCTTAGAGTCTCATCTTTACTTCATCATAGTTTGCACATATTGAGATTTTAATCAGGACAAATTTCCATTTTCAAATTTCTCAGAATAAAAACAAATATGTCCTCAGCAAGGGGTTTAGAAAGATATCAGCCCATTGATGGTCTGTATCAATAAACTTTAAGCTTAGAATACCCTTATCAACATAGTCTTTGATCAAATGATATTTGATCTTAATATCCTTCTCTCTAGAATGTAAAATGGGATTCTTAGACAAACAAATAGCATAAGTATTATTACAAGAGATAGGAATGTTACTCTCACTTAGATGATAATCTTCTAGCTGACTTTTCATATAGAGGATCTGAGTGCTACATCCAGAGGATGCAATGTATTCAACTTCTGTTGTTGATAATTCAATTGTTGATTGTCTCTTGGTGGACAATGAGATTAGATTTTCACCCAAAAACTAACAGCTTCCACTGGTGCTTTTTCTTTCAAGTCTATCTCCAGCATAATCAACATCACGAAAACCTACTAACTTGTGATATTTTGATTTCTTATAAAGAAAACCAAGGTTAGTAGTTCCTCTAAGATATCTAAAGATTCTCTTAATAACAGTTAAATGAGATTATCTAGGATTTGATTAAAATCTAGCACATAAGCATACACTAAATAGAATGTCAGGTCTAAAAGCAATTAAGTAAAGGAGAGATCCAATCATACCTCTGTACACCTTTTGGTCTACCTTCCTACTTTCCTCATCTTTTACAAGAGTGCAAGTGGGATACATTGGAGTTTTAGCAATCTTACATTTAGTCAAATCAAACTTGTTTAGAATTTCTTTTGTATATTTGCTCTGATGAATGTATGATCCATTTGAATTCTGATTAATTTGAATTCCCATAAAGAATTTCAGTTCTCCCATCATGATCAATTCAAATTTTGCTTGTGTGGACTTGGAAAATTTTGGGTAGAGAAAGGCATTAGTAGAACCAAAAATGATATCATCAACATAGATTTGAACTATTAAAAGATCATTTAAAGGTTTTACATAACAAGGTTGTATCCACTTTTCCTCTTGAAAAATTGTTTTCCAAAAGAAAATTGTTGAGTGTTTCATACCAAGCTTCGGGAGCTTGTTTCAGGCCATACAAAAATTTCTTAAGTTTATAAACAATGTCAGGATTTTTATGATTTTCAAAACCAGGAGGTTGATGGACATAAACTTCTTCAATTATGTAACCATTCAGAAATATGCTTTTAAAACCCATTTTATATAAGATAATATTATGATTAAAATCAAATGAAATTAAAATAAAAATAGATTTTAACATGGAAACTTGTCCAAAAGTCTTAGTATAGTCAATTCCTTATTGTTGACTATAGCCTTGTGCAACCAGTTTGATCTTGTTCCTTATCACTTTTCCTTGCTCATTCGGCTTGTTTCTGAAGATCCATTTGGTTCCAATAACATGTTTTCTTTTTTACTTTTAGCACTAGATCCCATACATCATTTCTGGAAAATTGATTGAGTTCTTCTTGCATTGCCAAAATCCACTCAGAGTCCAGAAGGGTTTCATTAATAGAGTCTGGTTCTATGATAGACACTAATCCTATAAGACTTTCTTCATATTGCCTGAATGAAGATCTCATTTTGACTTGTTACCGATAACACCAAATTACACCGTTATTTTGACTCGTTTTGTACTTGTTTTATCATCTTTTTACCTCCATTTTCAGTGTTATGTGGGAATTTTTTCTGCATTTCAGGTATTTAACCATATAGGAGCCATATGCGAAGAAACGAAGCAATTCGGATACAAAACGAAGAAAAAATGGGAAATTACACAAGGCGACCTACATGGCATTCGCCATGGAGAGTGCCATATGAGAAATGACGTGTACCACTCACCAACGGGCGGATTGACCCACTCTTCCACACGTTAGTAAGGTGGCGTTTGCCATCCTTTGTGAAGGTCGGGCGGTTAGAAAATGGACTTGCTTGTGTAGCGGGGTATTCGTTACCATTAGAGATATTGACTAAATCCAAGGTAAATCATACAAGTCGAGTCGCCACCGCACTTCTATTTATCCAAAGGAATGGTTAGAAAGCGAACAAAAACCTAAAAGTTTATCGAATCAAAAACTAGTAAAAATGTCAGAGATCTGGGTAAGGGGGTTGGTTATGCAATGGGAAGGTATTAGGCACCCAAAGCATCCTAGGTACTCCTAGGGAGCCCTTTTCACATTTGTTGCAAAGGTTGTTGTTTTTTTTTTTGAAAATTTATTTGTGCCAACATGATTGAAGGGATGAGAAAAGAGTGTATGTTTATCTAACGTACTACTTACTAAAAGAAGGGTCAAAAGAAAATGACTCGCACGGACGTCGCATCCACTGCATACGTATCTCATATGAATCTGAGAATCAGAGTCTTCGTAGCTCGGCTACCTATGGGTTAAAGAGGAATGTGCTCGCTAAGACATCGCGTCTTATGCCTACGTATCTCATCTGGGATGAAAATTAGAGCAAAACGTAGTTCGACCACCTATGGGGTAAGGGTTGTGTTTTGGGGTGAACGACGTTACTACGCAATCTACCGGATGCTCGACCTTTGGAGACTTACTCGCCTGTAGTAGAAGGAGATAACATGTTCTTAGGAGAAGAAAAATCAATGAGTTTGAGGTGTTTAGGGATGCTTATGCAAAAAGGCAGTCCTAGATGAAGGAACCGCGCTACCTTAGATGACATGCCACGAGAGGCTATACGAAACCTAAGAAATCGGTAACATGCGGGAAAAGTAAAGGGATCGAGAGATCTACCGTACGGATAAAGATCCGAAGTAACAACAATTAGATAAATAAGAAACCCAAAGACTCTTCCAAGCTAAACACCATCAAAGAAAGCGAGTCAGTACAGGTAATCGGAATAGACCTCCAGGTGGTACCCCACAAATAAAGTGGAACACCAAGCAAGTTATCACTGCAAGAGTATGTGAGCCCTCACAAAACAAAACTCAAAAAACAGGTTAGAGAAACAAGATAGGGTAATCAAGAGTTGCCCCCAAATCATGCCATTAAAATTCACAAAAAGCTCACAAAAAGCAACCAAGGGTAGGAGGCCTAAACCTCTTGTCAAACACATGCATCAAAAGGGTATCAAATTTACCCATAATACCTCATACATTCAGAGCATTCAAATTAAAAGCATAAAGTAATGGGAATAAGGCAAACCTGATTGGAGAGACCGATGAAATTGAATGGCACGGTTGGGTTTGCAAAGCACTCTTAGGGTTTATATGAGAGGGAATTGGTTCTTTGCCGATGAGTTCCCTTCAGTCTCTAGAGGTTGCTTTGAACTCTGTTAGCTCTTCTCACACTATCTTTTTCCTGCCAGGGTAATAGGAATAGAATTGCCTTTTGTTTCACTAAAACTCTGAATTTATAACCTGATTTTTGTGGACTTGTGGGCTCAAATGAGAGAGGCCCAAGTCCAAAAAATTTCTGTTATATTTTATTTTCTTTATTTTCTTTTTTTCTTTTTTTTTCTTTTTTTTTAAACACGTGGGCTTCGCCTAGCGAGCATGACAGTTCAATAAATTCCTCTGAGCGTAGGTGATTCTGGTGGCTTTTCTTGGGACTCGCTAAGCGACCCATTCTGCTCGCCTAGCGAGCATGACAGCTCATGAACAAACTTTTGCTCCTTCAAGATTAACGTTTTTGACTGACGAATAGACCCCATTTGAACCTGTTGGAAGTATCTCAAGCCATTCCCTTGTGTTGACTGATCATCTAAATAGAATCCACAAAGTGTCTTGGATGATACTCAAGCTTCAAACAAAAGATGTTAGTGACACATTTTTGTGCTTTTGGTTAGTAAACAAAAGTAAGAGAAACAATGATGTATAATTCAAGCATGCTTGGTGATCTCAAACCAATCACAAGGAGTCCCACCCAAAGGCAAAGGGAACCAAGATGCTAAAGATCCTTGAGGCAATGCAAATGCAATGTTATGATGCCATGAGGGATCTTAGGGTCAAAATTGGGGTCTTACAGCTTGGTCTCCCACTCACCCCGTGCACTCCTACATTTTCTCCCACGAATGAAGAAGCTTCCCACTTGATATTTTGGACTTTGGAACATTATAAATTGTCGATAAGCTTCATTTTCCAAGGCATCCATGCTTAGAACAATCTTGAGCACTAGAAATACCGATCAAAGTTATAACTCGTCACATCGTGGGGTTATAGCACCAGAGAGAATTGAGTTTGTACGAAGTTTGGAGCACTTTATTTTCCCGCATTTTAATCTTGCCTCCATTTATATTTCTTTACAAGTCTTCAGTAATTTATTCTGTATCAGATTCAAGCCTCCGTTTGGAGATGATTTTTATTATATTTTGCATTTTATTACCGCTTTATTTATTTACTCTCACTTTATTTTCCTTGCCTCACACTACTTCTTTTATTTCCAAGTCTTATTTATAGCACTATATTATTTTAAATTACCTTTCTGCAATGTTTACTTCTAAGTTTCAAACTTGCGTTTTCATGTTTGTCATAAGCATGTCCAGTTAATTTATTGAGGATGGGATTTGAGGATCGTCACTTGACGGTACTCTAACTGTTGTTTCTTTACGATTTCAATTGTGACTTGTTTTGGTTTTAATATAATTTTTCTGAACTCAATTTAATCGGTCACTATGAAAGTAGAGTCGTGAAAACGTCGGGTAAGATCGAAAATCGTATGACATTAAAGAATAAGATTGGTTTGTTTTTTATTAATGAATATCGCGAAAGAACTTTGTTGATTAACTAGGAAAGTATAATATTTCTAGAAGGAGGTTTTAAAAATATTTGCGGACGCGTTTATAGGTTTAGGATCTGGTTACCAGAGAGAAAGCTTGGAACCCTTTTAAGTTAAATTTTCCAATCAAAATTACTTTTCAATTGAGTAAAGAGTCTGATTTTTTAAAATAGGATTTACTATTTAATGCAAAAAGTGCTTGTCACACGTGAAAGTGGACAGTATAAATTAGAGAGTCAAATCTGGTTCTGAATACACGAAAGCGACAGTTCCTGTTCAATTACATTCTTTTCAAAGTAGAAAATATTGCCCCGTACAACAATCCTATTTAGAAGCAATATAGAGTATTGTTGTTTGATGAGAGCCACATCCCAGTATTATTTGTCTGAATTTATTAAAGTTATTTATTTCATCTCTCCTTTGCTTAATTGATTCGCCTTAGATAAACACCGTAGCAACTAGAATCGATAGATTGAAAGTTAGGTGTTTGTGGGATCAATATCTTCTAAAATTATGCGATAGATTGTACACTTGCAGTTAGTTATTCCGATAGACTCATAACATTCGTGAACAAGTTTTTGGCGCCGTTGCCGGGGACCAATACCGTCAAATTTCGCAACATGTTGTTACATCCTCTAGATTAAGGAAACCCTCGTCGGTCAATGCAAAGAACTCGCAGTACCGGAACTTTAGAAGATCCAATAGTTGAACCAAAAAAGTACGTAAGAGCTCGAGTTTTGCTCCAAGGATTCAAAAGAGCAATGGAAGAAGACCAAAATTGTAGGCCACTCAGAGAGTTTGCCCCACTCTCTAACGAAGAGCCTCATTCAAGTATTGCAAACCCAACTATTATAGCTAAAAACTTTGAATTGAAGCCTGCTTTGTTGCAAATCGTGCAACAAAACCAATTCGCTGGTCTCCCAATAGAGAACCCAAACCTGCCCCTAAAAGTCTTCATTCAACTAGCCGCCACACTAAAATGCAATAACGTTGCTCCTGAGGCGATACGTCTATATTTATTCCCTTTCTCCCTCAGAGACAGAGTGTGATCATGGATAGATTCCTTTCCAGTGAATTCCATAACTACTTGGAATGACATAAAGAAAGTATTCCTTGCTAGATACTTTCCACCTAGTAAAATTCTCGTCCTACGTAACCAAATTACCATATTTACTCAACAGGATGGTGAGTACCTCTTTGACGCCTACGAATGGTACAAGGAGCTACTAAGAGCTTGTCCATATCATGGATTAGAACAATGGCTAATCATCCACACCTTTTACAATGGACTTCTCTATAACACTAAGATGACTATCGACATTGTCGCCGGTGGTGCGCTAATGAACAAACCATACCCGAGGCATGCATACTCATTGAGGACATGGCTCAAAACCATTACCAATGGGGTACTGAACATGCACAAGTAGATGAGAAAGAGACTAAATGAGGTATATATGAGGTTAGCAGCCTTGAGCATATGAATGCCAAAATGGACGCCCTAACCCAGAAAGTCGAAAGCTTAGTCATAAACCCTACAACTACCGTAGTTGCAGTGCAACCCGAATGTGAAATCTGTGGAACACCAGGACATGTGACTGCATAGTGAAGTCTACTAACTGAAACAAACCCAAACCAGACCAAATATGCCCAAGGAAACCCCTATTCTAACACTTATAACCCTGGATGGAGGAATCACCCAAACTTCTCTTATAAGGACAATAACTACTTTTTCCCAAAACTCTACTCCTCAAAGACCAGCAGGTTTCCAAGCCTAAAGACCCATACAACCGATACAAACTACACCTCAGAAGTCAAACCTTGAGAAGATCATGGAAGATTTTATCATGACTCAAACTCGACAAAATAAATAATTCATGAATGAAAATGTCCATATTAATAAACTAATTTCTCAATTAGGAACCAAGGTTGATTCTGTGGTGACCCACAACAAGATTATGGAAACCCAAATCTCTCAAGTAGCACAACAACAAGCTGCTCAGGCTACACTAGGAGGATTATCCCCTGGACAACCTCAACCTAACCCTAAAGGCCATGCTAACGCCATTTCGCTGCGAAGCGGAACTGAATACGATGGGCCTAAAATTTCAGAACCACCAAAAGAAAATGTTGTGAATACCTTAGAAGAACGAAAAGAGGAACCCGTAGAACCTGAAAAACAAAGAAGAAGGATATTAATGATAAGGAGGCAGTGAATGATAACCAAGAAAATAAAACGTAAGTACCACCGCCACCCTACATACCACCAATTCCATATCCGCAAAGACTTAAACAGACTAAAAAAGACACCCAATACAAGAAGTTCGTGAAAATAATCGAGAAACTTCATTTCGAGATACCACTCACCAAAGTCGTCACCCAAATACCATCATATGCCAAATTCCTAAAAGATATCTTAACAAACAAGTGCAAGCTCGATGATCCCAAACCCTTAGAATGCAACACAATTGACGAAAACCAATTAGCCAAGAAACAAAAAGATCATGTAATATTTTCGATACCATGTGTTCTAGGAAGACATGTTATAGACAAAGCATTATTGAATTTAGGAGCAAGCATAAGTTTGATGCCTTTAGTTGTTTGTGAAAGACTAGACCTAGGAGACATGCAACCAACTAGGATGTCCCTTCAACTAGTTGATCGATCAGTTAAATACATGATAAGTATATTAGAAGATATCCCAGTTAGAATAGGACAACTCTATATCCCCACTGACTTTGTCGTAATGGATATTAAGGAGGACGAAGAAATCTGTATCCTTCTAGGCGGACCATTCTTATCAACTGCTGGAGCCATGATAGATGTAAAAAGAGGAAATATGAATTTTGAAGTAGGTGACGAGAAGGTAGAGTTTATCCTATCCAAATTTAAGAAAGCACCCGCCATGGACGACTCTTGTTGTGTAATTGATATCATTGATGAATGCATAGGAGAATTAGAAAAAGAGGAGTATATCGAAACAATAAAACTACCTTCGACGCCCATAACGGATGATGGATTTAAGTCAGTTACACCTTACATAGAAGATAGCCTTAATGAATCATTAACACTTATCCCTGATCATATGCTAAGCATTAAGAAACCCGCAATAGAGCTTAAGGAACCGCCTAAGAACTTGAGATACAGTCTCTTGATGAAGAACACAACCGTCAAGTTATAGTAAATGTCAACTTTAATAGAGGCGAAACTGATCAACTCTTAGAGGTCTTAAGAAGATACCCTGCAACTCTAGGCTATACCATCTTCGACTTAAAAGGAATAAGTCCCTTTGTGTGCATGCACCAGATTATGCTAGAGGAAGATTCTAAACCTTCTGCAGAACACCAAAGAAGGATAAATCCTATAATGAGTTACATAGTCAAGAGAGAAGTATCAAAACTTCTAGATGCATGAATTATCTACCAAATCTCCGATAGTACATGGGTTAGTCATGTGCATGTACAAAATGAGGTGTCACAGTCGTACAAAATGAGAAAGGAGAATCGGTAGCAAAAAACATAGAAAGCGAATGGCGCATGTGCATAGATTATAGAAGGCTAAACAAAGTAACCCGAAAGGATCATTTCCCCCTTACATTTATTAACCAAATGCTAGAACGTTTAGCTAGGAACTCTTACTTCTGTTACTTAGACGGATATTCTGGATTTTTCTAAATCCCCATCCACCCAGATGACCAAGAAAAAACAACCTTCACATGTTCATATGGCACTTTTGCTTATCGACAAATGCCATTCGAACTCTGTAATGCTCCTGCAAACTTCTAAAGATGCATCATGTCCATATTCGCAGACTTCCTAGATGAAATTATGAATGTTTTCATGGATGACTTCTCGGTATACGGATCCAGTTTTAAAAACTGCCTGAATAACTTAGAGAGAATCCTAGAAAGATGCGTACAAGTTAATCTGGTGCCAAACTGGGAGAAATGCCATTTCATGGTGACAGAAGGAATAGTCCTAGGACACATAGTATCAAAAAGGGGAATTAAGGTTGATAGAGCTAAGATAGAGATAATAGAGAACCTTCAACCACCCAAAACAATTAAAGAAATCCGAAGTTTCCTTGGACATGTCGATTTTTACCAACGCTTCATTAAAGATTTCTCCAAGATAATTAAACCTTTAATCGGCCTCCTAATGAAAGACGTTGAATTCACCTTTGACGAAAAAATGTCTAGAAGATTTTAATCTTCTTATGAAAGCACTAATCAATGCACCTATTTTGAAACCCCCCGATTGGAACCAACCTTCGAGATTATGTGTGATGCTAGCGATTTTGTTGTAGGCGTTGTCTTAGGATAACTAAAGGATAAGAGGTTACATGTGATCTACTATACTAGAAGAACCTTAGATGCAGCCCAACTAAATTACACAACAACAGATAAGGAACTCCTAACTGCGGTATTTGCAATAGACAAATTATGATCCTACTTAGTTGGAGCTAAAATCATCGTATATACAGACCATGCTGCCATATGATACCTATTGAGAAAAAAAGACGAAAAACCTTAACTTCTTCACTGGATCCTTTTATTACAATAATTTAATTTAGAGATCCGCGATAAGAAAGGGACTGAGAACGTTGTAGCTGACCATCTCTCTAGATTAGAGTACCTAAAACCCGACCATATTCCTATCAATGATGACTTTGCATATGATAGGATGATAACATCAGTCGGCAATTGGATAAGTCATGAAAAAGCCTTAGATGAGGTAGCGCTAAACATTGAATCTTCCCGTGTAGTGACCAATGTACCTTGGTACGCTGACTTCGTAAACTTCCTCACGACTAATATACTACCTCAGTAATGGTGTACCAACAGAGGAATAAAAATTTCCATGACGTGAAACATTTATACTGGGACGAACCCCTTCTCTTTAAGAGAGGAACAAACAATATTTTTCGTCGTTGTGTTCCTGAAGAGGAGGTACCAAATATCATAACTCATTTCCACTATGCTCCTTATGAAGGACATGCCAGCACATCTAAAACCTACACTAAAATCTTCCAACCATACCTTTACTGGCCAACTTTATAGCGTGATGTGAATACCTTCATAATTAAATACGACTGGTGCCAACTCACTGGAAACATATCAAGGCGCAACGAGATGCCCCTAAAGAATATTCAGGAAGCAGAAATCTTTGACGTCTAGGGTATCAATTTTATGGGTTCATTCCCTTCATCTATGGGAAACAAGTACATACTCGTTGATGTCGAATACGTGTCAAAATGGATAGAGGTCATCGCCTCATCTACCAATGACGCAAGAGTGATAATTAGGATGTTTAAGAACTACATACTCCCTAGGTTCTGAACACCTCGCCTAGTTATAAGCGATAGTGGATCTCATTTTATTTTAAGAATTTATGAAAACTCTTGAATAAATATTGCGTGAGACATAGAGTAGCTACACCCTATCATCCACAAACCAATGGACAAGTAGAAGTATCAAACTGAGAAATAAAACAAATTCTAGAAAAAACTGTCTCACTTTCCAGGAAAGATTGGACCTCTAGACTTCAAGACGCATTGTGGGCTTATAGAACTGCCTCTAAAACCCCTATAAGAATAACACCCTTCAATTTAGTTTATGGGAAATCATGTCACTTTACCCTTCAAACTTGAACATAAAGCCTATTGGGCCATTAAGGCCCTAAACATGGACTATTTAGAAGCTGGAAACAAATGATTGTTAGATATCCGAGAATTAGAGGAACTCTGACGCGATGCCTATGAAAATACTATAATCTACAAAGAGTGAACCAAAGCATGACATGACAAGCGTATCGCAAGGAAAGAATTTCGTGTAGGCGACATAGTACTTTTCTTCAACTCTAGATTACACCTATTTCCTGGTAAATTACGTTCCAGATGGACCAGACCGTTCGAAGTCACAAAGGTCATGCCCTCTGGTGCAGTTGAGATTAAAAGTCAATCAACTGACCCATTCATGGTTAACGGACAAAGACTGAAACATTACACCAACGGTGATATACCTACCTATTATTCTCGCCATAACTTAATCGAACCATCATTTGCTACACAAACAGCCTGATTTAGACCAATGTCGAGCTACCGACATTAAACAAAGTGTTGAGTGGGAGGCAACCCACGGTTTCATTGTCATTTATTTTTATATTTTTGCACTTTTCTTTTCTTTGAATAACGGTGATTTTATTTTACTCCTACTAACAAGACTAACTTTTGATTGATTATGTTACAGGCCCAACTCAGACTAATTTTTTCTACTAATCATTTAGAGATAGAAGGTACTGATAACATGTGAGTTATTTTCAAAAACGAAGCTTAAAGAAAACGCTATGAAGTCTTGGCTACAAGAACCATTTCACCAACCAGATACCCTGACTTCCCTATCTTAATAACTTTAGGTCTTTGTGACAGTGTGAAATACATGTTTAACCAACTCAGTTGGACCGTTTATTTGTGCACAAACACCCAACCTATAAGAACCTAACATTGGAATTCCTAAGCTCCTACCGATACAACCCTAGCATAGGAATAGATCGAGTCCAGGGCTTTGCTACCTTCCGACTCTTTTGGAAGGAATACCGAGTCACACATAATGAGTTTGCCAGACTTTTACCTTTTCAGTGTGAACCCCAAGCCTACACCGAAGTACCAGTAGGTGATGATATGCAATGGGAACTCGACTTCTTCTAGGGTAGCATTACTGAAGATTATCCACCTGATTATGAAAGAATGAACCCCCTTCTAATCCATAACTCTAGCATTAGGTATTTCCAGATAGCTGCGGCCCAAACCTTTTTTGGAAAAGCTGAAAATATTGGACCTGTCAATAAAGAATAGGTATTTCTCATATTCAGTATTTTTCAATCCCGCTCCGTACACTTTGTTGCTTTCTTGATGGTGGGTTTAGCCAAAATAGTCGCCCAGGTTGTCGAAAATATTTATGTCGGCAGTATGTTCACCCATATCGTCATAGATTTAGGCCTTCGTAATCAAGTTGTGCATCTAAAATCTTTTTGTGGTTATAACCTGATCAACATTGATCATTGCCTAAATAGAGGATTAATGAGGCAAGAAGGACCCGATACCTATAAGATTCTAGTCCTTCACGAACCAGTACACCAATTCACTATCCCAAACCCGGACAGGACTAACGTACATAACCGTGACAATTGGCGATACCTTTTGGGAAATCAATCAGAGTACCAGTTAACTTCTACTGAAGAAGCCTCTTTATCACCTTAGGCTAAACCCATTAATCATGACCCACTTATCGCTGAACTTACTGCCATAAAAATTGATATCTCAACTCTCAGTAACGTTCTACATCACTTCATAGATTCTATGCAGGAACAGATGGACTACATTTATCAAAAACTCTAAGCCATCCTCATATCTTTAGGCATTAAGGATAATGCTTAGTTCTTATGTTTGTGTGTGTGTGGGGGGGGGGGGGGAGGGGAGGAACTCATTTTCACCATCATTAGATTTACTCTACTTTTATTTTCTGTGCAGTTATTTTACTCATTTCCATTATGCACTTTTGGATTTTCGCTCATTTTTCTAATATTTAATGCATGTTTTGATTATTTCCCCTACTTCCCCCCCCCCCCCCCCCCCCCCCACCCTATTTTTTAGATTAACTTATTTCTTTTTAGTCTTTATGTGTGGTTTTTGCTTGTTATTAATTCTTGCATTTCATGAGCCATGCAAAAAAAATCCTTTTAAGAAAACAAGTGTTATTTGAAATTTCATGGCTATTAGACAAGTTATGAATAAGTTATAGAGATTTGGAAAAACCCCAAAAGATCAGTATCGTCTTAACACCGTAACTCTCCTAATTATGGAGATCAATTTGGATACTTGTTATGTCACGGCCTTGAAATCTCGCTCCTAAATAAGTCTTTGAGTAGTTTATCCTACCAATCAAAACCATCTGAATTACTATTGAGTAAGCAGACCGATGAAAATATGTGAATGATCCCACAATAAAAAGAAAGAAAAGAGAAGAAAAAATATGGAAAAGTAAGAAAAAGAAAGGAAGGAATCTGCCTTCTAAGTTAGGTAACCCTCACCCAGTCATTTAACCTTACGGCTGTGGAACCTCTAAGAATATTGCATATTCATCAGAGTTTTTGACATAATATGGATCATGGTCACTAACAGGTTCGATTGTTGTGTGTGAAAAAATAACGGGCTTAATGTGATTGCGCCTGAATGAAAAAGGACGAAAAGTGGGACGTGTAAATTAGGCATGTGCATAATGACATGATACGAATTAGTTTGTATAGGGAGGAGATTTATAATCGCAAACGCGGAATGTGTTGTTACTGTCGCGGATGGAAAAATGACAAAGTTGCCACCATCCTTTATTTGTTCCTAAGGAACAATGGAAATAATGATAAAACCTAACAGTTAAGGTGAGATACTAGGTTCGTGAGTCAGTTAAGTAAGGGGAAGGTGTTAGGCACCCCTTACCTCCATTGTACTCAATGGGATCCTCCTACAATTCTAGGGCTAGTGTATGTTTCTAAGGTGTTTGCTTTAATATTTATTAATTATTAGTTATTTGTTTATTTACAGACGGTATTATATTCAAATGGACGAGAGACCCAAAAAGGTTTTTTTATAATTGTACTAGCTAGAGTTTACAACTTTATGTCTACGTGCCTCCGCATTAGGCGAGAGATCAGAGTACCGTAGTTCTTCTTGAAAATGTTGATTGGTTGGTTGCTTTTATCCCTTGAAAATTCTCATGCATCGGGGGCAGAGAAGTGTTTTTTAGAAAATATCTCAATACACTAGGGTAGAGGTCTTACGGTTTAAAATGAAGTTGAATTGATTTTATCCCTTTATCCCTTGTAAAAATCTTACTTTAAATTATTTAAGAAAATAAAATAGGGCTCATAGTTATGTGATAACCCCCTTATCCCGATTTTTATACCCATTTAATCTTTGATAACCCCTTTATCCCACATTATATCACAATATTTTTATCCCGTTTTAATTTGAGAATATCATTTAATTTAGTAATAATATATTAAACATATAATACAAAAATAAATCAAATTAAAGATAATACAAATAATTTAAATAGGATTTCATAAGACATACCCTTTTTCCTGATTTTATCCCATTTTACATCCCTTAAACCCCAATAATTATCCCCGATTTTATACCCTAATTCATGATTTAATTAATCCTAATATAAATGATAAAAAACCTAATCAATTATAATATTATCATCATACTTAATTAATTAGATAAACATGTCCAAATTAAAATAACAAAAATAGAATTTTTATTTTTATTTGAATTAATGGATAAATCATAATTAATAATTAATTAAGTAATTAATTAACTAAAAATTAAATGGATAAATTAAAATTAATAATTAATTAAGTAATTAATTAATTAAAAATTAAAAAAACGAAAGTGGGGGTACATTTTAAATTGGGTTAGCAATTGGGTTGGAGTTTAGGGGTGCTAAGAGAAATAGAGAGAGGCTCATTGGCCTCTCTGGGCCCACTACATCCAGAGGCATCCTGGGAGAGTCAACAATGGACTCTCAACCAGGAGCTTCTGATACGTTGACTAGAGAGTCAACAAGATCGACTCCCACGCATTGGATAGGATGACCGAAGAAAGTATTCCAGATGGAAGGATGAGATTAAGGTCAAATAAAAGGTGCATCATGGACTTACCCGCTCGGGAAAAGTCAGGGTATGTTCATCGCGTGGCCATCAGGGGGCCACACGTCTAAGATCCAGCAACAGAGAGAGAGGGTATATGAGCATAACCCTTCACAAACTCTCATTTTTCTCTCTTCTTTCTCTCTTTACGCTTTTCTATTCTCTCAACTCTCTCTAAACTCTTTCTAAACTCTCCCTATGAGTCGCCCTTCTCTGCCTTGCGCCACCACCTAAAACCCCACCTTCCCCAGATTCTCGTTAATCTTCATAAGATGAACCCTAAGAACTTCTTCAACCCAGAAATGCATTCAAACCAAAGAACCCTAACCAAACATAAACCCTAACTCATTTCCCAAATGAACCCTAAGGTTCATCATATGAACCCTAATCTTATGTGGGTGGAACCCCAACCCTAACATGAAGAACCCTAGGGTTCATAACCCTAACCCTAATTTCCCAGAAACGCCTAAATCAAACATAATTTAAATCCACAACATATCCACACAAACAACAATTCAAAGCAAAGGTGAGATTACAAAGACCAACCTCCAGAATGGAGGTTTATTTCGGTGACGAGGTAAGATCTATTATCTTCTTCTTTGTTTGATTTGATTGCTTCTCTTGCCCCTTTTAAATTCTTCTTTTTTCTCTTTTGTGAGAGGTTCCTGGCTCGAGGCTTAACTCAAGAGAGTTAGGGTTTAGATATTAAACCCTAACTTCAGTTTGATTGGAGCTTTGGTGGGGTTTCATGGATTGCAGGAACAAGATTGTTGGGGATTATCTTTAGGGTTTTTCCCCGTCCCCATTCTGTTTTAATTATTAGGTTTATATAGATTCAAATTAGGTCATGATTTTTAATTAGATTGATTAATTTAAGAAGTCTTTGAATTTGATTTGATTGTAGTTTAATTAGATTTTGATTTTGTTCAAAAATAGATTTAGGATTCCAAATTGTAACTGATATTTGTAATGTATTTGGTTTGAGTTTGATTATGTAATTCGTGATTTGAATGTTTTGGAATAAAAATGGAAATATTTGATTGCTCATTCTGCATGCAAAATTAGGGTTTCTGAAAGGGGGAGAAGATGAACAGGGTTCGGGTCATGGGCTTGTTCAGGTCCGGGGAATATGGGTCCTACCTGACTCAACTAAAATGTGGAGTTGGGTTACTCAATTGACCCAACTGAAACGGGCCCTAGATTGGGCCCTGTCTGATTCTCAATTTAAAAGGCCCCAAGACCAATAACATCAAAATAAATCTGATTAATGTTAATAATAATATTAATCCAATAATAATAATAATAATCCAATAATAATAGTAATAATATTAATAATAATAATCCAATAATAATAATAATGATAATATTAATAATAATAATCCAATAATAATAATAATAATCCAATAATAATAATAATAATTCAATAAATAATAATGATAATATTAATAATAATAATAATAATAATAATAATAATACTTTTTAGGCATAATATCAATAATATTCCTAATAGTAAATAATCCTAATAAATGATAATTATATTAATAAACTTTAATAGTATTAATAATAATAATTTAATAATAACAATAATATTACTAATAATAATTCACCATTAGTAAGAATATTAATATTCTAATAAACCCAATTATCCTATTAATATTTCCCTCAATATAATTATTTGACGAAAAATTGATTTATCCCTAATTTATCCCAATATTAATATATTTCCAATTAGTAAAAATATAACCTAGCAAATAATAATATTAACCCTGTTTAACTAATAATAATGTCATAAACTATCCCATCTTAATATTAACCCATATATCTCTAGTATGATGATATTTCATATTATACCCTAAATCAATATTAAGTTCATATGAGGAACTAAAAGTAAAAACGGACCTCCTTTGACTTTTTAGATCATTGGAGTTGACCCGGTGACCCATATGGGACTCTGAATATGTTAGTGATTTGTATAGAAAGGACAAAAAGGATGGTCAAATTGGGGTATGACAGTTGCCCCTATTTAATCAGCTCCCAACTGAGATGATGATGACAGTGAGCCTTCATCCTCTCATGGTTGAGATGGTTAAATATAGAGAGAGACCCTAATTTGACCACGATGTTAGTAGATCCTTGGAACGAGCGAGGATTTGAACAATCCATGACGCTCAGCTGGCCTCCAAGCCGACTTGTGGTGGAACCCCTGATGAACCCTGATAAAATCCTATAATGTAATTTTTGATAAGCCCCTTGATATGATCCCTTGATACGATCCTCTGATATAATCCCTTGGTACAACCCCTTGATATAATCCCTGAAACTTCTAGTAAAAATTATGATGTGTTTGATGGAGCTTATCCCACATGTGAGATGGGTTGATAAGCTGGGGATATGAGAGGTGGATACATACTCCCTGGTTGATAACGATCATTCAAGCAGACCAACTACATGATACACTTTGGAAAACTTGCGATGAATAAGCTTGTTGGGGAAGTCCTTTGTTGAAAAGGTGCTTATGGGAGTGTTACTTACTAGGGGAGGCCAATAAGTGTCCCTGCTCGGGGAAATGCATTAGTATAGATGGGGTTTTCAACTTAGCGGGCTTTTTATCCTGTTTTTCTAGGCATAGTACCTCTTGACTGCATCTGAGTTTATAGCTCGTGGTAGCTCAACTCCGTCCATAGTGGTGAGAATCAGAGCTCCTCCAGAGAAGGCCTTCTTCACGACATATGGTCCCTCGTAGTTTGGGGTCCATTTTCCGCGGGGATCTTTATGGATTGGTAGGATTTTCGTCTTCTTCGAAATGTCGGGGACAAACTTTCTTGTCGAATGCTTTCTTGAGCCTTAGTTGATATAACTTCCCATGACATACCGCAACCATGCGTTTCTCTTCTATGAGGTTTAATTGATCAAACTTGGTTTTCACCTATTCTGTTTCGTCTAATTTGGTCTCCATCAGGACTCTTAATGAAGGGATTTTGACTTCAACAGGGAGTACAACTTACGTACCATATACTAGAGAAAAGGGAGTTGCTCTTGTTGAGGTGCGGATGGAAGTTTTGTAGCCATGTAGTGCAAAAGGAAGCATATCATGCCAGTCTTTGTAGGTCTTCACCATCTTCTGGATAATCTTTTTGATATTTTTATTGGTTGTTTCAACTGCGCCGTTCATCATTGGTCGATAGGGTGACGAGTTATGGTGCTCGATTTTGAAACTCTCGCATAACTCATCCATCACTTTGTTTTTTAGATTCAACCCATTATCTGTGATAATCTTGTTAGGAACCCCATAGAGACAAGTGATCTCTTTTTTTATGAATTGTGTGATCACTTGTCTTGTCACATTGGTGTAGGAAGCAACTTCTACCAACTTGGTTAAGTAATCGATCGCAACCAGAATGAATCGGTGTTCGTTCGCCACTTTTGGCTTAATCATCCCGATTATGTCTATACCCCACATGGAGAACGACTATGGGGCAGTCAAAACATTTCAGGGAGTAGGTGGTACGTGTACCTTATTTGCCTAGATGTGACACTTGTGACATTTCTTGACGTATTTAAAGGAGTCGGTCTCCATAGTCAACCAATAATATCCTGTCCAGAGAATCTTCTTAGCCATGGAATGCCCATTGGAGTGAGTTCAAAAGGATCCGTCATGAATTTCTTTGATAAGCATGTCTTTCTCATACCCATCCAAGCATCTGAGTAAAATAATGTCATGATTCCCCTTGTAAAGTACCTCCCCATTAAGGAAGAATTGAGAAGCCTGTCTTCGGAGTGTCTTCTTATCCCACTCGAGGTATTTGCAGGATATTCTTGTTTTTGAAGAAATTGTTTGATGTCATGAAACCATGGTTTATTATCCGCTTCTACCTCTATGACTATGCAATATGCAGGCTCATCCAAACGATGAATTCTTATAGTTGGTGCTTCGTTGTACCATTTGATCTTGAACATGGACGATAAAGTGGTCAAGGCGTTCGCTAGTTGATTCTCCTCCCAAGGAAATGGAAGGTAACCTCATCAAAGTAAGTTATCAACTTACGGATGTGGTCTCGGTACCGGATTAGCTTAGCATTATGATTTCCCCATTCTCCCTTGATTTGATTGATGATAAGAGTTGAGTCTCCATATACTTCTAGGATCTTGATTCTTAAGTTGATGGCTTCGTCAATCCCTAGGATACACGCCTCATATTCTGCCATGTTGTTTGTACAAGTAAAGCATAACCTAGCCATGAAAGGAATATGATATCCTGTTGGGGAGGTTATGACGACTCCAATTCCATGTCCGGTTGCGTTTGAGGTACCATCAAATACCAAGTTCCATCACGATCCTGGTTCAGGTCCTTCATCGGGACCTGGGCCTTCGCAATCCCTTATTACCATAATATCTTCATCATGAAAGTCAAATTGTATAGGGTGATAATCTTCAGTTGGCTGTTGTGCGAGATAATCCGCTAACACACTCCCTTTTATAGATTTTTGTGTGACATACTGGATGTCGTATTATGTTAGCAACATTTGCCATCAGGCTATTCTCATAGTTACTGCAGGCTTCTCGAAGATATACTTCATAGGATCCAGTCAGGATATCAATAGAGTAGTATGACACACCATATATTGTCTGAGCCACCGAGCAACTCAAACTAGGGCACAACAAGTCTTCTCCAAGAGTGAATATCAGGATACATAATCAGTGAACTTCTTGCTTAGGTAATAGATGGCGTGCTCCCTCTTTTCGGTCTCATCTTGTTGTCCCAGTACACATCCCATTGAGTTGTCAAGTACCGTTAGGTACATTATAAGTGGTCTTCCTGGGACTGGTGGTACCAAGATAGGTGGCTCTTGTAAGTATTCCTTGATTTTGTCGAAGGCTTTTTTGACAACCTTCGTTCCACTCGATGTTTTGATTTTTCCTGAGTAACTTGAAGATTGGTTCACGCGTAGCTATAAGTTGTGAGATGAACCCAACAATGTAATTCAATCTCCCCAGAAATCCTCGAACCTCCTTTTCTGTCCTTGGAGTTGGCATTTCTTGGATAGATTTTACTTTATCAGGATTGACTTCAATTCCCCTTTGGCTGACTATGAACCCTAATAACTTTTCTGATCTGACCTCAAAGGTACATTTTGCTGAATTCAGACGTAACTTGAACTTCTTAGACGATCAAATACTTTTTGTAGGTTGACTATATGATCCTCTTTAGTATGTGATTTGGAAATCATATCGTCAATGTAGACCTCTATTTCTTTATGGATCATGTCATTGAACAGGGTCACCATGGCCCTTTGATAAGTTGCCCTAACATTTTTTAATCCAAAAGGAATTACCTTATAACAGAAGGTGCCACAGGGAGTAATAAACATGATTTTCTCCATGTCTGGATGATCCATTTTTATCTGGTTATAACCCGAGAATCCACCCATGAGGAGAAGACTGAGAACTGAGTGGTGTTATCTATCAGTACGTCGATGTGTGGTAATAGAAAATCATCTTTAGGACTGGCTCTATTCAAATCCCGATAATCTACACATATTCTGACCTTGTCGTCTTTCTTTAGAAAGGGAATAATGTTATCTATCCATTATGGATACTTTGCAACACCTAAGAACCCATCATCGAGTTGTTTCCTGACATCGTCCCTGATTTTGAGAGACATGCTTGTCCTGGTTCTTCTCAATTTTTGCTTGACTAGAGGACATTCTGGCTTGAGTAGTAATTTTTGTACGACTATGTTTGTGTCTAACCCTGGCATATCCTGGTATGACCAAGCAAACACATCTGAGTATTCATGTAAGAGCTCAATCAGCTTTTTCTTGACTTCATCTTTTAAGGAAGCGCCGACCTTAACTTCTTTCTTGTTTCCTTCAGTCCCCAAATTAATCACATCAACTAGTTCTTGATGAGGTTGAATTTCTTTGTCCTCCTGCTTCAACTGTCTTGCTAACTCTTTTGGAAGTTCATAATTGTCCTCATCACCTTCATCCGCTTGGTTAATTGGGAATTCGAAGTTATAAGGGATTATAACAGTGTCATTTTCAATAGGTTCATTAATTAATTTGCGTGAGGAAGATATTTATATATTATTATCTTTTAGATGATTTGATATAAATGAAAGAGTATGAAAGGGTATTTTCGTCTTTGTAAAGAATATTTAAATTGTAGGAAAAGGATCTTGATTGAAAAAAAATGCAATTTTATTCATAAATAAGTAATTGAAACGAAGGTGGCCCTACAAAGCTTGTTCATTTTCCTTGAGCATATCAAAGGACTTATTATTATTTTTGAAAACAGTAAATTACTTTGAACTGAAAATCATCTTCGGGATCTTGATGGTCTTCCAATTGCTGAGAGGTACATTTGGTGAACAATGACACACCAAGTTGGGTATCCCTTTTTCTTCTTCTTAAACCACAACCACTTGATCTTCATCCCTATATCCCGCATTGTGGAAGGTCTCTTGAAGTGTACAAAGCTTCTTCTGATCTGTCTTCTGAACTCCTTCATTAGCTAGTTTGTAACCCAGCCTGAGCCAATCCTTTTTCTCTGGTATCTCTAGCAACTTGCCTCAGCCCTGGGTATCTCTACCCTCAATCAATTTGGACATCTTCTCCCATGGGGATATTGATTTTTCTTTTCTTTGACTGACTGCTGCAATCTCCAGGGATTGAAAAGGTATTTCCAATGTTTCTCCATCCGCTTCTATGTATCTGAAGGATGAAAGGTGGCTAACGAACATGTCCTCCTCCCCTTGGACGATTATTAGCTTATTGTCGATTATGAATTTCAACCTCTGGTGTAAGGCTAAAGTTACAGCTCCTGCGGCATTGATCCAAGGTCGTCCTATGAGATAACTATAGGATGGATTGATGTCCATTACTTGAAAAGTGACCATAAAGGTATGAGGTCCCACAGTTATTGGTAAATCAACCTCTCTAATTACCATCCTCTTCAATCAATCAAAAGCCTTGACCACCAAAGTACTAGCTTTCATGGAAGTTCTTACATTGTTTAGCTTTCCCAAAGTATTTTTAGGCATGACATTTAGAGATGATTATGTGTTCACCAATACCCTTGATAGGAGACTATCTTGACATTTGACAGATATGTGTAAGGCTTTGTTATGAGCATGTCCCTTTGGTGGTAACTCATCGTTACTAAACCCCAAACAACTACTGGCGGTGATATTAGCCACCATATTATCGAATTGATTTACTATTATATCTTGAGTAACATGGGCTTCATTTAATATTTTCAACAAGGACTCTTTATGGGCTTCAGAGCTCAACAACAAAGATAGTATGGATATTTTGGATGGTTCCTGGATTAATTGATCTACCACCTTGTAGTCGCTCTTTTTTATCAACCTTAAGAATTCCCCGGCTTCTCCTGAGGTATGGTCTTCCTGGAAGATTCAGCTTTCTTCTCTTTTGAACTTTCAGTTGTCTTTTCTTTTAATTGTGGCTCAAGAGAAAACACTTTCCCACTCCAGGCCATGCCCCCAGTTCCAATAATATTAGTGACTATTGGTTCTATCACTATAGGTTTGTATCTTATATATGATGTAGAGTTATAATTCCAAGGTACATGCTTAGTGCTTTCGAATGGGAACAATGCAGGAATATGGAAGACAATATGGTCCTCTGACTTCACAGGTATTTGAAATGGAACTTGAGATGGATTTGGAATTGGTATTTGTATTGATGTATGGGAAGGCATTTGAAATGATATTTGAAATGGTGATGGAGTTTCCACTTGCTAGTAAGGGATCTCAACAGGTGTGTGTCCCTGAGATTATATAAATGAGACATCTTATATCTTCCTAGTATACCCGATTTGAACCAAACCTTTATTCATCATTTATTGAAGACACTCATTCATCTTCCCGCATGTGTCTGGACTGACGAGGCAAAGTTTACAGTTAGCATGTACCTCTTTGAATTCCTTGTAACCAAACAATTTTTCACGTATCCTTGACATGAGAGTTTTCACCTGATCTACCATTTGGGGCATAACGGTGTTGTCTAGTCCTTCTACCGCATTGATAGTTGGACCATCATGTCCTGGAATTGGATTTCCCTTCACATTTGGACCCTTTAGAGCGAAAGAGATAATCTTGCGATCCAATAAGTCTTGTACCTTGAACTTAAGTGTCAAAATCTTTTCAGTAGTATGTCCTGGTGACCTGGCGTGGAAGTCACACCTGGCGTTAGCATCGTACCCACGGGGAAGAGGATTTGGTAGAGGTGCCAGAGGTTTAATCTCTACCAATCCCTTTTGAATTAAGTATGGAAAGACCTGAGTATATGTTGTCGGTATGGGGTCGAACTCCTTCCCTGGCCTTTGTTGATCCCTCTGGGCATACCCATTTTCTTGATTTTGTTGAGACAGTGCTCTAGCCTGTTGTGCTTGAGGCATAGAATATGCTTGTTGTGGATATTGATTAGGGCCCACTGCAACTACGTAAGAATTGTAAGCCACCTGAGAACTCCCTTCGATTGTGACAGCGTTGGTCTCACCTTTCTTTGAGTTGTTACTGTTGGAGTACCTTTTGTTACTCTTTTGATTCGAGGATGGTTTTCCGATCTTACTGTTTTTCAAGCCATTCTCAATTCTTTCCCCAATTATTACCAAGTCAGCAAATCTGGTAGATATTGAATCAGTCATCTTTTTGTAATAAGGGCCTTGCAGGGTGCCCATGAACATGTCAACCAACTCGTTCTCCAAAAGTGGAGGTTGTACGCGGGAAGCCAGTTTTTTCCACCTTTGGGTATACTCCTTGAAGGATTCACTTCCCTTTTGGGAAAGATTTTGAAGTTGCATATGATTGGGAGCCATATCAAAATTATATGTTTTATTGTCTTAAGAAGGCATTAGCTAGGTCCCCTCAAGTCTTGACATGGGTTCTTTCCAGTTGCATGTACCAGTCCAAGGATGCCCCACTTAGACTGTCCTGGAAGCTATGCATCATTAGTTTCTCATTTGCTGCATTAGAAACCATCTTTCTGACGAACATCTTGAGATGGTTCCTTGGGCAACTGACGCCCTTGTATTTCTCGAAGTCAGGGTTTTGAACTTTGGATGTATAACTATGTCTGGTAACAAGCACATCCCCATAGCATCAACTCCAACGATACTGAAGCCTTTAATCACTTTCAGTCTTTCTTCTAGGACTTTATATTTGTCTTCAGTTTTTGTTTCCCCAATAGTGGAAGCAGAGTGAGTAACTAGTTTGATTTCTTGGACCATGCCCCTAGGATCTTCCTCCTTATATTATTGGCTTAGATCCACATAGTTGTCTTACGAAATTGGTATGTGTATGGGACGGGATGCCTCATTGTGAGCAAGAGTTAGGGTAGACCCTTCAAGATGAAAGACACCATCCTTAGCTTCACCACATTGGATGTCAAAAATAAACCCTTGTAGAGGGTTACCATCTCCAGGTAGGGGTGTGGACGTGGAAATGTCCTTCCTTTTGTCAGTATCAGTTTCCCTTGCCAACATGTTGGTAATGACTCTGGTGAGTTGATCCATCTTGTCCTTTATTTCCTCCATATTCCCTTTGACCGAGTCCATATCCACCCTAAGTGTTGCCCGACTCTGTTCAAGTTGCTCCATGGCCTTCTTACGTTGAGCTCGAGTTTAGAGACTCAGGTTGTTATGTTTGAAGATATTGGGAAAGTACGAGGAAAAGTGACTTTGTTTTCTTTTCAATGCCTATGAAATTAAGTGTGCATGAATGCATGATAATGTATGCAAAAATATTTTGTTTTTATTTCTTTAGGGAACATTCAAAATCCATTGTCACACATTTTTAGGAATATGAACACGATTGTAAATATCATAGAAATAAATTTATTCATAAATCCAAAGTAAAGGTTTGTACGGGGGTGATGCCCCACTTATAACAATACATCAAGAAATAATAAAAAAACGGAAAGACAAATTCTCAAAAGAAAATAAAAACTAGAGTGGTGCCTCCATGGCCCTCTTCAAGTGGGCTTTAAAATCTTACAACATGACATCATATAGCCTGATAAACTCGAGTACTTCTTGGGAAGTGTTGTAGAAGTTTTCCACGCCATCAACTCTTATGTACATGCTAGGAATGTCCCGCATTAAGTTGTTGGCGAACTCCTCCAAATTGGAATATTCGATCCTCCATGCTTCAGCTCGGTCACCTTATTCTTGAATAATGACTTGAGTAGCGGCAGAGAGGTCCCTTAGGTGCTGGATTTCTCCCTCTAACTGTGCGACCTGAGCTGTCAGGACTTCATGGTCTTGATTTTGAAGATGCACCTGCTCTCTTAGGTTCAAAATCTCTTGGTAGATCCTTCTCCAATTAAGTGGCAGCATCTACTCAACTTCTATCCTTAGTTGTTGTTTCCTAGCAGCAATAGCCTGGGATTTCGTAAGCGCCTCTTCGAATCCATAGATCTGAGTCATTATAATGCTTTCTCTTTCCTGTTGTTCCCATACGGTTAACTCTTATGCCCTCTTCCACATCGGACCTTCAGCTTGGGCCTCTTTTAACTTACCGTTTAGATTTTCAAAGTTAACTCCAACACTGAATAAACCCCCCAAAGTCTTTCGTCTTTTACTTCTTTCAGTATGGAGTTCCTCCATATTCTCAAGGAGATATTTGTCCTTCAGCTCCAGGTTGTAGCTTATCTGGTTCTTTTCATAGGCCGCGTCGTAAAGATTATGTTCTAGGCTTTCCTTATTTTGTAGCTTAAGACGACCGACCTCTTCAGTGGACATTGTAATAGGGTTAGGCATGTCTGGGACGTAAGCCGGGTCAATTATGAAAGGCAACTTAACTAGACAAATCCTTCCCTTAATCCAAGGGGTGTATGACTCTTCGGACGAAATACCCTTCCTTTTTGGCTTGTTGTCCTTGACATGCACTTTTTCCCACGCTCGAGTAACCTTCCTAAGCAGTTATATAAATGAAGACTCTCCCCCATGCAAGATAAACTCCTCTATCTCGTCTTCTTTAGGCCTCTCCCATATGGGGTGACCCAATTGTCTTAGAGCTAGTACATGATTAACCAATGAGGGGTACATTGGGAGAAATCCCACGGCTAATAATTATGTTCCTAGTGTCTATCTTCTTCGGATACCAGAGGATCGATCCCTCATTGAGGGATGCTACTTTTTGAGCCCAAGGGTGATTACCCTTGGTCTCTATTAGATGGATGTCCCTATAAATATGTGAGGCAAACCATTGGTACAATAATGGAATGTAATAGCGTAGTGATCCCTTCTCCCTATTATGGCAGATGCTCATGGTATAGTAGACATCAGTGAGTAACATGGACACTAGATCTATTTCTAGATTTTTCACTGTCCAAAAGATACTGATGGCAGCGACATCCACGAAGTCACTCACTTTAGGGAAGAGGACTATCCCAAACATTATTAAAGCCACGACGTCAATATAAGACCCCCACCTTTCTGCCCCAGCCATTCTCCGGGATACCCCCTCCAAGTAACTTCTTCTGAGACCTTGGGCATCCCTATCTTCTTTGTAATATGACATAAGGTCCTCAGGGGATATCCCTAAAGTCATAGCCAAGTCTATAGGCTTTATCTTCTTCCTCATTTCCATGTAGGGTCCTTTTCTACTTTTAGGACGTTTACATATAACCCAAACTATTCTAGCGTGGGGGCTAGGAGAAAGTCTTAAAAGAGGAAACCCCGCAAGGGTGGATCGTAGAATTGAGCTAAGGTAGTGACTGCCTCTACCTTCACAAGGATTCTCAAGAGATCATTAATCCCCCCGTATTTGAGTGTAAACTTCCGCTGAATGGAGTTGGGAATTAGCCCCTGAAGAACCTTTAAACTTTGGATATCTGGCATGGTTGCCTTGATGCGGAGAGTTATCCTTTTATTCATTTCCATTGAGTACCTACAACAAATTTTGAAATTCCCCAAAGGATGGTAAATATATGTAAAAGCTTTATTTTGATGTTAATGGCATGATGATATGAACGTCTCTTAACTTTAAATATTTTTGTTGGGGTGATCATGTAAGTATGCCTTATGTTGGGTAGGCTGCTTAAGATTAGGTTAGATCTAAGGTTAGACTACCCAATCCCATCACTTGTAGGATATAAAGCTTTGGCTAAGATAATAGTCCTAGAGTCATGGATTATACCCTTGCTTTACCATGAGAAGGAGCAAGTCTTCCTACGGTAATCCTTCGGGATAATTCTCGTCTAGAAGGGACCTTAGTAACGACCTTTACAGGTTGATCACATAAGGTTACCCTAAGTTAAGAGGGTTCTAGAAGAGGTCCCCAGAGTCATGGACCAAAATCAAAGTTTTATCATGAAGAAGTGTTGGCCTTCTCATGACAAACCTTTTTAATTGATCTATTTTGGGCGGATCATCATCAAAGACCCTACGAGATGAGAACCCAGATGGCCAAGACAGAACGACCCCTTACTTAAGCTTATATTTTTTTCTCGATCTTAGGTTTTAGCTTCTCACATAGTATCAATCCCAACCAATGACAATTTAATATAAGAGAGTAACAAGGAGAATAGAATGTAAAATACAAATGAATAAATGAAAAGAAGTAAAAATAGATAAATAAATAAAAATCAAGTAAACCAAGAAAACACACAAAAACCTAGAACCGGAGGTTAGGACAGACTCTCTTTAGGGATAATATAAGAATTCCCTGGCAGAGATGCCGGCTGTCACGGTTGGAAAAATGACAGAGTCGCTACCACCCTTTATTCGTTCATAAGGAACAAGGGAAATAATGATAAAACCTAATAGTTAAGGTGAGATACTAGGTTCGGGAGTCAGTTAAGTAAGGGGAAGGTGTTAGGCACCCCTTACCTCAATTGTACTCAATAGGATCCTCCTACAATTCTATGGCTAGTGTATGTTTCTAAGGTGTTTGATTTAATATTTATTAATTATTAGTTATTTGTTTATTTAAAGATGGTATTACATTCAAATGGATGAGAGACCCAAAAAGGTTTTTTATAATTGTACTCGCTAAACTTTATAACTTTACGCCTACGTACCTCCGCATTAGGCGAGGGATCATAGTATTATAGTTCTTCTTGAAAATGTTGATTGATTGGTTATTTTTATCCCTTGAAAATTCTCACGCATCGGGGGCGGAGAAGTGTTTTTTAGAAAATGCCTCAATACACTAGGGTAGAGGTCTTATGGTTTGAAATGAAGTTGAATTGATTTTATCCCTTTATCCCTTGCAAAAATCTCACTTTAAATTATTTAAGAAAATAAAATAGGAGTCATAGTTATGTGATAACCCCCTTATTCCAATTTTTATCCCGATTTAATCTTTGGTAACCCCTTTATCCCACATTATATCCCAACGTCTTTATCCCGTTTTAATTTGAGAATGTCATTTAATTTAGTAATAATATATTAAATATATAATACAAAAATAGATCAAATTAAAGATAATACAAATAATGTAAATAGGATGTCATAAGACATATCCTTTTTCCAGATTTTATTCCATTTTATATCCCTTAAACCCTAATAATTATCCCGGATTAAATGCCCTAATTCATGATTTAATTAATCCTACTATAATTGATAAAAAACCTAATCAATTAAAATATTTTCATCATAATTAATTAATTAGATAAACATGTCAAAATTAAAATAACAAAAATTTAATTTTTATTTTTATTTGAATTAATGGATAAATCATAATTAATAATTAATTAACTAAAAATTAAATGGATAAATGAAAATTAATAATTAATTTAAAATTTAAAAAACGAAAGGGTGTGCATTTTAAACTGGGTTAGCAATTGAGCTGGAGTTTGGGGGTGCTAAGAGAAATAGAGAGAGGCTCATTGGCCTCTCTGGGCCCACTGCATCCAGAGGCGCCCTGGGAGAGTCAATGGTGGACTCTCGACCAGGAGCGTCTGATACGTTGACTAAAGAGTCAACAATATCGACTCCCACACATTGGATAGGATAACGAAGCAAGTCTTCCAGATTGAGGGATGAGATTGAGGTGAAACAAAGGTGCATCGTGGATTTACCCGCTCGGGATATGTCAAAGTATGTTCATCGGGTGGCCATCAGGGGGCACGCGTCTTAGATCTAGCAACAGAGAGAGAGGGTATATGAGCGTCACCCATTCACAAACTCTCATTTTTCTCTCTTCTTTCTCTCTCTATGCTCTGCTTTTCTCTCAACTCTCTCTAAACTCTCACGATGAGCCACCCTTCTCCACCTTGCGCCACCACCCAAAACCCCACCTTCCATAGATTCCGATTGGTCTTCAACCGAAATCATCAAGTGTTCATCAACAATCTTCCAGAACCCTTCAACCTGGGTTCCCCAAATGAACCCTAACAACTTCTTCAACCCAAAAACGCATTCAAATCGAAGAACCCTAACTCATTTCCCAGATGAACCCTAGGGTTCAACATATTAACCCTAACCTTATATGGGTGGAACCCTAACCCTAACATGAAGAACCCTAGGATTCATATGATGAACCCTAATCCTAATTTCCCATAAACCCATAAATCAAACATAATGTAAATCCACAACGTATACACACAAACAACAATTCAAAGCAAAGGTGAGATTACGAAGACCAACCTTCATAATGGAGGTTTATTCTGGTGATGAGGTAAGATCACTTCTCTTCTTCTTCATTTTATTTTATTGCTTCTCTTTCCCCTTTTAACTTCTTAATTTTTCTATTTTGTGCGAGGTTCTTGGATCGAGGCTTAACTTAAGAGAGTTAGGGTTTAGATATTAAACGTTAACTTCTATTTGATTGGATATTTGGTGAGGTTTCATGAATTGTAGGAACAAGATTGTTGAGGATTATCTTTAGGGTTTTTCTCCGTCCTCATTCTGTTTTAATCATTAGGTTTATATAGATTCAAATTAGGTTAATATTTTTAATTAGATTGATTAATTTATGAAGTTTTTGAATCTGATTTGATTGTAGTTTTATTAGATTTTGATTTTGTTCAAAAATAGGTTTAGGGTTCCAAATTGTAGCTGATATTTGTAATGTATTTGGTTTAATTTTGATTATATAATTCAAGATTTGAATGTTTTGGAATAAAAATGGAAATATTTGATTGCTCATTCTGTACGCAAAATTAGGGTTTCTGAATGGGGAAGAAGATGAATAGGGTTCGGGACATGGGCTTGACCCGGTCCAGGGAATATGGGTCCTACCTGACCCAACTAAAATGTGGAGTTGGGTTACTCAATTGACCCAACTGAAACGGGCCCTAGATTGAGCCTTGTCTGATTCTCGATTTAAAAGGCCCCAAGGCCAATAACATCAAAATAAAACTGATTAATGTTAATAATAATATTAATCCAATAATAATAATAATCCAAAAATAATAGGAATAATATTAAGAATAATAATCCAATAATAATAATAATGATAATAATAATAATAATTCAATAATAATAATAATATTAATGATAATAGTAATAATCAAATAATAATAATAATCTAATAAATAATAACGATAATAATAATAATAATAATAATAATAATAATATTTTTTAGACATAATATCAATAATATTCCTAATAATAAATAATCCTAATAAATAATAATTATATTAATAAATAATAATACTATTAATAATAATAATTTAATAATAAAAATAATATTAATAATAATAATTCACCATTAGTAAGAATTTAATATTCTAATAAACCCAATTATCCTATTAATATTTCCCTCGATATAATAACTTGACGAAAAATTGATTTATTCCTAATTTATCCCAATATTAATATATTTTCCAATTAGTAAAAATATAACTTAGCAAATAATAATATTAACCCCGTTTAACCAATAATAATGTCATAAATTGTTCCATCTTAATATTAACCTATATACCTCTAGTATGATGATATTCTTATTATACCCCTAAATCAATATTAAGTCCCTGTGAGGAACTAAAAGTCAACACGGTTCTCCTTTGACTTTTTAGGTCATTGGAGTTGACCCGGTGACCCATATGGGACTCTAAATATGTTAGTGATCTGTATAGAAAGGACAAAAAGGATGGTCAAAATTGGGGTACGACAGTTACGATACCCTTGGTTTGCGAGTTAGTACCTATCAATATGACCTTGAGTGATTAAAATCTTTAGCCTAGAACAGTTACAAAGGCACCACTATTTTCTTCTTCATAAATGTTTGCTTTAGGGCAAGTAAAGGTTCAAGTATGGAGGAGTTTGATAACAGCAAATTACACCATTATTTTGACTCGTTTTATACTTGTTTTACCTCTATTTCCAGTGTTATGTGGGTATTTTGTCTGCATTTCAGGTATTTGACCATATAGGAGCCATGTGCAAAGAAACGAAGCAATTCGGATGCAAAATGAAGAAAAAATTGGGAAATTACACACAAGGCGACCTACATAGCATTCGCCATGGAGAATGTCATATGAGAAATGACATGTCTCACTCACCAACGGGCAGACTGACCCATTCTTCCACACGTTAGGAAGGTAGCATTCGTCATCCTTTGTGAAGGCCAGGCAGTTAGAAAATGGACTTGCTTGGTCTCCCACTCACTCCATGCACTCCTATATTTTCTCCCATGAATGAAGAAGCTTTCCACTTGATATTTTGGAATTTGGAACATTATAAATAGGTGATAAGCTTCATTTTCCAAGGCATCCAAGCTTAGCACAATCTTGAGCACTAGAATTATCGATCAAAGTTATAACTCGTCACATCGAGGGAGTATAGCACCAGAGAGTATTGAGTTTGTACGAAGTTTGGAGCACTTTATTTTCCCGCATTTTAATCTTACCGCCATTTATATTTCTTTACAAGTCTTCATCAATTTATTATGTACCAGATTCAAGCCTCCGTTTGGAGCATATTTTTATTATATTTCTCATTTTATTACCGTTTTATTTATTTACTCGCACTTTATTTTCCTCGCCTCGCACTACTTCTTTTATTTCCAAGTCTTATTTATCGCACCGTATTATTTTAAATTACCATTCTACAATGTCTACTTCTAAGTTTCAAACTTACGTTTTCATGTTTGTCATAAGCATGTCCAGCTAATTTATTGATGCTGGGATGTGAGGATCGTCACTTGACGGTACTCTAACTGTTGTTTCTTTACGATTTCAATTGTGAGTTGTTTTGGTTTTAATATAATTTTTCTGAACTCAATTTAATCTGTCACTATGAAAGTAGAGCCATGAAAACGTCGGGTAAGATCGAAAGTCGTATGACATTAAAGAATAAGATTGGTTTGTTTTTGAATAATGAATACCGCGAAAGAACTTTGTTGATTAACTAGAAAGTATAATATTTCTAGAAGGAGGTTTTAAAACTATTTATGGACGCGTTTATAGGTTTAGGATCCGGTTACCAGAGAGAAAGCCTGGAACCCTTTTAAGTTAAATTTTCCAATCAAAATTACTTTTCAACTGAGTAAAGAGTTTGATTTCTTAAAATAGAGTTTACTATTTTAACGCAAAAAGCATCGGTCACACGTGACAGTGGACGGTATAAATTAGAGAGTCAAATCTGGTTCTGAATACACGAAAGTGACAATCCCTGTTCAATTACATTCTTTTCAAAGTAGAAAATATTGCCCCGTATAGTGATCCTATTTAGAAGCAATCTAGAGTGATGTTGTTTGATGAGAGCCACATCCCGGTATTATTTGTCTGAATTTATTAAAGTTGTTTATTTCATATCTTTTTTGCTTAATTGATTCGCCTTAGATAAACATTGTAGCAACTGGAAAGGATATATTGACAGTTAGGTCTCTGTGGGATTGATATCTTTTAAAACTACGCGATAGACCGTACACTTGCAGTTAGTTATTCTGATAGACTCATAATATTTGCGAACAATCACCAAGAATAAGTTCTTTAGAGTGATATAGTATTTGCTTGAGCTTCTTCTAAGGTGCTGGTGTGTCAACATCATCTGATAAATCAACAACTTCAGATGTTGATTATTCTATTTCAAGTTGAATACCCTTAGGGTTTAAGAATGTGATCTTCAGATCTACAAGTTTTTCATCTAGCTTTGACTTTCCAAGGTCAAGCTTATCATCAAAATTAACATGAATTGATTCCTCAATGATATTGGTTTCAGTGTTATACACATTGTAGCCTTTTGAGCATTTAGAGTATCCTAACATGATACACTTTTGAGCTTTAGAATCAAACTCGTTCAAGTTATATTTTGTGTTGAGAATAAAACAGGTACAACCAAATGGATGAAAATAAGCAATGTTGGGCTTTTTGTTCTTCCACAATTCCTATGGAGTCTTAACCAGAATAGGTCGTATAGAGATCTTGTTCTGAATGTAACAAGTTATATTCACGACTTCTGCCCATAAGTGCTTTACCATATTAGTTTCATTGATCATGGTTCTGACCATTTCTTGTAATGCTCTATTTTCCTCTCTACAATTCCATTTTGCTAAGGAGTTCTAGGATAGGATAAATCATGTAAAATTCCATGTTCATCAAAGAATTTCTTAAAGGATTTGTTTACAAATTCACCACCTTAATCATTCCTGATCTTAAAAATTGTTAGACCCTTTTCATTTTGAACTTGAGAGAATAAGGTTGTTAACACAAAATGTGACTCATTCTTGTGCCTTAATAACTTTACCCAAGTTCATATGATGTAGTCATCAACAATAACTAATATGTACTTCTTGCCATTTACTAATGCATCTTTCACTGGCCCAAACAGATCAATGTGCAAGAGGTCTAGAGGTCTAGAGGTGGAAACAATATTTTTAAGCTTTGAAATAGATTTTTAGAAATATTTCCTTTTTGACATGCCTCACAAAGAGAATATGAAGCAAACTTCATATTTGGGAGAACTCTGACAAGGTTTAACTTGTTAAGCATAAAGATCCTTATCATGCTAACAATGCCCAACCTTCTATGCTAGGTCCATTGCTCTTTATTCACAGACATAAGAAATTTAACATTTTGATTTCTAAATCTGAAAGTTTGATTTTGTAAATGTTGTTTTTCCTCTTGCCTCTGACGATTACAAAACCATCTTTCTAACTAACAACTTTACACAAATTTTTATTTAAGATAATGTGATCGCCATTGTCACTTAATTGACTTATGGACAATAAGTTATGCATTAGGCCTTCAACCAATAAGTTATGAACAATAAGTTATGCATTAGACCTTCACTTAATTGGCTCCAGTACCAATGATTTTACCCTTCTGATCTCTTCCAAAGCCTACTGAGCCTCAAAGCTTAAGTTCTAACTCTTTGAACATATGCCTTCTTCCGTCATGTGTTGCGAGCACCTAGAGTCCAGGTACCATGACTGGATATCTACAATATAGATTATTTTATTTTTAGGTACCCATCTCTTTTTGGGTCCTTTATGGTTAGTCTTTCTAGAGGTTGTATCACCTCGGGGTTTGTGTGCTTAATCAGTGTTGTGTGTGTGACCGTAAATGAAATGAGAATATAAAGCCTTTGTCTTTATGGCCTTTTGTTTAGATTTTAGTTTGACCCTAGAGTGTTTGGGTGGCTCATAACCAAGTCCTCTTCTCCCATTTCTGCTTACACCATAGATCAAGGAAGCCATTTTTCTTCTGTCTATGTTTTTAGCTAAATTTTTTTTGAAAAGTTGTATCATATTTCTTAGACATACATTAAAATTTGATAGGAGATTCTAAAAGAGTTTCTTCTTCAAGTTTTTAATTTTTGCTTCTGAGAGCAATATTTTTTTCTTTCTAAAACATCATTTTTTTTCTTTTAAAGAAGAGTTTTCTTTTATCAACTCACTATGCTCTAAAAAATCATCAGCACGAATCTTCTCATGTTTCATGTGTTTTTCCTGGATATTTTGACCTTTTCAAACACTTATACCAAGGCTATTTCAAGTTCAGTACGATTAAATTGAGAAAATAGCTCTTTTGATTCTGAATTTGATTATGGTTCTGAATCTTCAGTGCCAACCATGACGCTATGTTGTCTTGTACTTCTTCAGAGTAATCTTCTAAGGAGTCAAATTCGTCCAATGTTTCCATTAGACCTTTCTTATTTTATTTGGAGAATCATACCTTAGTTTTTTCCTTGATGAGTTTAGGACACTCATTCATGCAGTGACATGGTTTTCCGAACTCAAAGTAGGTTCCTTCTGTGTCTATTCCAGGCCTATCATGTCCAGAGTTTGACTCACATCTTCCTCCTCTTCTATAACCTCTAAAGTTGTTATGTCTTTTCTTCAAGAGATGGTTGAATTTTTGGACAAACGAGAAAACTCATCCTCATAATCAGACTCTTCTTCAGATTTTTCTGCTTTAGCTTGAAGAGCTTTGGCTTTTGAATTTAGATCCACAAATGTTTTCTGCCTTTGAGGCTCATCCTCTTCTAGCTCGATCTCATGACTTCTCAGAGAACTTAACAGCTCTTCCAGAGTTATATTGTTTTAGATCCTTTAACACTTTTAGTGTTGTTATCATTAGCCTACATTTTATTGGCAGGCTTTTGATGATTTTATTACATGATCTTAAGTTGCATAGCCTTTGTCCAAAAATTTCAAACCAACAACAAGAGTTTGAAACCCTGAGAACATATTTTCAATAGTTTCATCTTTGTAGATTTTGAAAGCCTCGCACTTTTGAATCAAGGACAGTGCCTTAGTTTATTTCACCTGCTCATTTCCCTCATGACTCATTCTTAAAGAATCAAATATAGACTTAGTTGAGTCTCTATTTGTGATCTTTTCATACTCATTGTAGGAAATAACATTTAGAAAAAAAATTCTTCATCTATGGTGATTTTTGTTATCTTTCATTTGAGTTTCACTCATTTGCTTATGTCAAGCTTATCACCACCTGGGTTCATATGATGTGTGTATTCATCTACTACCATATCCCATAAATCTACATCATATCCAAGGAAGAAACTTTCAATTCTCTCCTTCCAGTAATCTAACTTTTCTCCATCAAATATTGGAGGTTTAACAAAGTAATGATCATTATTGTTTGTATTTGACTTCTCACCACTGGTATATGTCATTGTGTTTCAAATAGAAAGGTGGATCTTTATCTGACATAATTAAGTGTTTTGACACAAAGTCGTCAATACCATAAACGACGCTCTGATGCTAATATAGGCTTATGAAAGCACAAGAAAGGGGGGGGGGGTGAATTGGGTTTCAAGAATGATAGTTTTTCGCAACCCAAAATAACCATTAAAAAAATGAACAAAATAACCAAAATCACTTTCTTCACGATTCTGACCCAACTGATCTCCTAAGAAAATTGACGGTCAGTGATTCCTAAAGGCCTGGCCTACTTGATCTCTTAAGAAGATTCCTCATTAACAACATGTTATTGACTTATCAAGAGCCCGACCTAACCTGGTCTCTTGGGGATTACAATCAAAATTGTAATAAGAGTTTTTGTGTTTATAGATGCTTCTGAAAAGCAGATACACAAGTTTACAATCAAGTTCTACACTTAACAAGAATCTTCAATGATCTTTGTTCTAAGTGTATATGCATAAGCAACATTTCTTATTTGTTTATGAGTGTGAGCATTGATGTAGTTTAGTGCCTGTATCAAGTATATGTTCGTCACCTTCTTCAATCTTCAAAGTCCTTTTTAAATAGATGCAAAATAGATCTGCTGGAGGTGAAGATAAAAATATCCTCTAAGTACCCATTGGAGAATATCACTTCAAATAAAACGCTAATGTGGCGATGTAGCATGTAGTTGGTAAAGATGATTGGTCATGGAAGAATTCTTTGACACAAAGTACATTACTTTATGGAAAAAAGTATATTTGCTTCTGTACTTCTATCACATCAAATCTTTTGTTGATTTTTGGACAACTTCCATTCAGAGGCTTCTGATATTTGTTGTTGAAGCTTGAGTAGCATTTCCAAGTTCTATCTTTAGAATCTTTGGTGAGACTTCATAATCTTTGGATGGTGGATTTTGAGACTTCATAAGCAGATAGTCAGAGCCTTTTATATTAGAGTCAGTCTTGAGAACATTTGTTCAGAATGTTGACTTTGATAAATCATAGTTGACTTGTTTGAATGCTTATTTTCTTAGGTTCAAAGTCTATACATCTTAAGAGTCATAACTTGTTCCAAATTTTTCTACACACTCAACAAACTGGTTAGAGTAGAAAATTGTTCTCTTACATTTTGTTATCATCGAAACTTCAGAATAGTTATAGAAATAAACTTCTTCGAACACCATTGATAAAACACATACCTCAAATCAATATGTCATGACTAGTAGGTTTTGATCCTGATAAAGGTAAAACCTTCCCTCTAGACCGGGCCTTCTTTGGCTTCTAGCAGTTAGTACTAAGGTGGCCTTGCTCTCCACAATTGTAGTAAGTCATGACATTACTCTTACAATCAGCAATAAGATGTCATGTTTGTCCATATTTGTAGCATTTCTTCTTAGAACTCGTACACTCGTTTTCACGATGACCTATAACACCACACTTGTAACACTTAATAGAAGTGGGAGTCTCTTACTTATTTCAATCACGCTCATGCTAGTAAGCGATTAGAAAAACAAACGACACTGATAGTGTTTCACACCCATGTCGCATGCTAGGAAATAAATAAAAATTACAAAACCTGGTCGGACGGGCCAACCAGCTCAAACACCAACCAACAAAACTTTCAAAAACATTTAACAAGATGCAACAGAAATTAACATGATAACAAATTCAAATTAAACTCTCAAATAAAGTATTAAACTTTAACATCACAATTCGACACTAACTCAAAACATAACAAAATCGTCTCGTCCCCGGTGTTACAAGATCATAGTACTAAACTACTAAAATACAATATAACGATAAATAAATGAAGGTAAGCTCCAAGTCCACCCTTCTATACTCTGGACAAGTTACTCATTCACCTTTCTTGACTCGTAACTCGCCTCTTTCACAACAACAACATAAATTATGTATGACATATAATTTATTCAACAATAAGAACAACATGTTTATGATCCCCCTTCAAACCATAAACAACATGCAACATAGCAACGACATACTCCCCCTTCAAAACTACCACCATAATAAACAACGATTATGTACTCTCCACATAATTAATCATTAATCATCATAACAAATCATCTTGAATGAATTACACATTCACAACATTGCACCTAAAGAAAACATTATATTAATATCATTAATTCACATTCATCTCCCTAAACCATTATTGGGGAAAATTGTTACGTGTTAGCATTCTAAAACTTCGAACCTCGCCTCAAACGGAGTCGTGAATCTCAAGTTATGATCAAAATATTATTTGACTAAAATTACATATGTGCAATCGATTGAAAGGGACCATCAATCGATTATTCTCACTCCCAGACCTATTTTTCATGTTTTTTAACAGTATTAATCGATTGTTCTCACTTTCCTATACATTTTTTCTTTTATTTTTCACATATTGGCTTGATGCAATCGATTGATTCTCCCAATTAATCAATAACTGCTTTCAACTTTTCAAAAATTTAGAAGGGTCAATTGATTGACATTATGGTGCAATTGATTGACATAAGATATTTTTTCAAAAATACCACCCAAACACACCCTAACATGCTATAACAACTTATTTCAAAAATGTAACACCTCATATCAATTATCTAATGTATTACATCCTAAAACTAACAATTAACATCTAATTTAACCAATTTAACATTGCCAACAATGCATTATGAAAATCACATTCATGTTCATCGTCATTGATCGCTCTATTCGCAAGTGCACGAATCACGTCAGAGTAATATAAAAGAATATCGATCCCACAGAGACCAAATCATCAATCTATCGATTACTATTGTTACGATGTTTATCTAAGGTGGTACAAATGAGATATTGATGTCGCAAAATAACAGTAAATAAAGAAAATGATAAATACAATGCAGATAAAGATAGGCTTGAATGTATTTCACGTCAGTTAAACGATGCTTCGATTGTCTAAATAGAACTACTTATGGGACAATATTTTCTACTCTTGAAAAGAATCCATTTAACAGGAACTCTCGCTTTCGCGTATTTAGAACCGAGTTTACCCTTAAATTAAGGCATTTTATTGTCACTTATAAAAGGTGCGCAGAACGCTAAAGTAGTAAACATATTTTTAAGAAATAAGACTCGTAAGCTTAGTTGAAAAGTGATTTTGATTCGGAAAGTTTAACCAAGGAGTTTCCTGATTTTAAATCTATCAACGCGTCCGAAAACAGTTTCAAAAATAGTTTTTCCTTAAAGTGATAAAAATTCCTAGTTAACTAAGCCAGGGTGCTTTCGCACTCTTTGAGTAGTTAAAACTAACCAAGTTTGTTTCAGAAAACTCGAATTAAAAATCAAAACAACCCCTAAAACATTTCTACAGATGCAATATGTAAAACATCTCATTAACCGCGATCCTCACATTCTAACCTTTGAAAGATTTATCCAGACATGATAATACAAACAAATTCAACGATATTCAACATGATGAAAAGAAGTTTAGAATGTAAGGCGTGAAGAACAAGTAAAGCGTGTAAAACAATTAAAATGAGCAATAAAGATAATGGCGAGAAAATTAAATAAAGTAAAGACAATGGCAGGAAATTAAATAAAGTAAAGCATGACAAGGAATTAATTAAATTAAGGCACGGCAAGTAAAATAAAAAGGCAATTAAATTAGAACCTGGTCCAAATGGAGGCTTTAAATCTGGTACAAGGAAGTAAATAAACCTTCGACTTTGAAAATAAAGATGACAGCAAAATCAAAGTGCTCCAACTCAATTACACTAAGGTGCGATAACCCCTCGATGTGATGGATTACCACTTTTACAGATGGTATTATAGTCTTAGTGTTGTAAACTAAGTTGGATGTCTTGGAAGGGAACTAGAACGACCTATTTATAGAGGAACTCAACAGCATGCAAAGACCAGGGTACCCTTTAACTTCTCTTTAGTGGGAACGTGGAGTTCAAAGGTGGCGCCCACCACCCCTCCATGGCTCCCGCCATGTGAGTAAATGGGGAAGTTCATGGGATCGTGGCAGTTTCCTCCTGGTTGAAGGCTGATGTGTCATGGCTTCTCCTATGGCGGTCGTTGTGTAGAACGCCACGAGTACAATATTTGCCGAAAACCCTAATTTTTGGTCTTTTTGCTTCATTTCTTCTAAAAAGGTCCTGAAAGAGCTAAATACCTGAAAACAACACAAAAGAAAGCATAACACAAGCAAAATGATAATAAAGACCTAAAAAACATGTGCAATCCGAGTCAAATACATGGTGTGATTTAGTGTGATCAAATTCTCCCACACTTAAACCTTTGCTTATCCTCAAGCAAAACTCTTTGTAGCTCATGCAAGAAAAACTGTATCAACCAGAGTTAATTCAAGGCTAAAAAGGCTTATAAGTTCATTCAAGGATATTGTAGTGACACTTTCTGCAAATGTGGTCATAGGCTTCGTTCCTATACAAATTAATCCATATCACCCCACCATACCTAGGCCTTCTTTTCATCTTCTTCAAGTCCTTTTCATTCAGGTGCAATCACATTAAGCCCGTTATCCGTACATACTCATAGTAAGGTGACCGGTTAGTGATTATGATCTTAAGCATGGGGCTCTGGTACATAAGTTGGTGTAGCCCCTTTAATTAACCCTAGTGTAGTTATGGGGGATTGGATCATAATCCATCCTACCAAGTTCAGCACCAGATACCTCTGAACCAACCAACAATAGGCATATATCCTTTTTATTTTTCTTCTGCATGTTTCACAAACCTCTTTATTTTGTTGGGTTAAATGACCGTGTGAGAGTCACCTAGCCCGGAATTTCATACAACTAGAGAACAAAGCAGAAATTTGTATGATCATTCACTTATTTTCATTAGTCCCCTATGTAGAGCATGCTTAAGCCGGAGCTGACTGCAAGGATAAACTACTTAAGGACTTATTTGGAACAAAAATTAGGGCCACAGCATATGGGGTATCGGGATCGACTCTTATAATCATGAAGCCTACGGTGTCAAGACGATATCGATTTTTAGAAAAAGTTTTCCCAAGTCTTCTACATCATGTCATAAACCTGTCTTATAGCCTGAATATTCAAAATACAATGTTTTCTTTGCTCACAAAATTTTTGGTAAGGCTAAAGAAATGGGAGAAGTACGGATACACCACACAGATAATTCGTCAAACACATGTTATTTTATTGAAAGAAAAGCAAACAACTAAAACACACAAAACATACTGAAAATAAAGGAAAACGATAAAAATCTCCTCCCACACTTAAACCGAACATTATCCTCAATGTTTCGATATGAGATAGGGTAGGAGTAACCTGAAAGAGAGAGAACTAAGGTTGATCACCGGTACCGTCACCGTCCTGGTCAGGATTCCTGGGTCGACGACTCCTGCTATGATGGCTAAGACCTTCCTGCAGCTTCCTAGAGCGACCTAAGAGATACCCCTAGTTGGCCTCGATAAGTGCGAAGTGCCGCTCATTAGCCTGTTGTTGGCGATGTTGCTCATTAGTGATCGCAAGCAAGGACTCCGTGATAGTCCGATGTGCTTGCTCTGTGCGTTGCTGGGAGGCTACCATAAAACTCATATTATCAGTCAATTGTTGGTTTGTGGTGTTTAGAAGGGCGTCACGCCTTTCTTCCCGAGCCAGGTGCTCGCGCCACATCTCCTCAATGATGTAAAAATCGGGAGTGGTACCTGCAAAATTTTCAGAAGAAGAAGGTGTAATGTGTGCAGGTGATGCAGTGTGTGTAGGAATATCATGAGCAGGGGACTGGTCGCGCCGGTCATACTCATCATCGATCCCTTGCCCATCGTCCATAGGGACATTAGGTGGCAAAGGACCTGTAAAAGGAGGAGCATCGAGATCATATGTCCAGTTCCTTGCATGTCGTACATCTGTACACTGAGAGTAAGGTAAAATAACACTCAGTATAGCTACACCATGGATCATGAGGTTATAACCTCCTGCTCGCCGCACCTTGCACAATTTCATATCCTTCAAAAATTTCAAGTTAATGGTGCGGTGAGGGAGCGGTTCTAAGGTAGCTAACTCATCATTGAGATTTAGTGCTCTAGTAATAGAAGTAATTAATCCACCAAAAGAAATGGTTCCTCCTTTTTTCAAAATGGCGGACATATGTGCACGCATAAAAGGAGCAGGATTGATCCTTCGATTAGTAAGGCAACCTTGTAAAAATAGCAACTCGCGAGCATTTACTTTATTAGAATTTTCCCGACCAAAAATAGTACATGCCAAAAGATATAGAAAAATACGGATGGCCGGGTTATGAATAGTGGAGGCTAAAATTCCTTCAAAAGAAGTGGCACCCACATTCGATAATCTATTCCAAAAGTTAAATGCTTTGAGTGCCCACTCTGTATCTAAGGGTGTCTCACAAATGGCACCCTCTCTGTAAGGCATTCCTAACAAACCTGCTAAGGCGTCGGTAGTGTACTCATATTCAATGTTGAACATTCTAAAACATATGGTACCAACCGCGCTAGCAGTGCCAGGATGAACGGTGTAAATTAGGGAACTTAGAAATTCCCTGGTCAGCCTATCATAGGTGGGTTCCTTATTAGAAAAAATCTCATGCAGTCCTAAATTATCTAGCATATGAAAAAAACTATGATACGTCCCTAAAGTATACAAACAGTCCTCATCTACATACTTGGTGGCGAGAATTTTCTGTGTTTGCAACTTCTATAAAATTTTGTTCTGACACTCTCCGGGTTTCCCTCCGCGAAGGATGATATTGTGGAATTCTATTCCAGTCATTGATGGTGAGTGAAGAAAAAATGGGTTTTTATGGTAAGGAAGTAAAAATGGGATTGTAATGGGTTTTTGGTGGAGGAAATTGATGAGTGAAGTTTGGGAATGATAATGGGTTGGAGTTAGAATGATGATGTTGGAAATTTTCGTGGACTTCAATGGAGGTGGAAGGAGGAAAAAATGGGTTTTGAGAGGTTGAAGAAGGCAAAAATGGGGAATTTAGGGGTTCTGTCCCGTAAATGATACAGACCCCATGGCGCCCGCCATGATGCCGGATTTGGTGTTTGGGCCGGGCTTATTTCTTGTTCTTGGGCTTCAACTTTTTCCTTATTTTGCAAAGGGGGTGTACATAGGCTTCCATAATATGCTGCCTTTTTTATTTTGATTAAGTTTGATAAATGATAAAATAAAAAAATAAAGTGAAGTAAAAAGAAAATAAAAACATAATAATAGTAATATATATATATATATATATATATATATATATATATATATATATATATATATATATATATATATATATATATATGAATAGTTAGTAATAAGTCACGGATCGAGAGATGCTAGGAAAGGAAAAGCAAGCATAAAGTCAAAAAGAAAAGAAAAACAAGCATAAATAATAAGTCTAATAATGGGAAATAAGTAAAGCAAACGGCATCTCTCGATCGGTGATATCATCAATGTCCAGGGAATAATGGAGTCTCCTCAACTTCGGATCCTCGGAGTTCTGCAATCTGGTGTCTAAACATATATATATATATATATATATATATATATATATATATATATATATATATATATATATATATATATATATATATATATATATATATATATATATATATATATATATATATATATATATATATATATATATAACATATGAAAATATAAATCGAAATAGTGAAGTAAAGGAAAAAGAAAGCATGGGTTGCCTCCCATGCAGCGCTTGTTTAACGTCGTTAGCTTGACGATTTGAACTTTATATCTCTGAGGTAGGAACCGGAGGATCGATCAGAGTATGGCCAGGGAATTCTGTGGGGATGTCACCTCCTTGGTATTGCTTCAGTCTTAGTCCATTTACCACAAACGGGTTACAGGAATTGTTCCGGATTTCAACTGCTCCAGATTTGAGGATTTTGGAAACCTTAAAGGGGCTTGTCCATCTCGAACGCAGCTTACCTGGAAAAAGTCATAATCTGGAATTGAAAAGGAGAACAGAGTCGCCTATATTAAAGTCCTTTTTCACAATCCTTTTATCATGCCATGATTTGGTTCTTTCTTTGTATATAATGGCATTCTCGTAAGCGTTCTGGAGGAGTTCCTCCAATTTGTGGATATCGAGGATTCGCTTCTCGCCAGATGCTAGGTAATCCAAATTCAGGGTCTTGATGGCCCAATATGCTTTGTGCTTAAGTTCAAAAGGTAAGTGGCATGACTTTCCATAGACTAACTGGTATGGTGTAGTTCCAATAGGGGTTTTGTAAGCAGTTCTGTCAGCCCACAATCCTTCTGTTAGCTTTTCAGACCAATCTTTTCTGGATATTGAAACAGTTTTTTCCAAGATTTGCTTAATCTCTCTGTTTGATACTTCTACTTGACCATTAGTCTGGGGATGATATGGTGTTGCTACTCTGTGTTTTACTCCATACTTTCTTAAGAGTTTATCGAATATCCTGGATTAAAAATGTGATCCACCACCACTTATGACAAGTCGTGGTACTCCAAATCTGGGGAAAATATTGTTTTTAAACAACTTGATGACTACTCTTGTGTCGTTAGTGGGTGAGGCTATAGCTTCTATCCATTTGGACACATAGTCGACGGCTACCAAAATATACTTTTTTCCCATCGAAGATGGAAAAGGTCCCATGAAATCAATATCCCAAACATCAAATAATTCCACTTCTTGGATATTCTTCAAAGGTATTTCGTCGCGTCTTTAGATGTTTCCAGCGCCCTGGCACCGGTCACATTGGACAATATAAGTATGGACATCACACCATAGTGTTGGCCAATAAAGACCAGCTTGAAGGATCTTAGCGTATGTCTTAGATGTGCTTGAATGTCCACCATAGGGTGAAGAGTGACAATGCTCTATGATATTTCTGACTTTTTCTTCCGGGACGCAACGTCGAAAGATATTATTTGTTCCCCTTTTAAAAAGGAGTGGTTCGTCCTAATAGAAATGTCTTACATCTTTAAAGAACTTCTTCTTTTGTTGATAATTGAGGTCAGGTGGTATGATATCAGCGACTAGATAATTCACAAAATCAACGTACCATGGTACTCTGCTAATCTTTGAAACTGTTCCAAAGTTGTCTCTATCAGGTTCAGGGGGAACGGTATCTAACTTAGCTATCAATCTGTCATAGGTGAAATCATCATTTATAGGTAAATGGTCTGGCTTCAAATGCTCTAGTCTGGAAAGATGGTCAGCAACTACGTTTTCTATTCCTTTTTTGTCTCGGATATCTAAGTCGAACTCTTGTAGCAAAAGGATTCATCTGAGTAACCTAGGTTTCGCATCCTTTTTGCTTAGAAGGTAACGGATAGCGACATGGTCTGTATAGACTATAATCTTAGATCCGACAAGATAAGACCTAAATTTATCAATTGCAAAAACTACAACTAGGAGTTCCTTCTCTGTTGTCGTATAATTGAGTTGAGCGGCATCTAGGGTTCTACTAGCGTAATATATCACATGTAATTTCTTATTTTTTCTTTATCCTAAAACAGCTCCTACAGCGAAATCGCTAGCATCACACATTATTTCAAAAGGTTGAGTCCAATCCGGAGTTTGTAAAATGGGTGCTGAAATTAGCGCTTGTTTTAAATGATTAAAGGCTTCGATACATTTTTCATCGAAAATGAATTCAACGTCTTTCATCAGAAGGTCGGTCAGGGGTTTTGTTATTTTACAGAAATCTTTGATAAAGCGTCGGTAAAAACCGGCGTGTCCAAGAAAACTTCGGACTTCTCTAACAGTCTTAGGAGGGTTAAGGTTTTCTATCACTTCTATCTTTGCTTTGTCGACCTCAATGCCTCTTTCAGATATTATATGTCCTAACACTATGCTTTCTTTAACCATAAAGTGGCACTTCTCCCTGTTTAATACAAGGTTAACTTCTACGCATCTTTCTAGGATTTTCTCAAGATTAATGAGGCAGTTCTCAAAGTCAAACCCATATACCGAGAAATCATCCATGAACACTTCCATAATTCCGTCGAGATAATCTGCGAAGATTGACATCATACAACATCGGAAAGTAGCTGGGGCATTGCAGAGTCCAAACGACATTCGTCTGTAAGCAAATGTTTCGTAAGGACAGGTGAAGGTTGTTTTCTCTTGATCCTCGGGGTGTATGGGTATTTGGAAAAATCCAGAATATCCATCCAGATAATAAAAGTAAAAGTGTCTGGCAAGACGCTCAAGCATTTGATCTATGAATGGAAGGGGGAAATGGTCTTTCCTAGTTTCCTTATTGAGTTTCCTATAATCTATGCACATACGCCATCCGCCTTCTATACGTTTAGCCAAATGCTCGCCATTATCGTTCTGCATGACTATGATGCCTCCTTTTTTGGGTTCCACATGTACAGGACTTACCCATTTACTATCGGAGATCTGATAGATTATACCAGCTTCTAGCAGTTTAAGGACTTCCTTCTTTACCACCTCACTCATCATAGGGTTGATTCTTCTCTGATGTTCTCTAGAAGGTTTTGAATCCTCCTCTAGCGAGATCCTGTGCATACACACGGATGGGCTTATACCTTTTAAATCAGAGATGTTGTATCCTAAGGCAGAGGGGTATCTTCGTAAAACATTCAAGAGTTGGTTTGTCTCGTCTAGGTTTAAGGTGGCACTAACTATTACTGGACGGTTTATTTCTTTATCCAAAAACTCGTAACTTAGGTTCTTGGGCAATTCCTTAAGTTCTTGAGCTGGTTTTTGAGAGTTTGGTGAAAGGTCTGGAGTAACGGCCAAACATTCGTTAGTGTGAGGTTCCGTTTCCTTTCGCTCGTCATCTTTTTCATTTGGGTCTGAAAATGGTTTGAACATAGGTTCTTCTTGATCAAATTCCCTTATGCATTCATCTATGATATCAATCGCGTAACGTGCGTCTCCTATGATTGGTGCCATCAGGAACTTTGAAAGAATAAACTCTATCTTTTCATCTCCTACTTCGAAAGTTAATTTTCCTCTTTTAACATCTATTATAGCTCCGGCTGTTGATAAAAATGGTCTACCTAAAAGGATAGGGATATCGTCGTCTTCCTTGATATCCATGACCACAAAGTCTGTCGGGATATAAAGTTGACCGATCCTAACGGGGATGTCTTCTAATATGCCTACAGGATACTTAACAGATCTATCGGCTAATTGGAGGGACATCTTAGTTGGTTGTAATTCTCCTAAGTTTAACCTTTTACACACAGCTAAGGGCATTAAACTAACACTAGCGCCTAAGTCTAGGAAAGCTTTGTCGATCACATGACTCCCTAGAATGCAAGGTATGGAAAAACTCCCAAGGTCTTTCTCCTTCTTAGCAAGTTTATTCTCGGAAATAAAGTTGCATTCCAAGGGTTTGGGATCGTCAAGCCTACGCTTGTTGGTTAAGATGTCTTTGAGAAATTTGGCGTAAGATGGAATTTGGGTGATGGCTTCGGTGAAAGGAATCTCTACATGAAGCTTCTCTATTACTTTTATAAACTTTTGGTATTGGTTATCGATTTTGGTTTGTTTAAGTCTTTGCGGATATGGTATTGGTGGTTTGTACGGGGCTGGTGGTTTGTAAGTTTTATCCTTGGCTTCTCCTTCTTGGTCGGTTTGTTTTTCGGGTTCCACTGGTTCATTTCCTTGGTTGGTAGGTATATTTTCTTTAGAAGCTTTGGACTCGCTCATTGATGGGTTATAAGGCCCTTCGTAAGCGGTCCCACTTCGTAATGTGAGAGCGTTAGCTTGCCCTCGAGGGTTGAGTTGAGGTTGTCCAGGGAATTGTCCTACATGTGTAGTTTGTGGGGCTTGGTTTAGTGCTACATGTGAGATCTGGGTTTCAAGCATCTTATTGTGAGTAATTATCTAATCAACCTTAGTCCCTAATTGCGTTATCAGTTCATTTACGTGAATGTTATGGTTTAGGAATTCTTTATTTTGCTGAGTCTGGCCTGATATAAAGTTCTCCATGATCTTCTCAAGGTTAGGCTTCTGGGGCACAACTTGCATAGGTTGATTTGGTTTTGGGGCTTGAAAACCTTGTGGTCTTTGAGGTACAAAATTTTGGATAGGGTTCTGGTTTTTATAGGAAAAATTCGGGTGATTCTTCCATACAGGGTTGTAAGTGTTTGAAAATGGGTTACCTTGGGCGTAATTCACTTGGTCGGTGTTCAGGTCATTCAAAAGGTTACATTCCACTGATTCGTGTCCTTTAGATCCACAAAGTTCACACTCTATGTGGACTACCGCTACGGTGTTAGAGTTTGTAGAAATATGTTCGACCTTAAGGGCTAAAGCGTCCATTTTCGCTTGCATCATGTCCATAGAACTTATCTCATGTATTCTACCTTGGGTCTCCTTTTTCTCTACTGATGCTCGTTCAGTTCCCCATTAGTAATGGTTTTGGGCCATATCCTCAATTAGGTCATAAGCTTCAGGGTAAGGTTTGTTCATCAACGCACCACCAGCGCCAGCGTCGATGCTCATCTTTGTGTTATAATGGAGTCCATTGTAGAAGGTATGAACGATCAGCCATTGTTCTAGGCCATGGTGTGGACAGACTCTTAACAGCTCTTTGTATCTCTCACAAGCTTCAAAAAGTGATTCTCCTTGGTTTTGAGTAAATCTAGTTATTTGGTTTCGAAGAACAGCAGTCTTACTACGGGGAAAATATCTAGCAAGGAATACTCTCCTAAGGTCTTCCCAGATAGTTATTGAGTTAGCTGGAAGTGAATCTAACCATAAACATGCTCTATCCCTGAGGGAGAAAGGAAATAATCTTAAACGAATCGCATCAGGTGAAGCACCGTTGGATTTAAAGGTGTCGGCCAATTGGATAAAGACTTTTAAATGTTGATTTGGGTTCTCAATAGCGAGACCCGCGAATTGGTTCTATTGCACTAATTGCAGTAAAGATGGTTTTAGTTCAAAATTATTGGCAGGAATGAGGGGGCTTACTATACTAGAACTAGGCTCCTCGTCAGAGGGTTGGGCAAATTCCTTAAGAGGTCTCCGGTTGCGATTCTCGGCCATAGCTTTCTTAATTCGGATGAGTAAGAGGCGTGTACGAGTGTAACGTTCGGGTTCCGCTAAAGGATCTACTAAATTTCCGATACTATGGGTTCTTAGCATTTACCGGCTAATAATGCCTTAGTCTAGACGGTGTAACAATAGGGTACGAAATTTGACAAAGTTGGTCCCCGACAAAGGCGCCAAAACTTGAACGCTCTATTCGCAAGTGCACGAATTGCGTCAGAGTAATATAAAAGAATATCGATCCCACAGAGACCAAATCGTCAATTATCGATTACTATTGTTACGATGTTTATCTAAGGCGGTACAAATGAGATATTGATGTTGCAAAATAACAGTAAATAAAGAAAATGATAAATATAGTGCAGATAAAGATAGGCTTGAATGTATTTCACGTCAGTTAAACGATGCTTTGATTGTCTAAATAGAACTACTTATGGGACAATATTTTCTACTCTTGAAAAGAATCCATTTAACAGGAATTGTCGCTTTCGCGTATTCAGAACCGATTTTACCCTTAAATTAAGGCCTTTTATTGTCACTTATAAAAGGTGCGCATAATGCTAAAGTAGTAAACCTATTTTTAAGAAATAAGACTCGTAAGCTTAGTTGAAAAGTGGTTTTTATTCGGAAAGTTTACCCAACGAGTTTCCTGATTTTAAATCTATCAACGCGTCCAAAAACAGTTTCAAAAATCGTTTTTCCTTAAAGTGATAAAAATTCCTAGTTAACTAAGCCAGGGTACTTTCGCACTCCTTGAGTAGTTAAAACTAACCAAGTTTGTTTCAGAAAACTCGAATTAAAAATCAAAACAGCCCCTAAAACATTTCTACAGATGCAATATGTGAAACATCTCGTTAACCGCGATCCTCACATTCTAACCTTTGAAAGATTTAGCCAGACATGATAATACAAACAAATTCAACGATATTGAACATGATGAAAAGAAGTTTAAAATGTAAGGCGTGAAGAACAAGTAAAGCGTGTAAAACAATTAAAACGAGCAATAGAGATAATGGCGAGAAAATTAAATAAAGTAAAGACAATGGCAGGAAATTAAATAAAGTAAAGCATGACAAGGAATTAAATAAAGTAAGGCACGGCAAGTAAAATAAAAAGGCCATTAAATTAGAACCTGCTCCAAACGGAGGCTTTAAATCTGGTACAAGGAAGTAAATAAACCTTTGACTTTGAAAATAAAGATGACAGCAAAATCAAAGTGCTCCAACTCAATTACACTAAGGTGCGATAACCCCTTGATGTGACGGATTACCGCTTTTACAGATTGTATTATAGTCTTAGTGTTTTAAACTAAGTTGGATGTCTTGGAAGTGAACTAGAACGACCTATTTATAGAGGAACTCAACAGCATGCAAATACCAGGGTGCCCTTCAACTTCTCTTTAGTGGGAACGTGGAGTTCAAAGGTGGCGCCCGCCACCCCTCCATGGCGCCCGCCATGTGAGTAAATGGGGAAGTTCGTGGGATCGTGGCAGTTTCCTCCTGGTTGAAGGTTGATGCGTCATGACTTCTCCTATGGAGGCCACTGTGCAGAACGCCACGAGTACAACATTTGCCGAAAACCCTAATTTTTGATCTTTTTGCTTCGTTTCTTCTAAAAAGGTCCTGAAAGAGCTAAATACCTTAAAACAACACAAAAGAAAGCATAACACAAGCAAAATGATAATAAAGACCTAAAAAACATGTGCAATCCGAGTCAAATACACAGTGTGATTTAGTGTGATCAATCACCAACATAACATCAACAATAATAATACCAAAATCAGATTTCACATGCTAATTTATGCAATCATTACATCAAGATTAAATAGTCACACATCAAGAATCATCACCATTATCAATTTCTCATAATCATACATCAAGCTTTTCAAAAACACAATAATAGAGAAAACCTAGAGGAGGGTGATGATCTCTATCCTTCATAAATTATACCAATATACAAAGTAGTCCCCCCTTACCTGAATTTCCATAAAAAGCTTTTCAATAGTGGTGGTTTCCTTCTTCCTCCTTAAAGCCCTAATCTCTTTCAAGTCTTTGCCTCTTTTTTCCCCAAACTCAATTTCATGATCAGTGAAAACTCAACTTACCACACTTCTCCCTTCTCAATAGAAAACCCATTTCCCTCATTTAGGTTGTTCCTATCATATCCTAACTTATTTTCTCAATCCCCATTTGGCCTTTACTACCTTATTTTATTATTTATCTTATAATTAAATCTAATTTTTACCAAAATAATATTAATCAATTATTATTTCTAATATTTATAGTATTTCAATTATTCTCCTGATTATAAAATTAATTAAAATTCTAATTAATTCTATCACTCTCACCAACCTAACCAGATGTCATATACTACACACATATTCACCAAAAATTAACTAAAAGCATATAATTCACTTAATAATTTAAATAAAATGCAATTAAATTAAATTAATTAATTGAATTCGGGGTGTTACAATATGTCTCATCGTAAGGCTTATTCACAAAGGCCCCTTCCATAACATCGTCTAGGGTCATTCTCGTCGTGTATAGAAAACCATTGTATAAAGTAAGGACTACAATCCACTTTCAGAGTCCATGGTGCAGATATTTTTGCATCATCTCCTTGAAATGCTCCCATGCCTCGAGAAGTGATTTTCCATCCGTCTGCCTAAAGTATGTGATATGGTTCCTTAGTTGCTCAACTTTACTTGGTGAGAAGTATATGGTCAAGAACACATTTTTGAACTTACGTCGTTATGGAATTGGATGGAATGGACTACAACCATGCTCTGGCTCTGTCCCTTAAGGGAGAACGGGAAAATTCTAAGTCGAATAGAAAATGGGTCTACTCTATTATATTTTAGAGTATCACATAGTTCCATAAATATCGAGATATGCAAATTTGATATGTTCTTTGGCAAAATAGAAAATTGGTTTTGCTATATTGTAGGCAACAATGAAGGATTCAATTCAAATTTATTAGCCGCTATGGCAGAATGAGCGGTACTCAAATGCATTTCTTCATTCAAGGGTACAATGTACCATTTTAGTATGTGGTTGTCATTTTCGGCCACCATTGCTAATTGCTTTAATTATTTTCTTTCGTGAAAATAATGCTTGATTTTGTTTATCAGTTCGGTGAGGTTCCCTAAACTACGGGTTCTTCGTATACAACCAAAAATGATAGTTAAAAAAAAATAGGAATTTTTTCTTATTCTATATGGTGAAATAACAAAATAACTATACAGAAAAATTGGTCCCCGAAAATGGCGTCAAAAACTTGACACGCCGCAAGTGTACGACAATATCAAAGTAGTAAAATAAGTATCGTCCATAGAGACCAGAATTTGAGTACCATTTTATATCGTATCAGTGTTTATCTAAGACGATCAATGTTTGAGTTTTGTTTGTGAAAAAATTAAAATTTTGGTTTTTCTTAAAATATAAATTATAAAGAAAGACTTAGAACTGTGAATTCTATCTATATTACAAACCAAATAAATCAATTCTCTCAACTCTGTTTTGACAATAAATTTTCAAAGAAATAATAGAAAAATATAGGTTATACCTTATTTCGAAGCATACAAATGTATCCTTAAAGAATATATATTTGCATTTATATGTGCCTTCTCAAATAGGTTACCAATCTATTCGTCTAGTTTTTAAGTTTGGATATAAACCTTCACCTTTCAATTCTTCGGTTGATATCTGAAGTTGACTCTACTTTTATTGAGACATCCGTTAAGTGCATAAAAATAATATCATAAAGTGAAATTTGGTAAACAGAGATATGAGTCAATTTGTTTTACTCATGCAATTTTTGAATTCAGCTAATAACGAGAATCATTAATTTGCACAAAAATATAGAAATTACTCAAAATGTTTTACTTTCGTGAGCGTATTACGGTATTATGAACAAATGAGTTTTCGCATTATATCTTGTTCTTTTAGAATCCTTTAGAAACATCTATTCTTTTCTTTTAAATGGTAAAGCTTTTCTCTATTAGTTTGAGACGCTTTCGTCGCCTCAAATACAATTGTTCAAAATAGTAGCCTAACTCGTTCTCACTTTTGTAGGAAAGTTAATCATTTAAAAACAGAAATTGAAACAAACATGTATTTCTCGTTATATAACTTAAATCAGGGAACATGAGGTCTATTTTCTATACAACCCTCATGTCCTAAGTCCTAAAGTTCTACTCAAGCATGGAAAAGGTAAAATTATACATACGGATAGACATGAACATGAACATAATAACAGTATAAAAAAAATAAAAACCTGGAATTGTAGTGAAACTTACTGTACCAAATGCTCCAGAGATACTTTACAAAACAACAACAAACTAGAGCTTTCATAAAATAAAGTGCAGAAAAATAGAATAAAAATAAGAGTGCTAGTATCTAAAATGACTTGGTCCATTTTCTCATAGATACATAACTATTTATAGTCCTAAAATCAATTAAGGATGTCTTTAAGTTGTGTTAAGAGGCCTTGATGATAAAGACAAACAACTGAAACACTAAAATATTGAAGGGCCATCAAAACAATAACATTAAAAATGGAATCGGAGGCTGGCCTCTGATGCATTACAACTAGTAATGACCATTGCAGGCAGGTGGTAATGCACGTTATGTCCAGTAAAGACCATTGCTTGTAGGTGGTAATGTTGGTTATTTTTATGTATGAGGGCTCCATTATGACCAATAATTTTCATTACGATCTGGTCGTAATGGGCTTTGATTTTTGTACCATAAACCCTTCTCTTGAGCAACCTTCGTGCATTTTGATCTGTTTTAGCTCTATTTTGACACAATTCATTCTTTTTACCTGAAATCCATAAAAAACACAAATATGAAAGTAAACACACACAAAAACATGGTTTAACTACCTAAAAACTGTGAACAAAACACACTAAAATAAGGTAAAGAATGCAATTGATAATTTTATCTGAAGTTGGTTAAGGAATTCATTATGAATCTGACCAAATAACTCAATGATATTGGAAGTGTTGAGTACATAAATGGGCATGTGAAGGGTCACTTATTTTAATTTTACAATGAAATTATCAATGAATAAATAGGAAAATGAAGATTGATCACATCAGATCACATTCCTTCCTTAAATATTGTTGTAAGAGAAATAACCGACAATGTCTAAAAAGAATGGCCTACTAAAGGTTTGTTGGTTTCCTCTAATATGAGCATTAAATATTAAATATTGTACAAGATAGGCGTAGCTAATTCGGCTCCATCCTCCCACAGATCATGTATTACCCTAAGTCTTGATGGACTTCTTTATCAAATAAGTCCTAGGGTTGCCTTTGATTTTAGTGAAATGTGTTTGAGCAAGTAGTGAAACATGCTAAATCATATGTTGTGAAACTTCCTATTTGTTTTCCATCCTTAATTTGTGGAATATTATATGGTCAAAATAGTGACCTTATTGATAAATCCAAATGTTCCTTTTATTGATGAATCCGATTTAGCTGTTGATGAGTAAATGCTTCATGTGAAAACTATGTATGGGCCTGTGAGAAATCACATTCTCAAGGAACTCATTAATGAAGCCAAAGTTTTGCAAGAGATCATTATCACTTCGACTATGCGAAAAGGCGTGTGTGAAAGCCTTATAAAAATGTTGAGTCCGCAAGCTGCTGATGAGGAAGTTGGCAGTGAGGATATGTATGTCACTAATTCAGATGACGTCTCTTTTAGTTTGTCCTAGTGACTTGTTGTTCTGATAATTTATTGTTTTGTTTTTGTTCTATTTGGATGGATTTTGTTGGTTCTACTTTGGTCGAATTTGTTTTCCCTACTATGGCCGGTTTGTTATTGTGAATAAGAACTTCAACCTTTGTTTATTTTGAGGCAAATAGGGGGAGATAAGAACATTTTGGTTATGTTTGTCATATTTGCTTTGATATGGTGAATGTTATTCCTCTATTGCTTTTAAAATTGTTGAAGTTCATATTTGTTGCATGCTCTCATCAAGAATGAATGTGCATAATTTCTTTGAATTTGATTTTATTTAAGAAGATATGATTTGCTATTTTTGGAAAGGATACTATTTCAATTCAAATCACTTTAGTAAATATTTTATTAAATTATAATTTTGGCAGAATAATATTTAGTTTGATTTTAAATAAAAGATTTAGATATGTTTTTATTAAAGAAGATTTATTTTGAAATTTTAGGATTCAGGTGGTTTTTGGATTAAACCATATGGCGCTTTTCGAGTCAATGATTATTTCTATTTAAGGAGATGGTTCTCCTAGTTTGAAGATCAGAGATTTTGGAAAGTCTTGTGTGTGTCATATTTCATTGAGTCCTTGTATTTTTGTTGTAATACTCTATTATTTATTAGATTTTATTAGATTTAATTCATATTTAAATTGTATTATTTTCTTAGCCCCTAAGTTTGTTAGAGGGTATTTTAGTATTTTATTATATTCTAGTAACCCTAGTTTTAGCTTATAAATAGGGTGACAATCATTGTAACTTTTATCATGTTTTGTAGCCGTCATTCTCTTAATAGAATATTCATCTTTTATTCTACCTTTGCACCAACAATTGGTATCTAGAGCTCCGGTTCGGATTCACTGGGAAACACGGGAAACACGGGAAACACGAGTGAACGTGAGGTCTTGTGTGTTTGATTTTGATTCTTAGATTCGTGTTGAATCTTGAACAAAATCTGATCAGAATTTTAATTCTGTGGGTTGGGAAACACTGTGTGAGAAATCTGAGTGTACTGTGCAAGGTAGAAAGATGAACGGAAACGGCAACATGAACACCAAACTTCCAGTATTTGACGGTAAAAACTGGAATCGTTGGATGATCCAAATGCGTGTACTGTTCGGTGCTCAAGATGTTCTAGATCTTGTCACTGATGGTTATGTTCCGGTAGCAGCAGATGCGACGGATGAACAGAAAAATGCGCAGAAGGAAGTAAGGAAGAAGGATCAAAAAGCATTGTTCTTCATTCATCAATGTGTTGATGTAAATGTGTTTGAGAAGATTGCAGATTCAACGACATCAAAGGCTGCGTGGGACACACTGGTTAGATGTTATGGTGGTGACGCATCAGTGAAGAAGGTGAAGCTTCAGTCCTTGAGAAAGCAATATGAGAATCTCAACATGAAGAATAATGAGAAAGTTTCTGAATACATCTCCAGAGTGATTCTGATCACTAATGAGATGAAAGCGTGTGGAGAAACTCTTTCTGAAGAAACAATCATGGAGAAGGTATTGAGATCCCTTACCTCTCAATTTGATTACATTGTGGTAGCAATAGAACATTCCAAAGATCTGAGCACCATGAGAATTGAAGAGCTGCAGAGCAGTCTAGAAGCCCAAGAGTTGCGTTTGACTGAGAGAACTTCTGAAAGGGAAGTAGAGCAGCAGGCTCTGAAAGCAACTTCTGATAGGAGGTATCAAAAGCAGTCAGAAGCCAGGAGAAGATCTGATGGTGGTCAGAAGTCAGAAAGCTCAACCTTTGATAGACAAAAGAATGCTCAGAAGGGAAAAGAGAAGTATGACAAGAAGAAGATCCAATGTTACTGTTGTAAGAAGTTTGGTCACTTTGCTAGAGACTGTTGGTCAAACAAGGAGAGAAAATCAGAAGAAGCAAATATAGCCAGAAGTTCTGATGACGAATCTGTGCTATTGATGGCCTCTGAATCTGATGATATGGATCTGATAGACTGGTGGTATATGGACACTGGTTGTTCAAATCATCTTACTGGAAACAAGAAATGGCTGGTTGACTTTGACTCTGAAAAGAGGACAAAGATCAGATGTGCTGATGACAAATATCTTAATGCAGAAGGTATGGGAAATGTCAGAGTGATTCTGAACAATGGGAAAACAGCATTGATTCAGAACGTGTGGTATGTACCTGGCATCAGAAGCAATCTGATGAGTGTGGGACAATTAATTGAGAAAGGTTTTTCAGTTACCATGAAGGACAATCTTCTGAAGCTGTATGACTGCAATCAGAAGTTGATTATGGAGTCAGAACAGGGAAGGAATAGAACATTCAAGGTGAATGTCAGAACTGCAGACTCAGAATGTCTTAGTGCAACAAGTGCTGAGAAGGAGAGTGAGCTGTGGCACAGAAGATTTGGTCATTTGAATTTCAGAAGCTTAAAACATTTGAATTCAAAGAAGTTGGTACATGGAATTCCTGCAATTAAGAAGCCTAAAAAGTCATGCAAAGTTTGCATGGAAGGAAAACAACCACGATTGCCATTTGCGTCAGAAACTGCTCCAAGAGCAAAACATGCCTTGGGAGTTGTACATTCTGATGTGTGTGGTCCATTTCCAGTAGCATCGATTGGAGGGAATAAATACTTTGTGTTATTTGTTGATGAATTCACAAGAATGACATGGGTATCCCTTATTAAGTTTAAACACGAGGTGTTTGATGAATTCAAGAAGTTCAGAATGAAGGCTGAGAATCAGAGTGGTCAGAAGTTGAAGATTCTTAGAACTGACGGTGGAGGTGAGTATAACTCCAAAGAGTTCCAGAAGTTCTGTGAGGAGAATGGAATTGAGCATGAGGTTACTGCTCCTTATACCCCTCAACACAATGGTCTTGCTGAAAGAAGAAACCGCACTTTGCTTGATATGGTGAGAAGCATGCTAAAGGAGAAGAAGCTTCCTCAGAAGCTCTGGGGAGAAGCTGTTGCCACTGCAACGTATGTACTCAACCGATGTCCTACGAAGAAGTTGAAGGAAATAGTTCCAATACAGAAGTGGACTGGAGATAAGCAAAGTGTTAGTCATCTGAAGGTGTTTGGTTCTGTTTGCTATAAACATGTTCCAGAAGCCAGAAGACAGAAGCTGGATGATAGAAGCAAAGTGATGATTCTGATAGGGTACCACAGTACAGGTGCATACAAGCTCTATTGTCCAGAAACCAATAAAATTGAATTCAGTAGAGATGTGATTGTGAAGGAATCAGAAGTTTGGAATTGGGATAAGTCTCAATCTAATTCTGATGTTAGAACCTCTGAAGAAAGGTCAGAGTTAAGAATTTCTGAAGACATTGATTCTGATTCTGATAATGATTCTGACTCTGGAGAAGACTCAGAAGATGAAGGTGACTCTGATGATTCAGACTCTGATGACCCAGACTCTGATGGTAATCCAGATTCTGGTGGCAATTCAGACTCTGGAAATATGTCAGCCCTTGAAGATGGTCAAAGCTCTGGAGGAAGTCAACCATCTGAAGCTAGAAACTCTGAAGCTCAAGACTCTGAACAAGTTCAGAGACCACAAAGAATCAGAAACATCCCCAGAAGATATGCAGAATTTGACATGCTGCAAGACACTGAAGTAGACTCTGAAGGAGAAGTTATTCAGTATGCCATGTTAGTAGACTCTGAACCCATAAGTACAGAAGAGGCTCTTAAGCAGAAGCTCTGGCTGAAGGCCATGAAAGAAGAACTTGATGCTATAGAGAGAAACAAGACTTGGAACCTGACAGAACTTCCAAAAGACAAGAAAGCCATCAGCGTCAGATGGGTTTTCAAGCAGAAGTTAAAGCCAGATGGTTCAATTGGCAAACATAAAGCAAGATTGGTAGCCAGAGGATTTCTACAGAAACCTGGGTTGGATTACTCTGAAGTGTTTGCACCTGTAGCAAGACATGAAACAATCAGAATGGTGATTGCAATAGCTGCTAACAGGAATTGGCCTCTGATACATTTAGATATAAAATCTGCATTTCTGAACGGTCCATTAGAAGAAGAAGTTTACGTGTCACAACCTCCTGGATTTGTGAAAAAGAATCAGGAAGGGATGGTGTACAGATTATACAAAGCTCTATATGGATTGAAACAAGCGCCCAGAGCTTGGAATCTGAAGATTGATTCATTTTTCAAGAGGCAAGGCTTTCAGAAATGTGAGATGGAGTACGGTGTCTATGTTCAGCATACTTCTGAAGGAAATATGACTCTGGTATGTTTATATGTTGATGATATACTGCTGACTGGAAGTTCTGAACAGGAGATAGTCAAGTTCAAGAAAGTTCTGATGAATGAATTCGAAATGACTGATCTAGGCAAAATGACATACTTTCTAGGGATGGAATTCAGATACTCTGAGAAAGGTATTATTTTGCATCAGCTCAAGTATGAATTAGAACTTCTGAAGAGATTTGAATTGGAGAATTGTAAGATTGCTGTCACACCTTCTGATACAAATCAGAAATTGGATTCTGACTCTGATGGAAAGGATGTGGATGCTACAACCTTCAAACAGTTGGTTGATTCTCTGAGGTATTTGTGCAATACCAGACCTGATATTTGCTATTCAGTTGGGATGGTTAGTAGGTTCATGAGTAAACCTAAGTGGTCCCATTACCAAGCTGCTGTCAGGATTCTGAGGTATATCAAGGGAACTCTGAAGTATGGAGTATTATTTCCTTCTGGAAGAAAGGATGAGTCAGAACTTCTGAGTTATTCAGATTCTGATTGGTGTGGAGACAGAGTTGACAGAAGAAGTACGTCTGGGTACTTATTCAAATTTCTGGGAGGTCCCATTTCTTGGTGTTCCAAGAAGCAACCTGTTGTGGCGTTGTCAACTTGTGAAGCTGAATATATTGCAGGTGCTGTTACTGCATGCCAAGCTGTGTGGATTCTGAATCTATTGCAGGATCTGAAGATTAAAGTAAACAAACCTCTGAAGCTGATGATTGACAACAAGTCTGCAATCAATCTTGCCAGAAACCCAGTGTTGCATGGGAGAAGCAAGCACATTGAGACCAAGTATCATTTTCTGAGACATCAAGTTCAGGGGGGAGTGTTAGAAGTTGTACACTGCAGCACTCAGAAGCAGTTGGCAGATGTTCTGACGAAAGCTATCAAGACTGACCAATTTCTCATATTAAGGGATGGAATTGGTGTTACAAGTTTTGATGGAATATGAATTAAGGGATGGTATTAGATTTTATTAGATTTAATTCATATTTAAATTGTATTATTTTCTTAGCCCCTAAGTTTGTTAGAGGGTATTTTAGTATTTTATTATATTCTAGTAACCCTAGTTTTAGCTTATAAATAGGGTGACAATCATTGTAACTTTTATCATGTTTTGTAGCCGTCATTCTCTTAATAGAATATTCATCTTTTATTCTACCTTTGCACCAACATTATTCAGTGTCTTTATTATTTTAGAAGGATTAGAGAATTTTCAATCCTTTATTCGTCAGATAACTAAAGTTTGACAACACCGACATAAATTTTATAAAGTTATTGAAAACTTTATTTGATAATAATTATAAATAAGTTTTTAATTTTATTTAACACCAAAAATAAAAACATATATATATGCATCTTTCTATATGTAATTAATTCATATATATATATATATATATATATATATATATATATGAAGATTTAATATCTCATATCCATAACCGTGAGATATCATCACTAATCTACTCATATAACAATTTATATGCATTACTTTGGTCACATTTAACAATAAAAATTGACTAAAAATACTTTAAAAATAATATTATAACTAGATTAAGACCCGTACGATGTAAATTAAATTATTCACTTTTTATTGAATTTTAAATATGTGAAAATTTTATTTTTTTAAAATATGAATATTAAATTTATATTATAATAATATATTGTGAATTATAATTGAGATAATTATATGAATTAATTACATATAGAAAGATGCATTTTACTTAAAAGAAAAATACATACTTGTAAATTGAGAAAGACATATGTAATTTAGTTTTGCAAACATAAATAACTACAAAAAAGTTTTTTTGTTTTGTTTTAATTCTTGTGTCTTTTTTTTACTTATCTTTGATTTAGATATTTAATTTTATGTTGTTAAATATATGTTTTTTTTTTGGTGTTAAATAAAATTAAAAACTTATTTATAATTATCATCAAATAAAATTTTCAATAACTTTATAAAATTTATGTCGGTGTTGTCAAACTTTAGTTATCTGACGAATAAAGGATTGAAAATTCTTGTTTCTATATTAGTTTAATGGATTTTTAATTAATTATTTTAAATTTTATTAATATTGTAAAAAAATTATTTGATGTTGTTGTCATATTAGTTTAAAAATGAGTGTTTTTTCTTAAACATTATTATTGTCGTTTTTACTATACTCTCTACGGTCAATATTATAAAAGAAAAGACTAAACTATAACTTATATTTTGGAAAACTCTGTATTCTCATATGCAAGAAATCAAGAATCTTTTTATTTGTCTCTAATTTATTATTTGGTATTATATGAAAAATGTAGTAGTAAACTCTATAAAAACGGTAAAATATTGTTGCATTCTCTACTGTATTTTAAGATCAACTCATAGAAACTTATCTTTAAAATTTATGTGAGAATCATTTTAAGATTAAAAATATTTGTTTCAGGATATATATATATATATATATATATATATATATATATATATATATATATATATATATATATATATATATATATATATATATATATATATATATATATATATATATATATAAACATAATATTTTATTGTGTTTGAATTTCAACCTCTCTTTTAGTTTTTAAAATTTGAGAGAATATTCTTAGTTGAAGTAACTCTTAGTGTAATATACATATATGGAGTAATGATTAGTTTGTAGACCATTTTGTTCTAAATATGGTTTTTTTCATCTTTGCGAAGATTTGAAATTGAGACCTCCAATAGAGTAGAATTATTGTAGTTGATCTTTTCAAAAATGAAAATGAATTTTTGAAGGTAACACATAGGACTATGAGATGATGTGGTTTAAATGGAGCAGATGTGTCAAATAGATAAAGAATGGGACGGGTTGTTAGGAGGGGGATCTATTTTAATATATATATATATATATATATATATATATATATATATATATATATATATATATATATATATATATATATATATATATATAAAAGATTGTTTTAATTTCAGGAAAACATAATATTTTATTGTGTTTGAATTTCAACATCTCTTTTACTTTTTGAAATTTGAGAGAATATTCTTAGTTGAAGTAACTCTTAGTGTAATATACATATATGGAGTAATGATTAGTTTATTAGAGCATTAGGTTATAAATATGATTTTTTTCATCTTGCGAAGGTTCGAACCCGTGACCTCCAATAGAGTAGAATTATTGTAGTTGATCTTTTGAAAAATGAAAATTAATTTTTGGAGGTAACACATAGGACTATGAGATGATGTGGCTTAAATCAAGTAGATGTGTCAAATAGATAAAGAAGATAAATGAAAGATTGCTTTAATTTCACGAAAACATAATATTTTATTGTGTTTGAATTTCAACATTTCTTTTAACTTTTGAAATTTGAGAGAATATTCTTGGTTGAAGTAACTCTTAGTATAATATACATATCTCGAGTAATGATTAGTTTGTTAGACCATTTTATTCTAAATATGATTTTTTTCGTCTTTTCGAAGGTTCAAACCCGTGACCTCCAATAGAATAGAATTATTGTAGTTGGTCTTTTGAAAAATGAAAATGAGTTTTTGGAGGCAACACATTGGACTATGAGATGATGCGGCTTAAATGAAGTAACTCTTAATGTAATATACATATATGGAGTAATGGTTAGTTTGTTATACCATTTTGTTCTAAATATGATTTTTTCATCTTTGTGAAGGTTTGAACCCGTGACCTTCAACAGAGTAGAATTATTGTAGTTGGTCTTTTGAAAAATGAAAATTAGTTTTTGGACATAAGACTATGAGATGATGTGACCTAAATGTGTCAAATAGATAAAGAAGATAAATGAAATATTGCTTTAATTTCAGGAAAACATAATATTTTATTGTGTTTGAATTTCAACATCTCTTTTAATTTTTGAAATTTGAGAGAATATTCTTAGTTGAAGTAACTTTTGGAGTAATATATATATATATATATATATATATATATATATATATATATATATATATATATATATATATATATATATATATATATATATATATATATATATATATATATATATATATGGAGTAATGATTAGTTTGTTAGACCATTTTTTTCTAAATATGATTTTTTCGTCTTTGCGAAGGTTCGAATCCGTGACCTTCAATAGAGTAGAATTATTGTAGTTGGTCTTTTGAAAAATGAAAATGAGTTTTTGGAGCTAACACATAGGACTATGAGATGATGTAGATGTGTCAAATAGATAAAGAAGATAAATGAAATATTGCTTTAATTTTAGGAAAATATAATATTTTATTGTGCTTGAATTTCAACATCTCTTTTAACTTTTGAAATTTTAGAGAATATTCTTTGTTGAAGTAACTCTTAGTGTAATATACATATCTGAAGTAATGATTAGTTTGTTAGACCATTTTATTTTAAATATGATTTTTTTTCGTCTTTGTGAAGGTTCGAATTCATTACCTCCAATAGAGTAGAATTATTGTAGTTGATCTTTTAAAAAATAAAAATGAGTTTTTAGAGGTGTCACATAGGACTATGACATGATGTGGCTAAAATGGAGTGGAGTAGATGTGTCAAATAGATAAAGAAGATAAATGAAAATGAATTTTTGGAAGTGACGCATAAGATTATGAGATGATATGGTTTAAATGGAGTTGATGTGTCAAATAGAACATACATAATAAAAAAAAAAGTATTTTATTATAAATAATTAATATGATACAAGTTATAAAGTCAAAGAAAAAGTCATTAGTCTTTAGAGGTAATCATGGTACTTATGTGTTCGAAAAAATAAACACCGAGAAAATAAAGAACACAATTTTAACGTAAAGACTTAATGTGAATCTCTAAAGTAAGAGAAAAAAAATTATAATTGTCAAGTAATAACCCATAAATAATACTATGTGGACATTTTTACCACACATAGACTATCATCATCTCACGATTCTTAGTACATGAACACTCTCTAAAGCAAATGTATAACTACATCTCATAATACTCTAATACATGAATATAAGAGAAAGAAAACAAAATATAAGATTAAAGTATTTATGGCCGATGCATCTTGTAACATAGTTCAAAGAACTATCATGATCCATCATAAAGAGTATCATAGTTCAAAAATATATTTACTTGAAGTTAAACTACACCAAGAAATTTTGCATTATCTCCAACAACAAATATAGTTCGAAAAACTATCATGTTCTACCATAAAAGATATATTTCAATTGAAGCTAAATCACTTTAATAATTTTTACATGTCAAATATCAGACTAAAACTTATAGTGCAACTTCCACGTTAGAAAGAAGTTCTTCAACCACTAATTTTAAAATACAAATTGTACCAATGTTAATCAACACTCATATGCTAACCAACAGCTTGCATAATTCTTATTGTATAAACACATTCTTGCCTTGAATTTTCCAAAAGCCAACAAAAATCTTCCATCAAACTTCTCTTGGCCAAACTTTGCAATGGAACTTGTATCATTCTTTTTTTATGCGAATTATCAAACAAAGTTTCAATCACATAACATACTAAGAACACGTATTCCTATATCCAACTAAAAGAACTCATATTAGTTGTTAAGAAAAGCATTTTAAAAGTAAAGAACATAATCATAATACAGGAACAAGGAAACTCCATAATAAGAGGAAAAATTATAATAGTTGTTAAATGACGAATAATATAATATGAAAATGTTACAATACATAAACTAACCTCAAACAATTCACGACTTCCGGTAAACTCTTACTCTTTAAAACAAATGTTTAACTATATCTCACAATATTTTAACATGAGTATGAGAGAAGACAACTATTATAGTATATTATTTTGACCAAATATAGGTCCCATTTGTTTCATTTTATAAAAAAAAAAAAATTTTTTAGTGTTACATATTTTTCTTAAAAACATTTTATAAAGAACTTTATAAAAAATTCAAATAAAAGATTTGTTTGAATAGTTTTTTTTAAAATGTTATTTAGATATTCTTTTATTTTATTATAATTTTATTGAGTATCAAATTTTCAAAAACTCACTCAAATTTAAAATTATTTTAAATAATTTTTATAAAAATATTTGTTTAGATATATATTTTTAAAAAACATTATGTAATTTTGAGCATGTTTTAATCTTCAATAATATATATTTATATAATTTTATTATTTTTTTAATTTAGAAAAACTGAGTTTAAAAAACTTTTACTATTTAAAAAAAAAATCATAAATTTTTTTTTGAATATCAAAATTTCAAAAAATGAAATTAAAACTATTTTAAATAGTTTTTTATAAAAATATTTATATATATATATATATATATATATATATATATATATATATATATATATATATATATATATATATATATATTTTAAAATTATGTAATTTTGAATATGTTTTAATTTTTAATATTGTGTGTTTATGTTACTAATTAGTATTTTAAAAGTTTTTTTTGTTGATTACTAATTTTGAAAATATAAAAAAAATCTAGTATTTTAAAAGATAAAATAAATTTCCCACAATTAAATGAGATTTATAAATATAACAATGAAAAATACCTACACATAATACAAAATTACTTTGATTGTGCACATTACAGAAATTATAACTTTTAAACAAACATAACCGACTTATATTCAGACATTTTAGATTAATATAACCATTTTTGATATAACCATTTTTGAGGGTGTGCAAGATAAACTATTATATATAATTTTAAATTTATAAAAATTAAATTATAATTAAATAAAACTTTTATTTATTTTATCATAATTAAACTATAACTATTTTACGCAGATTCGATGTTTAACCAAGTCTCTCATGTTTACCCTAGTCAAATGAGATTTTAGAGTGTCAGAGCTGGAATAAAAAATTGACATAAGACATAGCCGTCCAAACTAATCTATATATGTATATGTATGAGGCTCTTGTGTGTTTTTGTTTTTTAGTTTTGTATATAGAAATGAATCAAACCGAAGCAGAATCTATCCATATCTATTATAAAAAAGTGAAGGACATGCACTATCAGATCCTTACACAATCACTAGAGAACGAATTCCAACCAGCCATGTTTGTACATGCTTTCTCCTATAGTGAGTAAATATAGTACATATATTAATAATTTTAAATAAAAAAATATTATTATTTTTTATAATAAAAATATTATCAGAGATTAAATGTTGAACAAACAATTTTTGGTCATCTAACTAACACTTTTAATATAAATTAATATCAATACTATACAGACAAAAACTAAATATTCTATCTATTACATAAATTAATTTTAATATAAATTAATTTTATAAAGACTAAAGTAAAAGAAAAATACCAAAACAAAATAAATAAATAAATAATTATAAAGATCAAAATAAAAATAAAAGTATTAAAATACAAATTGATATATTTGTAGAAACTAAATACAAATTGAAACTTAGTTAGATTTATAAAAAAATATAGATATGATATATAATTTTTAAAATTAAAAAATTGTATTAGGAAAAATATTTATTAATTAAAACAAAAAACAATTGTCATTTTACAATTATTTCAGATAGATTCGAACTTTTTAAAATACAAGGAGCTATAGCACATCAAATACTATACTGAAAATTAAAATATTTAATATTTTAAAATAATTTTCATTTAGAATACTTAAACAATAAGTACGTCGGCAAAACCAAAATTTAAAAAATATGAATATAAATTGAATAAATAATTTGAAATGAAGTGGCGAATATATATAAATGATTAGGGTGATGAAATAATAGTCTGAAGTCTGAACATAATGTTCTCTGCAACCCACGTTGTTGCAGGTTCCACAGCTTATAATATCATGCTTCTTAATTTCATTTTGTTAATTAATGTTCAAAATGCATATGCTCTTGTCCCTATGTCTGTTTTGTTTGTTGTTTGTTTGGGGTTTCTCTTTCCCTGCCATACCTAAAAACTTTTCTTCTTTTCAATTATTTTCTTTATTGAATTATGAAATCAACCATTTCATTTGTCCTTTTCAACTTTTTTATTCAATGTCATTCATATATATATATATATATATATATATATATATATATATATATATATATATATATATATATATATATATATATATATATATATATATAGAGAGAGAGAGAGAGAGAGAGAGAGAGAGAGAGAGAGAGAGAGAGAGAGAGAGAGAGAGAGAGAGAGAGAGAGAGAGAGAGAGAGAGAGAGAGAGAGAGAGAGAGAGAGAGAGAGAGAGAGAGAGAGAGAGAGAGAGAGAGAGAGAGAGAGAGAGAGAGAGAGAGAGAGAGGTGCACATTCTCCTTTCCAAAAAGACACAAAGGATCAATCACCAACTTTACACGATAGTTGCCTTAGAAATCCTTCTTCCTCCTTCATATCTGCCAGATCCACCACATCCCTCCACCACAAAGATTCAAGGATAACTCTCCTTAGGTCCCTCTTCAATAGTATCCTACTCTTTAAGCATCCATACCTTGATTCAAGTATCGCATTCCAGATAGCATTTGGTTCGTGGATGAATCTTCAAAGCCATTTCGTAATCAACTCCTTGTTAAAAACTCCCACTTCCTTTATGCCCAACCCATCAAACTCCTTGGGCTTGCAAATTGATTACAACAAATCCATGCCATTCCTATCTTGTCATTCGAAGTAGAATGAAAGGTGGTGAACCAGAAGGTTGGTGAGCACAACATTAACGAGGGTGACTCTCCCCTCAATTGAGAGAAATCTTCCTTTTCATTTTGAGAGCCTAGACCTGAAACAAGCAATGACATGATTCCAAAATTCCACACGTCTATGGTTCCCACCAACATTCAACCCAAGGAATTTGAACGAGATCCTTCTAGATTTATAGGCCAAGAATTGAGTCGTGACTTTCATAAGAGAATCCTCAAAACCTACACCAAACAGACAACTTTTCCAAAAATTAATTTTGAGCCCTGAGATTAAATAAAAACCCTTAAAATAGATTTGATACCCCATAAATTCGACCACGAGCTGTCACAACCTAATATAGTGTCTTCAGCGAATTGGATTAGGTTGATGGATTCATCCTCATTTAAGTTAAACCCATTCAAAATATGTTTGTTTTTCGCATTTCTCACCAGCAGAGCCAAACCTTCAGCCACCAAAGAAAATAAGAAGGGGGACAAGGGATCCCCTTGTCTAAGGCCCCTTGAGGCCTTGAAATCACTTGTAGTACCACCATTCACGTTAATAGACTGGTTATAGTTGGAGGACCTCCTCTAATCCATTGCAGCCATTTATCAGAGAAGTTCATCACAAATAGAACCTGTAATAAAAAATCCCACTCCACACAGTCGTATGCTTAAGCAAAGTCGACCTTGAAAAGCATACAACTACGATTCTTCCTTTTCACAAGATCAGTCAACTCATTGCACACCAAAACACCATTCAGTAACTGCATACCTGGGATAAACGCATTTTGATAATTTGAGACCAATCTCCAAATAACCTTACTCAACCTGGCCACCATCAGCTTCGAAACCACCTTATATATGCACCCACCAACTTACTCAATCTGGGCGCCATCATTCTCGTATGCAGAAAGTTTAGGCAAGAGAGACATATTCAATTTTGGCTTCAACCCACCAACTTTCTTGAATGTTGCATCAAAAAATTCCTTAATGATACTTTTTACCCTACCAACATTCTCCACCAACTCTGTACCAGACTTTACAAACGATATTGTATTATGCCTAATTCTAGCTATTAACATGGAATGAAAAAATCTTGTATTCAGGTCACCCTCATTTGGCCATTTAACTATTGATTTCTGCTTGATGATACTTTCTTTGATATGGAGATTACTTCAAATTTTAGCTTGAGTTACACTCCTTAATTTTAAATCTTCCTTAGACATCACACTTGTAATAATATCAAGCCCCGCCTCTATCTCATTAAGCATTCCAACCTCTTCCTCAATTTTCAAATCCACCCACCCAAATAGACACTTATTCCACCACCTCAATCTCTCCCTTAAAACTTTAAATCTCTCCATCAGATTATGAGTAGCAATACCAACAATTAAAAACCTTAATAGGTTTTGCCCCCAGTTTGTAAAATTTAATTTCAGCCACACCACTCTATGATCTGATATGTCCCTATCCCCACATATTACGCTACCACACTCCACCTATGTATCAAATTCTAAGAAATAAGGATCCATTTGGTTTTGCTTCATTGTTTCATTGTATTTTGGTGATGTATTGTATCGTATGAAAATAGTATATAAAAGATATTTACATTAAAAAAAAAAATTACTAAATTTTGAGTATTTTAATTTATATTTTATTATTAATTAAGAATTTTCGTTTTATATTTAACATTTAGTTAACCGCTAATTTTACTAAACACTTTAATTAATTTATCTACTATCAACAGTAAATTATAAACTATAAACTATTTTATCAAATAACAACTATTTTTACTAAACTGAGCATAAATATTAAAATATTTCTCGATTTAAAGAAGATAAAAGATGTACATATTATTTCTTAATTGACTCTGGAACTTTAACTTATACTTACATAAATAGCATCTTCTAAAAATTAAATATTTAAAGTTTCAGGCAATTTTTTAAATAAATATTGTGTATCAAAATCATTTGTTTCTTGTTTTTAGAAACTTGGTTTATAAAGTGTATTTATTTTGTATTTTTTCAAAAGACTTCAAATTTACAATCTTTAAATTTTACTAGAGAAGAAAAGTTGTACCGATCATGACAACAATATTTTTTTGTATTTTTTAAAAAATATGCTACTATATATACTATATTGTTTACTTAAATATGTGCTTATATTTATATATATATATATCTTAATTTAACATTAATTTAGTTTCAATCTACGAAGTTATAATTTATTGATAAATTCTAAATCTTCTTCATTATCATGCGATTGAAGTTGTTGAAATTCAAATTCTAAGTTTTATTGCACACCTATATGTTTATCAAGCTCAATAGTTTCACTACTATAAAAACAAATTTAATTTTAGACGCAAAGTTGATTTAACCTCAATTACAGAGGCGAGGTAAAGAAGGGCGTCGTGAAAATTGTCCATTATACCTCTCGGTTTTAGAATTACTAAGGTGATAGTTAAAATTGTCATTGGTACGATCTCCAACAATAACTTTTTTATGTTTCCAAAACTAGCATCACATATCTCTCGGTTTATGATCAAAACCAAAGAAAAACATATATATATTTTTAAATACTCATTACATTATTTACATAGAATATTACATTGTTTACACATAATATTATATAATAAATTTAATTTGATTCATCGTCATCGTTGTCGATAAAGAATAAATCCTAGATATTTTGGGGAAGAACAAATATTGGGGGTCCTCATCTCATTGATTTCGGGGAACATCAAATGTTGGATGAAATATATTAACTATGACTTTTGATTTCATTTGTTTCTGATATAAAAAAAAGTTAGATAAATAAAATAAATATTCAATTATATGATTATTTAAGAATATAAACCTTGAACCTAAATGATTTTAGGCTCTTGCAATCCATCATAGATAAATTTTTCCAAATACAATAAATATTTCTTTAAGTTTCAAAATCTTCTTGTCAAATGTTTCATTATCAATTTTTAATATTCATAATACTTTTATAATGTCTTTAGGTTTCACGAAGATCACTAATTACAGTGTTTATTACTCAAAACTGAGGTAAAATATCTTTCTTTTTAAATAAAAAATACAATAAAATATGTTCTATCCTAAGCATCACATTGCTTATTTTTTATTTATTTTAAATTACATTGTTTACACAAAATATTAAAATAAATTGTTTAAACAAATCCAAATTTTGACAATGGATCCTTAGAGGACAACAAATCTTTTCAAGTTATTCTTGGAGAACAACAAATCTTTGTTGTTATCTAGATTTTATTGTATACCCTTTGTGCACATTCTTTTCAAGTTCAATGATTTACATGCATCAAATTTCTGATAAGTTATCTGCTCCTACCAAGAGAATTTTTTTTCTGCACTTACAATCCATTCTAGAGATTTTTTCAAAGATTTCATTAACTTGAGCACATGTTTTCATGGAAAAAGCTTTCATAAGAAAGAGAGCAAGATACACGTGCTTGCAATTTACAACATGTTTAGGAATAAATTTCTCAATGTTGTCAACCGAGGAAAACAATAATTTAAGGTATATTTTCTTAAATTGACAACATAAGAAGGTTATTCCAAAAATACAATAACAACATCAACACCATTATGTTAGGCTGGATCACAAGAGGAGATAAATGTTTTGTTCAAGATAGAAGAACATTGAAGATTTTTTCTGTCTTGCAATCCATCCCAAAGTATGATGCATACAAGTTTGGAGCGACTACATATAAGTTAGGTTTAGGGAAAAATCTTATTAGCGAGTACTTTTATAGTAAAATCTGATTATCTAATCTCTCAGTTATTAAATATAACCGAATGAATAAATCATTAAGTTAAAAATAAAAAATAAAATAAAAATATAGGTAACATTTTTAAAGAAATAAAAATAAAAACTATTGTTGTTGGGATTCGAAGCATGTCCTGAATTATTTTTCCCACTAGTTATATTTAGAAACCGAGGAAATATGTTGTATTCATTTTTTTAAAAATTAAACATGGCGCGCCTTGCCATTTTATCTTTGTTTTTTGTTGGGTGAGGTAAAAGTTTTGTCATGAAATGTATTATTTGTAGTAGTTTTTGCATGTATTTGTTTCTAGTATAAAAATAATGAAGGTTAGATGAAGAAAATAACGTTAGGAAGTACAAGATAAGAGACTTTGTAAGAAACCAACTTAAACTTAAAACTTTTGTCTTCTCTTGCAATTCATCCCTGAGATTATTTTCACACTTCCTTAAATTTTCATTTCAGTGTTTTCATTCTAATTGCTATGAATCACTATTTTCCTTTCAGTGCTTTGCATCAAGATATATCTTTGTGCATTCATGTTCTAATTGGCTAATGAGGGTCTCATGCAGACCATTGATGTTTCATGTGGATTGATGTGTTAGAAATATCTTAATAGTTGTTACTTTATAAATTGACAACAAAGATTCATTTATAGACAAAAGTGAATTACTTTTCTCCTCGAATTTTTATGCTCACCGAGATAATAAGTTATTTCTTTTTTAAATTAAAATAAAATAAGGATATTTCTCATCCGTGAATAAACTAATTGAGGTAATAGATGACTTATATTGCAAAATCAAATTGGTGAATGAAATAAAAATTAAAAAATATTTAGATGACTTAAATTAAAAAATAAAATAAAATAAGGACATTTTCCCTAAGTAACATGTAATGTTTTCCTTTTTAACCTTTTTACCATTCACTAATTACTTTATTGTTTGCAATATCTTCTCAATTTTTTACTGTTATAAAAATTTTAACTTTGAATATTAATGTCAAATTTCAAGCATATCCATTTATTGGTAAAGTGAATCTTGACATTAATACTCAAACCAAAATTTTTAAGATTCCAATTTGTGAAAGTGAAACAATAACAACAATTTGTGAAAGTGAAACAATAACAACATTACTTGACATCAGGGTTGGAAATAAACCGAACCATCTCGAAAATAGTTCGAAACTCGGTTCGACAATTAAATCGTTGAACTAGGCTCATGAACCAAATGAGTTGAATATGGGTGAAAAATTAAATTCATTAACTAAATGAGCTGAACTTGAACTATATATAGTTCGACACGTTAGGTTCATGAGTCAACTCGATTATATATGAGAAGGATTGTATTGTCTTTAAGAGTAGGTTTAAAGATTATTCCAAAGTTGATAATCTCATTTAGAGTCATCCTTGTTGCAGGCACTGTGACATTTGTGAAAATAACATGTGTAAAGAAGGTTGCAAGTGGTGCAATCATTCTGTGATGAAAATGCATCAATTTCTAATAACTTTTGGTGTATTATTTCATTAAATTTATAAGGTTTCTAAATATTTATATGAAGTTATGGATTTTTGAGACAAATTTAAACTCCAATTGAGTAGTTTTTGAATTAGACTTTCAAATGAATCTCTTGAAAGTTGTGTAGTTTTTGAATAAGTATATTTTTGAGACAAAGTTAAATTCCAATTTGATAACTTTTATTTTATTTCTTTTAAAAAAATATTAATTTAAACTATCAAATAAATAAATAAATAAATATATATATATATATATATATATATATATATATATATATATATATATATATATATATATATATATATATATATATATATATATATATATAGACTTAAAAATGACTTTTAAGTCTGTGAAGCAAGTGATTTGAACCTAACAAGATGAACCTAATGAGTTGAACTAAATTGTTCATGAACTTATAACGAGTCGAGTTTGAGCTTAAAAAAATTTCGTGTCGAACTCGAATCGAGATTTGAGCTGAACCAATTCTTTATGAGTCGAGCCAAGCTGAGGCGAGTTCGACTCGACCTGACTCATTTCCAACCCTACTTGACATAACAAATTATGTTTTGGAGATGAGTTAGGTTTAGAGAAAAGTTAATTAATGTAGTACTTTTATAGACAAAACTGAATTATGTTTTCCCTCGGTTGATAAGGATATATGAGTGGAAATATAATTTAATTTAATTTAAAAGTAAAAATATAGTGAGGGCTATACTTTTTTAATTAATTGAACACAAAGTTCTTCATGTTAGGGATCAAAGTTTGGGTTCCTGAAGGACTTCCCCCCTTGGTTATTCTCCTTTCCTCCGTCGTTTCCCCTTTCCTCGTCTATTTTCACCATTATTGCTATATTTCAGTAATCACTACTACTCCGGCAACCGTTGTCTGTCGCCATATTTGTTTTTTTCATTTCTAGATTTCTTCATTTCTCTTCAATTAATTATATACTTCAATAAATAATAAATAATTTTTCGTAAGATTTGAGTGACTTGTGCTTTTTTTTTGCTTTGTGGTGCGAAAGATTTGTTTCATTCATAAACAAGACCGTCTTAAGTTTTAAGAGGGCTTTTGTTGGTTAGCTATGGTTAACCATATTCTCCAAACCACACGACTAATCGGGCAAGAGGAAAAAACACGATTAACAACTTCAATATCATAAAAGAAAAAAACACAACATTTTCATGAGGATTAGGAATTTGTAATATCCCATATTCCCTTAAAATGCTTAATTAGTTGTCAGTTAAGACCAATTGAGTTTCTATGTACTCTATCTATTATCAATTGTAATAATTAGAGCTCCTATGTGCTCTAAGTGTTATCAATTGGGACCAATAGAGTAACTAGTGAACTCTGAAGAGATTAATTATTAATAAAAAGGGACAAAGCAATATTAATAAATACAAGAGAGGACATTTTTGATAACATTAATAATTGGTCAATTGATATTGGAATATGAAATATCAATTGAGATATTTTATATTACTACCTAATATTATAATATATATATATATATATATATATATATATATATATATATATATATATATATATATATATATATATATATATATATATATTATTATATGTTATATATATTTGTGTGGTTGTAAGAGAAAGAGAAAGAAAAGGATAAGAAGAAGTAGGTAAGAGAGAAAGAGAGATATTAGAAAAAGAAAAGAAAGAAAGAGGAAAAAGAGGAAAAGAGGAAAAGAGAAAGAGGAAGAAGAGAAGAAGAGGAAGGAAGGAAGAAGAGGAAGGAAGGAAGAAGATGGAAAAGCTCATGAAGATCATGTTCATCACCACCATCATCTCATCTTCATCATCACCAACTTCATCTCCATTTCATAACTTTCATCTTCAAGGTGAGTTCTTAGATAGATTTAGCATTTGGGGGAAAATAACATATGTTTGGGGGGTTAGGATTTGTGTGAATTTGTGATGAACTTGTTGTGTTCATACTTCTCATCCATGCTATGTGTTGATATCATGTTGTTGTTGTTGAAGTTGTAATTCTTGAGTGTTTGATCATGTGTTTTGTTGTTGAAGTTATGGAGGTTAATCACATGAATTCATAACAATATAAGTTATTCATGAAATATTCCATGAATCATGAGTTAACCATGTTTTCTATGATTATGGTGTTGTTGTGATTGAACATGGTTGTTGTTGTTATGAACATGTGTTTATGAGGTTGAGAAATCCTTGAATGTTGATTGTTGTTGAAGAATCATGTTATGTGAAAATGAAAGGTAAAAATGTTATGTTGAAGAAATCCTTGAAGGAACCTCGATTGGTCCCTTGCATCAATCGATTGTTTAAACTTTCTGTTTTTGAAGAAGTTGGAATTTTTCACATTTGATGAATTAAAATATGTCACCAATGGAGTTTGAATTAGGGACCTCCTTGGTATGATACAAGTCTTACCACTAGGCTAAGGATGTTGTTGTTGAATACTTATGCAATGGATAAATGTTAATCTAAATCTTGATTAAGATAGATTAATGAATTAATTGAGGGTTATAACTCCATTTTGGACACGGACGGATGCGTTAGAAAGATAACGTAAAGGGCTATTATTATTGTTCCATGTTATAAAATATTATGTGATTTATAAATGCTATGAATTATATTATGATGAAAGTTAAATATTGTTGTTATGTTGAAGGTGAAATAACATGATTAAAAACCTTACAAAGATGAGTGAGGAAACCTAGGAGAATAACTTGATTAATAACTTAGAAAGATAATCTAGGTTATGGAAATGAGTATACGGTGATTCTTGGACGCAACGGTACCTAAGTGTGTATCATGGACAAGTATTCACTTGGTAAGTGAATCAATATGCTTTGTATGGAACATGTGTGATTCATGTATGAGAATGGATCATGTTATGATGCCATGAGAATTGATATGATATCATGAGGATTGTTTGATATTTTTGGTGAGGAACATTTGTTCCAAAAGACCTATTTTGGTGAGGAGCGTTGCTCCGAAAGTCCTATTTGTTATTGAGACCTAATCACGTATTCGGAATTAGTTGTGATTATGCACATACCACTTCAAGGCTATGTAAAATGGTAAGTGGGGATGTGGCACCAATGATTCGCGCCTCAATTGGGTTTCAATCCCAACCATGACAGACATCGGGAAAAGGTGGACACCTAAGTGGGTTAGAGTCTCATATGGTGAAAGATACTCAACGTGGGTTCGAGTCCCATACGAGTGATGGCTCTTAAAAGTGGGTTCGAGTCCCATATGGTGAAAGATACTCAACGTGGGTTCGAGTCCCATACAAGTGATGGTTCTTAAAAGTGGGTTCGAGTACCATACGAGGGATGGTTCTTAAAAGTGGGTTCGAGTCCCATATGGGAACCTGATATCCACCGTGAAAGTCGAATCATATGGGCATGCGTGAACCAAGCCTTGGCCTAAACGTAGGTCCGGTTGGGGATCGATGTTGCGTGAATCCGAATAGTGATTTGTTGAGTGGATGCACTCAAGTGACATGTTTCCATATATTGCGTTTATCCCTCTGTTACTCAATTCCTAGTTACAAGGTGCGGGTGATGCACAAGTAACGGAAGGTGAATACTTGAGTTAGAATCGAGTAGGAACCCTGTAGAGCCGAGTGGACCCATAGGATAGGAGAACTCACTGAGATTATTATCTCATCCAATTATTGTTATTATTTTTCAGGTAATTCTTGAAGTTTGAATCTAAGAGAAGTTGTTTATGGATGTTTCAAGGGATGCTGTTTATCATGATCTTCCGTTGTGGAGTTGTGTGCAATGAAGACATTGCACATAGTTCTTAGATTTTTATTGTTTAGGCACTATTGTATAACATGTTCCATTGGTGTTTTTAGTTTGGACATGTATATATATTGATGCCATTAGGCACTTATATTGTGATAGTAGCAAAATTTAACACTTGTATAATATTATTCTAGATATATATTATACGGGTTGTTACAGAATTACTCCCCTGGCCACCAAATTGATCCTTGTAGGGAGCATGTCCAACAACACTCCAACCAAAATCCGTAGCTTTCAAAGGTATCTTAGTTTACCAAAGTAATTTTAGAGAAGTCTTGGAAGTAATCTCCAATTCAATAAAACGTCTTGCTTGCAGAAGAGTAATATAACAAGATTTCACAGTGAATGAATGAATGAATCCACTTTTCCACATAAAAGTATTAGCCAAACCCGAGCCTGGCTTAATATCATATAGAAGCTCCATCAGATCTTTGAGGTTTTCCAACTGCCTCCCATCTAGATTCCTATCTTCAAGACCCGACTTACATTGCCAATCATTTCCAACCCACGCACCCATGTCTCTAACAACCCCCAACTTGCTCATAGACACTCCAAATAGATCATTGAATAAGATCTTTAATGGGAGAGGGCCTAGCCAACAATCATTCTAAAAAGACACAAAGGATCCATCACCAACTTTACAGGATAGTTGCCTTAGAAATCCTTCTTCCTCCTCCACATCTGCCATATCCACCACATCCCTCCACCACAAAGATCAAGGCTAACTCTCCTTAGGCACCTCTTCAATAGTATCCTACTCTTTAAACATCCATACCTTGATTCAATTATCCCCTTTCAGATAGCATTTGGTTCGTGGATGAATCTCCAAAGCCATTTCTTAATCAATGCCCTGTTAAAAACTCCCACCTCTTTTATGCCCAACCCACCAAACTCCTTGGTCTTGCAAAATTATTTCCAACAAATCCATGCCATTCCTATTTTGTTAGCCGAACTATGCCATAAGAAACACCTCTGAATTGACACCAAGGTGTTGATAATTTTTACAAGAGCTTTAAAGAATTAAAGGTGGTGAACTAGAAGGTTGGTGAGCATAACATTAATGAGGGTGAATCTCCCCTCAATTAAGAGAAATCTTCCTTTCCGTTTTGAGAGCCTAGACCTGAAACAAGCAATGACATGATTCCAAAATTCCACCCGTCTATGGTTCCCACCAACATTCAACCCAAGGAATTTGAACGAGATCCTTCCAGATTTATAGGCCAAGAATTGAGTCGCGACTTTAATAAGAGAATCCTTAATACCTACACCAAACAAGCAACTTTTCCAGAAATTAATTTTCAGCCCTGAGATTAACTCAAAACCCCTTAAAATAGATTTGATACCCCATAAATCCGACCACGAGCTGTCATAAACTAATATAGTGTCTTCAGTGAATTGGATTAAGTTGATAGATTCATCCTCATTTAAGTTAAACCCATTCAAAATATGTTTTTTTTTCGCATTTCTCACCAGCAGAGCCAAACCTTCAGCCACCAAAGAAAATAAGAAGGGCGACAAGGGAATCCCTTGTCTAAGGCCCCTTGAGGCCTTGAAATCACCTGTAGTAACACCATTCACGATAACGGACTGGTTATAGTTGGAGGACCTCCTCTAATCCATTGCAGCCATTTATCAAAGAAGTTCATCGCAGATAGAACCTGTAATAAAAAATCCCACTCCATGCAGTCGTATGCTTAAGCAAAGTCGACCTTGAAAAGCATACAACTAGGATTCTTCCTTTTCGCAAGATCAACCAACTTATTGGACACCAAAACACCATTTAGTAACTGCCTCCCTGGGATAAACGCATTTTGAGAATTTGAGACCAATCTCCCAATAACCTTACTCAACCTGGCCGCCATCAGCTTCGAAATCACCTTGTGTATGCACCCAATTAAGTTAATGGGTCTATACTCTTCTAAGCTCTTAGGGTTTTCAATTTTAGGAACAAGGGCTATAAACGAGGAGGACATTGCCTTAGGAAGAGAAACAGTTTTTTGGAACTCTTGAACAACATTGATGATATCTCCACCTACGATCCCCTATCACCTTTTTAATAAGTCCAGGTTAAAGCCATCAGGGCCTGGGCTTTTATTTCCATCACACCCTAATATGGCTTCAAGAATTTCTTCAGCTGAGAATGTTTCTGTCAACATGTCATTCTCGCTTGCAGAAAGTTTAGGCAAGAGAGACATATTCAATTTTGGCTTCAACCCACCAACTTTCTTGAATCTTGCATCAAAAAATTCCTTAATGATACTTTTTACCCTACCAACATCCTCCACCAACTCTGTACCATACGTTACAAACTATATTGCATTATGCCTAATTCTAGCTTTTAGCATCGAGTGAAAAAATCTTGTGTTCAGGTCACCCTCATTTGCCCATTTAACTCTTGATTTTTGCTTGATGATACTTTCTTTGATATGGTAATTACTCCAAATTTTAGCATGAGCTTCATTCCTTAATTTTAAATCTTCCTTAGACATCACACCTGTAATACTATCAGGCCCCACCTATATCTCATTAAGCATTCCAACCCCTTCCTCAATTTACAGATCCACCCACCCAAATACACATTTATTCCACCACTTCAATTTCTCTCTTAAAACTTTAAATCTCTCCACCAAATTATGAGTGGCATTACCCCTGCCCTTAGTCGAGTTCATTTCCTAGACAAAGCAGAAGAAATCAGGGTGAGAATACCAAAAATTAAAAACCTTAATAGGTTTTGGCCCCCAGTTTGCAAATTTTAATTTAAGCCACACCGGTCTATGATTCGATATGTTCCTATCCCCCACATATTACGCTACCACACCCCACCTATGTATCAAGTTCTCAAAAATAAGGATCCTATCAATTCTACTTTTGTATTTACCGTTGGAGTTAAACCACATATATCTATTTTCTACCACCGGTAAATCCACCAGCTCCATTAACTCTATAAAAGTAGTGAAATCCTCCATCTCAGTTGGGCTTTTTTTTAATCTTACCTTTCCTCTCTTCCAAATTTTTTATTGCATTGAAATCACCCGCCACCAATCATTTCTGGATGACTAATTTTTGCCTCAACAAGATCCGTCTCGAGCTTCCGTTTCTCCACAACATTGCAGGAAGAGTACACATTGATTAAGTATACATTAGCTCATTTCTAAATACCATTTATACCTAGGAAACCACTACCTTTGAAACTACATATTGGGATCAAGTCATCCTTCCTCCAATAAATAGATAGAAACACTTAAACTCCAATTTTATTTTTTGTTAATTAGTAATATATAAAATAATTTGGTATCATTTGGTTTTGCTTCATTGTTTCGTTGTATTTTGGTGATATATTGTATCGTATGAAAATAATATATAAAAGATATTTACATTAAAAAAATTAAATTACTAAATTTTGAGTATTTTAATTTACATTTTATTATTAATTAAGAATTTTTGTTTTATATTTATCGTTTAGTTAGCCACTAATTTTACCAAACACTTTAATTAATTTATCTACTATCAACCATAAATTATAAACTATAAACTATTTTATCAACTAACAACTATTTTTACTAAACAGAGCATAAATATTAAAATATTTGTCGATTTAAAGAAAATAAAAAAATGTACATATTATTTCTTAATTGACTCTACAACTTTAACTTATACTTCATAAATAGCATCTTCTAAAAATTAAATATTTCAAGTTTGAAGCAATTTTTAAAATAAATATTGGGTATCAAAATCATTTATTTCCTATTTTTTGAAAATTTGATTTATAAAGTGTATTTTTTTAATGTATTTTCTCAAAAGACTTCAAATTTACAATGACCATACTACGAATAAGAGATTTTACTTCAACTAAAAAAAGAACTTTATCTCGACTTAAATTTCTACTTGAGAAGAAAAGTTGTAACGATCATGACAACAATATTTTTTGTATTTTAATAAAAATATGCTACTATATATACTATATTGTTTACATAAAAATGTGCTACTATGTATTCTATATTCATATTATATATATATATATATATATATATATATATATATATATATATATATATATATATATATATATATATATATATATATATATATATATATATATATATATATATATATATATATATATATATATATATATATATATTACTTAACTTTTTCTTAATTTAACATTAATTTTGTTTCAATCTACAAAGTTAAAATTTATTGATAAATTTTAAATCTTCTTCGTCATCATGCGATTGAAGTTGCGACTGAAGTTGGTGAAATTCAAATTCTAAGTTTTATTGCACACCTATATGTTTATCAAGCTCAATAGTTTCACTACTATAAAAAATACATTTAACCTTGGACACAAAATTGATTTAACCTCAATTACAGAGGCGAGGTAACGAAGGGCGTCGTGAAAATTGTCCACTATACCTCTATGTTTTAGAATAACCAAGGGGATAGTTGAAATTGTCATTGATACGATCTCCAACAATAGTTTTTTTATATTTCTAAAACTAGCGTCACATATCACTCGGTTTATGATCAAAACTGAAGAAAAAGATATATATTTTTTAAATACTCAATACATTTTTTACACAGAATATAAATAAATTAGTTTATTTACAAATAACATTATTTACATAGAATATTACATTGTTTACACATAATATCATATAACAAATTTAATCTGATTCATCGTCATCGTTGTCGATGAAGAACAAATGCTAGATATCTGGGGGAAGAATAAATGTTGGGGATCCTCGTTTCATTGATTTCGGGGAAGATCAAATGTTGAATGCAATATATTCTCTATGACTTTTGCATTCATTTGTTTCTAATATAAAACAAAAAAGTTAGATAAATAAAATAAATATTCAATTATATGATTATTTAAGAATATAAACCTTAAACCTAAATAATCGTAGACCAACCTTACTGCAAAAGGTTGATTGTATTAGAAATAAACATGTAAAAGTGGGCATTTCATTATTATGCTTGAATTACTTGAAACCAAGATTAACACATAACATGAGGGACACATAAGATGAGATCATCCTTTGAGAGAGGTATGCCATATAAGGTAATATTGTTGTTTCTTTATAGTTATTTTTTTTATGAGCAAAGATAAATTAGAAAATGAAGCATTGAATACAAAAGAGAAAAATGTTTACTAAAATTAGTTTATGTAATTTAAGTTGTAGATAAGAGTAACATAATTTTGATGTTTGTTATCTTCTTTCCTTGCTGATTTGTGACATGAAATACCATTTATTACATCAGCTAAACATATTCACTACAATATTTAATATGGAATGTTTTGGTACGTCTAAGAATGAATACGCATATTTTATGCAAAATTTACAAGTTGATGACCGTTGATATTTCAGTTGACGAAAAATGCATCTAATGCAATATCTCAAACCTTGACGTTGCAGCCACAATTTAAAATCATACCTGAGTGGATGATGTTGAATTGTAATTATTTGTGTCGAAGTAGGTTGCTCGACAGAGGCAAGAAAGTGTAGAATCACCTAGAGTGTCAAGTTATACTAGTGTGTAGAAGTGTCGAAGAATGTTGCTTCACACAGGATTTCGACTTAGGCCTATTTTTAGTAGTGTTAACTATTTTGGGATTTTATAGTTTTGGGATTTGACTAAAGGAGTCAGTTAACCTAAATATATAAATAGAGGGAGTAACCATTATTCTTGTAATGTTGTATTCATAATATTGTATTCACAGAATTTTGCAGTTGCAAAGTGAATAAAGAAGCTTTCCACAGGTTGTGGACAAAGAGAAACTCTGTAGAAAATATTCTTCTTCTCCATCGTTCTTTCTTTTCTTTCTCAAATTTTCTTCTATTTTTCTTTGTTATTGAGTGGGTGATAACAATCTTGTTCATCAAGATGATAGAAATTCTCCATAGGTTGTGGTGGATTTCCAACATCTGGTATCAAGAGCTCCGATTTAAACGATTCGTGGGAAGAAAATCACCATGGCAATAAATCATCAAAACATACATTTTCCAGCAAATCTTCTGATTCTCAAAAACAACAATTATGAGAGTTGGTGCAAGTAGATAAAGGTTGTATTCTGTTATCAAGATCTTTGGGATCTTGTGAAGGAAAGAGTAACAACGGTCGCAGAAAACGCGACGGATCAAGAAAGGGTTGTACATAAAGAATTGAAGAAGAAAGATTATAAAGCTCTATTTATAATCCATCAATGTGTTTATTCATATAACTTTGAAAATGTTAGTGATCTAGAGTCAGCGAAAGGAGCATGGGAAATTATAGAGAATTCGTTTGGAGGCGGGGTGAAGGTGAAAGAGGTGAGGTTACAAACTCACAAAAGGACGTATGAGTTGCTTCAGATGGAAGTCAATGAAAGCATAACTGATTTATTCACTAAGGTTACGAAACTGGTGAATCAAATTAAGGTATATGATAAAGTGTTGACATCAAGATCTGTTGTTGGAAAGATCTTGAGGTCATTGGCTCCAAAGTTCGACCATATGGTAGTAGCCATAGAAGAGTCTAAGGATTTGTCAAAACTAACAAAGGAAGAGCTTCAAGGGATACTTGAATCTCATGAACAAAGAATGGATGAAAGAGCTGTAGGAAAGTCGAATAGTGATATGGATTTGCAGGCTTAATCAGTCAAAGAAAAGAAAGACAAAGGAAGCTGGAATGGCGACACAGGCAGAGGAGGCTACAACAATTCGACTGGTCGAAATCAGCAAGAAGAAAACTGGTTGAATAAGAGAAAACCCTATAACCAATGCAACCAAAGAGGTGGTAGTCAAAAGCCATACAAGAGTCACATTCAGTATTACAATTGTCAGAAACATTATCATTATTCTAGTGATTGTCCAGAAAAGCAGAAGAATCAAGAAACTTATGCAATATTGGCGAAACATGAAGAAGAAGAGATGTTGTTGATGGTTACAACGAGAGATGAAGAGGGATTCAAGGACCAATGGTACTTAGACTCAGGATGCTCATCACACATGTCTGGAAGGAAAGATTGGTTTGTCCACATAAGGCCCTCAATGAAGAACATGGTGAAATTTGCAAATGATAACACTCTAGTAGCTGAAGGTGTTGGTGATGTTCTGATTATGAGGAAAGATGGTAAGAGATCAGTAATTTCAAATGTCTTGTACATATCAGACATGAAAAGCAATTTGCTTAATATAGGGCAGTTAGTCGAAAATAAATACAAGGTATCGATCGAAGATAGGATGATGAGAGTTCTCGACTCAAATGGAAGGTTGATCTTGAAGGCTCCAATGTCTCATAATAGAACCTTCAAGATTGAGCATAAGTTCCTTGCAACAGCAGCCAACAAATATGAATGTACATGGCATTATAGACTTGGCCATCTCAATTTCAAAGACATCAGAGATTTGAAGACAAGAAATTTGGTTTCAGGATTACCAAAAATCGACATTCCAAATGAAAAGTGAAGTGATCAAGGTATTTGCCAAGTTTAAATATATGGTCGAAATACAAAGCGGTCGAAAGATCAAGATTCCGAGGACTAATGATGGTGGAGAATATTTTTGAAAGACTTCGATGCATTATGTGTGAAAGAAGGGATTGTCCATGAGGTGGTGCCACCCTACACTCCACAGTTGAATGGAGTCACAAAAAGTAAGAATATAACCATCATGAATATGGTTAGAAGTATATTGAAAGGCAAGTATCTACCCAAATAATTATGGGGAGAAGCTATGTCGACTACAAAATATATCTTGAACAAATGTCCGACGAAAAAGCTAGAAGGAATCACGCCAGAAGAATGTTGGTCTGGTGTCAAGCCTAGCTTGAGTCATCTGAAGGTGTTTGGATTTATAGCACATAGACATGTGTCAGATCAGTTGAGAAGAAAACTTGATGACAAGTCGACTCAGATGATCCTGATAGGATATCATTTAACTGGAGGATAAAAGTTGTTCGACCCAATGAACAAGCAAGTGGTGATCAGCAGGGACGTGATTATAGATGAGATTAAGGAATGAGATTGGGATGAGAATGTTAATAAATATTCAGTGAGAATCTTATGTGATGAACCAGCTAGTGAAGTCGAAAGAGAAGTTCGACAAGAAGTCAGAGGTGAAGCAGGCCCAAGCAGACCTCAAAGAATAAGACACATGCTTGCAAGGTTGCAAGAATATATGATTACATCAGATGATATGGTCAATGAAGAAGGTGAGCTAGTACACTATGCTTTCTATGCAGATGTCGAACCAGTCAATGCAATTGAGGCATTGAAAGATTCGAAGTGAATGAAACTAATGAAAGAAGAACTGAAGCCAATCGAAGTTAATAACACTTGGTCACTTATCGAATTGCCCCAAGACAAGAAGGAAATCGATGTGAAGTGGGTATACAAGGTAAAGTTGAATCCTAAAGTAGAAGTGACTCGACACAAGGCGAGACTTGTGGTAAAAGGATTTCTTCTGAAAGAAGGAATTGACTTCGACGAAGTTTTTGCACCTGTTGCTAGGATCAAAACAATCAGGTTGGTTGTTGGTCTAGCAAACATGAACAACTGGCAGATGTGTCAGATGGATGTGAAATGTTCATTCTTGAATGGCCCCTTAGAAGAAGAAGTTTATGTTGCACAACCAGTTGGGTTTGTGAAACAAGGCGAAGAAAGAAAGGTGTATTAGCTGCATAAAGCCATGTACGGACTTAAACAAGCTCCAAGAGCTTGGAACAAGAAGATAGATGGATTTCTAATGGAGAAGGAATTTGTGATGTGCATAACTTAACATGGAGTATATGTAAGAAGAAGAAAGAGCAAATTGCTTATACTATGTCTATATGTCAATGACTTGTTGATAACATGTAGCTGCAAGAAAGAGATTGAAGACTTCAAAGGTGATCTCAACAAGGAATTCAAAATGTCAGATCTGGGTGACATCTCATACTTCCTTGGCATCAAATTCTACAAGAGTGGTAGAGGTTTGATGATGCATCAAAGAAGGTATGCAGGCGAAATACTCAAGAGATTTGAGATGCAAGATTGCAACCTAACTTCGACCCCAGCTGAGCCCAGATTACAACTGTCAAAAGATTCAGATGAAGATGATGTCGAGCCAACCCAATATAGAATAATTATTAGGTCACTTTGATACCTTTTTCACACAAGGCCTGACTTAGCATACAGTGTAGGTATGGTGAGTAGATTCATGCAGAAGCCAAAGGTATCACATCTAGCAACGACGAATAGGATACTAAGGTATCTGAAAGGAACTCTTGACTATGGCATTTTGTTTCCTGTAGATGATGAAGGAAAAGAATGCAAATTAGTGGGATACACCGACTCCAGTTGGTGTAGTGAGCTGAGGATCGAAAATCCACAGGTGGCTATGTGTTTATGCTAGATGGTGCACCAGTTGCTTGGAGTTCGAGAGATGAACTAGTTGTGGCGTTATCATCGTGCAAAGCAGAATACGTAGCTGCTTCTATTTGTGCATGTTAAGCAACATGGATGGTGAATCTAGTATAGGAAATAATAGCGAAGAGTCATGAAGCAATTACCATGAAGATCGACAACATGTCAGATATCAATCTGGAGAAGAATCAGATAGCAGATGGTCGAAGAAAGCACATCGAGATGAGGTTATATTATCTTTAAGAGCATGTAGCAGATGGGAAGATGAATATGGAACACTGCAGAACTGAGAATCAGATTGCAGACATCATGACAAAGGGAGTACAGATCGAAGTGTTCAGAAGACTAAGAGTTATGGTGAATGTAGATAGCTTAGACATAATGAATTAGGTGGCGTGTTGAATTATAATTACTTGTGTCAAAGCAGGTTGCTCGACAGAAGCAATGAAGTGTTGAATCACCTAGAGTGTCGAGTTATACTAGTGTGTCGAAGTGTCGAAGCATGTTGCTTCACACAGGATTTCAACTTAGGCCTATTTTTAGTAGTGTTAATTATTTTGGGCTTTTATAGTTTTGGGTTTTGACTTAGGAAGTAAGTTAACCTAAATCTATAAATAGAGGGAGTAACTATTATTCTTGTAATGTTGTATTCATAACATTGTATTAACATAATTTTACAGTTGCAAAGTGAACAAAGAAGTTTTCCACAGGTTGTGGACAGAGAGAAACTCTACAGAAAATACTCTTCTTCTCCATCGTTCTTTCTTTTCTTTCTCAATTGTTCTTCTCTTTTACATTGTTGTTGAGCAGGTGATAACAATCTTGTTCATCAAGGTTGATAGAAATTCTCCATAGATTGTGGTGGATTTCCAACAGATGAGACAAAGAATATAAACAACCATTTGAAAATAAAGCCATCTCAAAATCATTTTCAACATAATGCATACGTAGCTATCTCGATAAGAACTACAAGTGTTATGTTGAATGAGGTGTTGCTCCAAAGAAAATAACTTGTTGGTATGATTGATAACTTTGATGCTAGGACAAGAGAAAAAGTTCACTAAATTTTACACAAACCTTTTATTTCATGCTTGCTTGCGCTTTGTAGAATGAAAAATAAAATAGAATGCTTCACACAAGAAAATATGTCTCATTCACATTTCATTTCAATTTGTCCATTCATAACATGCAGAAACATGGAAAAAATGAAGCACTTAGTTGCACAAAGGTAGTAATCTAATAATTGAAATATTGGAACATTATTATAATATTCTTGAAAGTGGACAAAAATTGCATCTAGCATAATAACAAATGGTATTACCAAGTTCACCCATTAATAATTTTCTACATGATTTCATATTTCAAAAGAAGATTTTAGTACATTTCAAGAATATTAATGAACGGAGAAAACTTAGATATAATTTCTTAGGTGTGATTTTTACTATTTTCCAATAAAAATATGACAAGTGTACTTAAAAATCGTTTAGGGAGTGAAAGTAGGAGGAAATTGCATATGTGTGATAGGAAATTATACCCTTGTCATATTCATTGAAAAATAGTAAAAATCACACCTAAAAAATTGTATCCATGTCTTCTCCTTCATGAATAATGAAATCAAACTAAAACGTATAAATGTTTGAAAGACATACTTTGTTGATCTTCCAACAGCACATAACAAATTTTCCCAATGATGTATTTCTTGCGACACTAACAACAACGTATAAGTACTTTTTCATTTCAAAGCTGCAAAAATCACAATTACAATTTTATTAGAATCAAGGAAACACAATACAAAAATGATAGATAATACACATTACATACCTCAATGAAAAGACCAAAGTATATCAACGAAAACCTCCTGATCCAAGTCGTTCATATGGTCCAGATGAGTAATAGAGGTTAGTATTCATAGCTCCTCAATTGTGCTCGTCTTCGTCTTCGTATCTTCTTCAAATTCTGAATATATAATAAAATTAAACTATGATACCCTCAAAGAACTAAAATAAACATTGTCATACCTTATAAGATTCAATGAATTTTGGTATATCAGCACCCGATTCATGAGATTTCAATATAACATATCAGAAAGAATTTGAACACTTTTTCAATGTTGGATTTTGAAAGATCAAAACTTTCATAACCAAGAAGCTATATTTTATAGTTGATATTTTGAATCTTGACGTTCCATCACCAGTTTTTAAAGAAAAATATTCCATTCTTTTTATGTGAAAGAAGAAGAAGAAAGATTGAGTTTAAAGTGACAAAGATTTTAGACACCAAATGAAATGAAAGTAGGGTTCTTGTGTTTTAGGTGTTTAATAACTAATATAATAAACTGAAAAATAAAAAAAATAAAAAAAAGCAATGTAAGATTACATAATTCAAAGTAATTTGTCATGTATGCACAATTTAACGTTTAAAGTGAAATATTAAAATAAGTTGAGGAAATAAAATATTTGTTAAGCCAAAATTAAAATAAAGTAATGATAATTGATTATATTTTATCTCGGTGGAATTCTTGATCGAGGTAAAATTTCTTTAGAAAAACTATTATTTGTGGTATTGTTATAAAACGTGAGGTAATATATTATATATATTTTAATTAAAAATAAAAATAAAATAAATGTGGCTTATAGAATATATTTTACCTTAGCTGGTTAGTATGCCAAGGTAAACTTTCATTAGAAAATATATTATTTGTTGTAGTTTGAATTTGAATCATGTATGTATAGAGAACACAAACTCAAATACATTCACAAACTGGTTCATAAAGTTTATATGTGAAGTTCACCTCACTATCGTGATAGAGTAGTGAACTCAAAAACTAACCAATCAATCAAATAACTTTCCATTAGAAAATATACTATTTGTTGTAGTTTGGATTTGAATCACCTATCTATAAAGAACACAAACTCAAATACATTTACAAACTGATTCATAAGATTTATAAGTGAAGTTGACATCGCGATAGAGTAGTGAACTCAAAAACTAATCAATCAATCAAATAACACATTTCTAAAAAAATATATAATTGAACACCTCCATGTATCACCAAATATCAAAGTTTGAAAAATAAAATAAAATAGAAAGCTCACACAGTGAAAAATTAATCGAGAAAATATAACCTACCCATTAAAGCTTTAATAGGAAAGAGAAGATGATTAGATTATAACACAACTTGAATTTTTAGATTTTTAAAGACATATATAAAAAGATAAATTTTGACTATTCGACAACACAACATTAAAAGAGATTTTCACGAGATAGATAGGTAGATAGAGAGAGATATTTTGACTATTCAACAATAGAACATCAACAGACTGAAATGGAAAGAGTGAAAAAAAATTCAGCAAGGAGAATTTATGGTTGTGATTGAGAATAAGAGTGAGACAACTTCGACAAATAATATTTTATATTTATATTTTAAATAAAAAATTGTTTTTTTTTTTTTATTTTAAATCTATTTTTTTAATTAAAATATATTTTTCAAAATTGTTTAAGACGACTTACTATGTTAATATCATATATGTGTATAGGGTATCCAACTTTATACTGGAAAAGATACTGAAGTTGAAACTTTGAAAGAAGAATACAAGTTGTTTGTTGCTATGCTATGATTAAGATAATCATAAGGGAGGTTTAAATGACTCCATCACGGAAATGATTGAAGTGCCTGCCTCAAAGTAAAAGACAACTAATTCTCAACTTTGAACAAATAATTGGTGACACCATTCATGATTAATATTAGTAATTGTGCGAACGAAAAGTTAAGAATGCACTAATTAATATTAGTAATACTAACAATTAATTATTATAATCTCAAATATTAGAATCACAAACTTCTCTATCGTTCTTGATATCCATATCAATCTCAATCACATGAATTAGCTAGATGGATTTGTATTAAGATTTAGTGAATAAGATGTTTTACTTACACTAATTGAATAATTAAGAAGAACGGTTTCATCAATTCACACCTTTTCAAATGATTGTTAGGATCCAAATTATGATCCCACCACACGAGCAACAAGTCTATTATCAAGATAGCAGCATCCATGGTGCCAATTAAAAGAAGGATTGCTCTTAAAAGAAAACAAAAGTAATTATTAATTAATAATTAATCACTAGACCTTTCGGATCATTGATTAATCAGTGTGTGTGTATATATTGTAAATTAATTTGTTAAATTTTGTTGTTGTTAATGTGTAACCTTTGTGGACCTGTCTATACTTTGATTCCAAAGAAAAAGGGTATAAATTCCAAAATTATTTATATCGTTTTCAATACCGCACGTATTGGTTCATAATTGGAAGCAACGCCATTGCTGGCCTTGTTGTATTGTTTTTTCTCAATTAGGTGTATGTGATAACATTATGATGTGGTTCATGTGGTTTAGATATTGAAGTTTTTTTTATTACACTAAGTTAGATTTGGCTTTTAATGGCATTTTTTTAAAGTTTATTTAGAGCGTTTTAAAGGGCTTTTGAAATTAAAATTATTAAAGTTTTGACAAAATAATATCGCTTTTAAAACATTAAGTGTGAAGGAAATAGATAATATTTATAAATTAAAAATGTTATTAATATTCAACTTTCTCTATTATTCATCAATTGAAGTGATCAAGAACAAGGTGAATCGTCTTGTCGAAGGTGAAACAGATGCACAACGAGCAACACATAAGGAGGAGAAGAAGAAAGATCTCAAGGCGTTGTTTTGATCCATCAATGTGTAGATGGTGATAACTTTGAGAAAATTGGTGATTGTTAATCATCGAAGCAAGCGTGAGAAATCTTAGAGAAGACATACGCATGGGTTGCCAAGGCAAAGGTGGTGAGGTATTAAACTCACAAGCGTTAACTTGAAGTATTTCAAATAAAGAAAAAGAAGACAATCAACGATTTCACAATGAGAATTACTCGGTTGGTGAACCAAGTAAAAGCATGTGGAGAAACGGTCACAGAGCAGTATGTTGTCGTGAAAATCTTGTGTTCTTTAACTCTAAGATTTGACAACGTCGCTGTAGCGATTGAGGAATCAAATTATCTTACGACATTGAGCAAAGAGGAGTTGCAAAGCTCTATTTAGCCTTATGAGCAAATGATGGAAGAGAGGAATTGTGACAAGGCAATGACAGAGATCACTTTGCAAGATCCTTTTAATGAGAAAGAGAAAAAGTCGAAAGGAAATGACCCATGAAGAGTAAAGGGAATTTTCAGAATTTTGGTGGAAAAGAGTCCCAAAATTCCAAGTATTCGACTTGTCAAAAGGGTGATAGCAGCTACGACAAAAATGATGGTCAAGGCAACTTTATAGGTGATAGGAAAAGGATAGACAAGAGCAATATGCAATGCTTTATTTGTCAAAGGTTCGGTCATTTTGCAAGAGAGTGCAATGCAAACAAGAAGGAACCTCAATGGGATGAAGCCAAGGTTGCAAGACAAGAGTTTGATAAGGAGAACTCATTCTTGGTCATGATCACGGAAAGGGAATGCAACAACAGCAGGTTGCGGGACAATATCAACAACGATTTTGGAAATGCTGCAAAAGCATGTTGTAATCGGTTACATAAAAGCTATAATCGGTTACAAGTAGAAGAAAATGTTATGATGAGTATGAAAGGTGCAATTCAGTGCTACTTATTTCCTCTTCGTTTCGATGTTGGGGTTTTTTTCTTCTGATTTTCTAAACAAAAGAGTGGTTGATTATAGGGTTTATAGTACTGCCTATTCGAGATAGCACTAAACATCGACTCGACTATTTTCCCCTCGAGGCACATGGTTTATCTCGAACATCTTAAATTCCAGCTTTCCCACAGCTAGTTTTAGGTAGTTCTAGAGCAAAAGGTCATTTTCCTGGGCTTTTCCCTTTATTTGAGAAATAACCAATTGGGAATCCATATGCAATTTAATGCATTCCAATCCCATTTACTTTATATTAAAAACAACTTTCATTTCTTAAATATCATAGCATTCAGTTACAATAATTTAAAAACAACAACTAAACAACAATTTAAACAACAACTAAACAACAAAACAAACAAATACAACAATTAAACAACATAACTATGCGATTACAACCATCAAGATAATTTTCTAAGAACTATATATCATCATGTGAACATCTCTGTCAGTTTTAACATTGACCAAGAAACGAATTTCTCCATTTTGGTTGAACGTGGTATCAAACCAATGAATTCTTCTGATCTTTTCACCCTATGTAATGTCTCCATCTAACCAACGGATCAAGCTCCTGTTAAGATGTTCGAACGTCTCTGTATTCCAGAGTTGAATCTTCATCGGAGGTTTTTTGCCGAATAAATTAAATCGGCATTTCTCTTGTGAATATAAGAATACATATATGAAGATATTTTGAAGAAAAATGGAAGGAGATAGTAAAATGTGTGAAAAGTAATTGGAGGAGATGCTGTATTTATAGAGCGTGCATATAAATGAGTAGTCATATGCAGTGGCACATGCACTAAGTAGATGCATGCATGCGCCACATGCAGTGGCGACTGATAGATACATGCGCCACTAGGGTTGGTACTTTAATGCAATATTACAATACATGCGCAATTTGATATGGCTACTACTTTTGTTGTGGAATTCTTTTGTTTAAAAAATAGTTAATTTGATAAATAATTTAAAAGATAATTATTTTAATATTTAATTTAGAAATAATAGTTATCTAAAAAAAATTCATATACAGAGCCATTCATTTTATAAGGGGCCTTCACTAATAAAGTGAGTGCCCTCTAAAATGAGAAACTATAATATTTGATCTTATGACACTAAAAACAAATTTACAAATTTCAATGTTTATTAAGAATGATATATATATATATATA